>NC_030383.2:31612641-31922405 GCF_001625215.2 Daucus carota subsp. sativus
AATCGGAAAGTTTTAGATATTATTTTGAAACCAAATTTCACAAAATTAATTGTTCTAATTCGCCTAGGTTAAGAATTTAGGTTGCGAAAATAATTTTAATCTCTGTGGATCGAATCATAAATATTAAAACGGTGATCGTGCGCTTGCGATTTAAAAGTATTATTTCTAGCACATCAAATATATATCACTTGCTAACAATAAATCTCAATTGGTCTATTTAGGGCATCTTCAACTGGGTTAACTAAAATTAGAATCACAAAACTATGCAAAATTTGTTGAATTAGTAAGACATTGTGCTATAATAGGTCAACATCTATACTATCTATACTATACTATAAAAAGGCAACATGGGTATAATTTGTCGTCGTACAAAATTTTGGTTTGGTCATGTTGGTTTGGTGATTCACTTTATAACTAAAAGTCTCCTACACGTAGAGTTCTCATAATCATACATCTCCAAACAGTTTGATATACTACAAGATAAAAACTCCACCATTGTTCTTTTAAATATAATTTATAATTAGTTAAAAAATAAAAAAAAGTAAATTTACTATCATTAATATATATTACTATTATATAATAATTATTAATAGATGCATAACTTATAAATACATTTGTTCTAATGTCTTCTACTCCAAAATAATAATATATTTTTTAATAAACATATAAAATGAAAAAATGAAAATAAATTTTATAATTAGTTAAAAAAAGGAAAAAACTATACACCCCCGTGCCTCACACGGGTTCAAGTTTATAACACAAAAAGTCCATTTTTTTTCTTTTAAATATAATTTATGATTGTTTAAAAAAAGGAAATAAGACTAATATCAATAACATATAGAAATTAAAACTACCATTAATAACATAAATTAATATTCAAAAATACTTATAAATAAATATATAACTTATAAAGACAAATGAAAAGTCATATAAAAATTTATATAAATAAACGTGAATGTTTTCAAATCCAAAACAAAACCTTATCAGATATTAATAATAGAAAATATAATAAAAATATTGCAAAAGCTCAATTTTAAAGTATCAATTTATTAATAGTAAAACACTAATAAAATGATGTTAAAATTAAATTATATAATAATAAATTTAAAATTATATAACCGCACGTGGTTTGCACGGGTTCAAGGCTAGTAAGTATAATTTGTAGACCTACTTTTTGCTAATCTTTTTTTGCTTTGGTCATTTTTTTTATTAATGCTAAACTAATACTAAAGATAGTCTCCTATAAAAATTCTCCTTCTTGGTAGATATTGGTTTTACAAATGAAAACAAATACTACAGCTTTCGTAACGGACACTCACCTACGTCCCCTCGGTTGGCGATGTTGCAGCCGACCCTAAAAACAGAGCTATAGCAGAGAAAAAAGTTTCTCAAAAAGCAGATAGTGGAGATCTCAGGTACCCAATCTGCTGTATTATGGGTCATGTCGATGCTGGAAAGACCAAGCTGCTTGATTGTATCCGTGGAACTAATGTTCAGGAAAATGAAGCCGGAGGAATTACTCAACAAATTGGTGCAACATATTTTCTGGCAGAAAAGTTGAAGGATAGGACCAGGGAACTGAAACCTGATGCAAAACTGAAAGTCCCAGGCTTATTGATTATTGATACCCTTGGTCATGAATCGTTCATAAATTTGCACTCTCGGGGATCTGGGTTATGTGATATTGCAATTTTAGTTGTGGACGTAATGGATGGAGTAAAACCACAAACAGTAGAATCACTCACACTGTTGAAAATGTGGAAGACATCGTTCATTGTTGCTTCAAACAAGGTAACGTGGTCTGCATTTTACCTTTCAAGTGCATTTTTCATACTGTATTCCATATCTGGCTTCTTAACATTTCAGGTGGATAAATTGTATGGATGAAAAACTTGTCAAAATGCAGCATTTGTGAAGGCAAAGAATCAACAGTGTAAAGATGAGATTGAATTTAATCGGAGGCTTACTGAGGTTATAAATCATCCGTTTTTCTTCTTAACTTCTCTCAGGCATGTATGTCTACTTACAATGTTACTTTGGGATAACTTCAAATTATTGGAAATTTCAAGGAACAAGGATGGAATAGCGACCTGTACTATAAAATTAAGAACAATGATATGGGAGAGGCTATCAGTATTGTACCTAGAAGTGCAATGAGGTTCATAAGTTATATGTTTATCTTTGTAAAACCTTTTCTTTATAGAACTTCTAAAGCAGATTTTTATTCACAGGGCATCCCGGATATGCTACTATTATTAGTGAAATAGTGTTTGAAGACCATGATTGATAAACTTACGTACAGCGAAAAATTGCAGGTGGATTACGTTTGTAGCTTTTTAGCTTAGTTATGTAAGAGAGAATCAATTTTTTTTTCTAAGATTGTTTTGGAATTCTTTGTCAGTGTAGGCTTTTAGAGGTTAAGGTCAACGATGATGACAAGACTACAATTGATGTGGTGTTGGTTAATGGCATGCTTCATGAAGGTGATTAGATAGTTGTCCATGGTATGCAGGTAAACATTTTAATGTTACTGTCAAGTTTAAGTCAAATGATGGATTCAAGTAACTGAACATAAATTTATTTCAAGAGACCGATTGTGACGACAATAAGAGCATTATCTACTCCCCATCCAATGAAGGAACTACGTGTTAAGGTAAAACTCTCTTTTGATAATTCATTGTATAACTTGCACACCATTGTTTTTTTTGTCATGCTGAGCTTTTCTTTTTCCTTAGAAGGTTAATTCAGAACATTTAGTTGTTGTAATTTGCATCTGTGATTCATTTGAAACAAAGATTTTATGCTAAATGCGATTTTGTTATTATCATGGGCATATACAGCATACCACTGTACAAATTTTTCAGGATTGGCTTGGTAATACCATGAAAAATCCTGGTCTGAAAAGGTCCAGTGGGGGCCTGGACAGGGCTAATATCCCTCGAAAAAGCTGACTAATGATTTTTATGTGCATCTCTGCCCAAAACCTTAAGATGCCAAAACTACCTAATGGATATTATATCGACTCCCACTCACTTAAAAGCCCATCATAGAACTGAAGAGCAGATCAATAAGAAAGGATGAGATAAACTGTTAATTGAGTGTCTGGATTATTATTTATGAGCCTATTAGAATTACCAGATTCTGACTCTTTCGCTCTAAACCTTAAGATGTTAGGAAAAACTACTTGATGGATTACGTCCTTAAAACATTTATATGTAATTATCGCCAATATATATTCGTTGTGTTCTTTTTAAGGTCATAATTATTATGAACTCGTGGATAGTCACATCAATATGTTGTGGTTTTATCACACCCATTCAAACAATGTGGAGAGATAGAAAAAAATTATATTCTTCTCCTCTCTTATTTGGTTTTGCCTGAGCCTTGCACTTTTCATCCATAAAGATGTTTGACTGTGTTAGACCACGGCAGCATTATGACGTGGTGGTTCACTCAAAGTCACTTTCGCAGACTTATTAATACAACCAGTCCTTGAATTAGTTGTCTTCTCAAAATAGTTTGTTTTTTATCTATTAGAACTCAGACTTATTTTATTGATATTATTGAAGTGAAGCCAAAGGATGTTGTATCCGTATTAATAGAGAGGGACTGTGAACTAGAGTTTGAGAAACCACTGGATTTTAAAGAGGATGAAATAGTCAAGGCAGGGGATGAAGTCAAAGAACTTGGAGACGCGGCAAACTTGGAAAATGATACAGTTTTCAGACCTATTATCGGTGTTTGTATGAGATTGGATGGACAAGTATATGCAGAAAACTGCTCGGCAGCTAAGATGAAGGTGAAAACAGAGTATATTTGAAGAAAGAGAAGCCAAAAGACGACATTGAAGAGAAAAAGTTTCATCCATTCAGCGGGATGAAGTACACACAATCATGTTGCTCATGATGTAGTTATTTTTGCTACTAAACTAAATCAGAATATGTTGTTTGTTTTCATGTAATGTAATGCATTGATTTCTTATTAATACATCAATTTTTTCAGGTAAGAAAAAGACCGCTAAACAAGAAGGAAATTCCTGCAAAGAGAAAGACATTGTGATTGTGGAGGATAATGCATTGACTGTTCATGAAACCATGCTTAAGGTCTTTCTTACTTATCTCAAATTACACAATTACATTAGTTGGTGTCTCTTGTTGAATTGAATATGATTTGGGACCTTATTTAAATGATTTTTGAAGGATCAGATATATATAGTGGGGTGACTAACCCGTTGTTTCTGTTTTTGGTGTCAGGTGGATTTGACTACTTATGTTGAGAAGCATGAATTCTGCTTTGATTCTGTTTTGGAACAAGTAACCAATGATGAGGTAATAGACTAGCAGCACTTTGATAAGTGGTATTTATACACACTTATAGGCCTTCATTTCCACTTAAATTGGTTGGTTGTACTTAAGTGTTTAGTGTCTTTTGATGTGTTTTTAGTGTTTTTCTGTGCAGGTCACGAGTTGAGGTGATGAAGTGATTTTCTATCATTTTAGGTTGTTTTTGGTGCATTATTTGCAAGAATAGAGAATTGTGGATTCATCGCGACTTGGGATTTTGTGGGTACATCTTCTACAAACCCTCACGAGAACACACTCGTCCACTAGAGCTATCTAGGGGTTTAAAGGGCTTGTTGCATGTGCTAAATGCAACCGTGATCACCTACGGAAGTGGTACTAGAGCGAGGAAGGACATGCACGCGAGAACGAGCTGAAAACGAAGAAACGGACTGCCAGTGGCAGACACTAGCGCGCCCGCGCTAGTGCCTAGCGCGCCCGCGCTACCTCACAGTCCACTAGCGCGCCTGCGCTAGTTTAGCGCGGCTGCGCCCAGCAGAAGTGTTCCGGGCCGATTTTTACAGCTTTTCTGACGGATTTTAGCAGCGGTCGAGGCCCGGTTGACTTGGTCAATTTATTTTAATTTCTCATGTGTAAAACCCTAGCCTCCAAGTAGTTTTAGTAGAGACAACAATATCATAGTTAGTTTAATTTTTCAAGCACATTATCAGTTTTGTAGTAGATCGTTCTTCGCGAGGAAGTGACAGTTTCGAGCGAGATCGTGAACATCAATTCTGTAACGTTGTGACCTTTATTATTAATTCAAGCATTTTTATTCCATATTAATTCTTGTCTGTTATTTATCATGCTTTCATTAGAACCCATGATGTCGATTAGTTCGATTATGAACTAACCGCCTTCATGGGATTCTAATGGATTTATCGATGTAGTCTAGTAACGAATATTAGTTGCTTGATTTTGCGACGTACGTTTATTTCTTTGCATGAGCCGTGCTTATTCTTCTTAGGAGCGTAGCTAACTTCTAAGTTGTTTGTTAATTCTTTCTGAAGCGAGAGTGGATGATTGAATTTAGAACTATGCCATGTAAACATAGGATTATGTGAATGAAGCATAATTTGTGGTAGACTTGAACTATTTTTATCACCCTGTGTAATCACGATAGACGACTTGCTATTAAACCTCTCTGCTTACACTACCGCTATAGAGATATAGGGTCTGAGCTTTGTTGGTGTCCATGAAATTTCTGTCTTAATTGCGGATTTTGATTGGTATGATATGTGTGCAACGAGAGTTGGCATGTATTACTTTCGTGTTGTCTGATTAGGATCAGCAGTCGCATGTTAATCAGTAATTTCAATTCTAGATGAATTCGATAATGAAGTTAGAATCCCATGTGTTTTCCTATTCTGAATTTGATTAGTAAATTTAGTTATTAGTATAAAAGAACCCATCCTTGTTAATTGTCTTGGCAGTGAAAATTACTCATACATTATTGCATAGGTGCGTATTCTTAATTCACCAGTCTCTGTGGGAACGAACAAATATATTACTTATGATCACGTGCGCTTGCGTGTAGATTATTGCGAACAAGTTTTTGGCGCCGCTGCCGGGGACTCGGTGTTAATTAATTAGTTTATGTACTTGTCATCAGTGTGCATTAAAATTCACTGACTCGGATTCTTTTCTCACTTTTCTTAGTTGTTGTTGTATCTATTGTTTTTGTTTAGTTATTTATAATGTTTCCTTTGCCTCCTTGGGACTTCAGTTCCAAGTGAGGTAGCTTTTACTGCGTTCTTGGCTGTGTTTGTGCTGTTACAGGGTTACAATGGAAGAAGTCGATACCTTTGCACTTCTATCTTCCATAGTTGAGGCATATTCGTCGAAAGCTACAGAGCCGACCTTGTATCCGATGAGTGTCGATGAGATGTCACAAGTTGCCCCTACAACATACAGCTTCTGTCAAGTTTGTGGTGTTCAGGGTCACTATAGTTATGAATGCTCTTATAACCACTTCAACTCTCAGAATACTCAGTCGGGACATGGATATAATTATCAAGAAGGATATGAGTACAATCAGTATTCTAATTCTTGTGATCAAGAATGGATGGATCAACCAGATTTCTCTTACATGGACAACAATTTTGGTGATTTCCCATATCATGGTCAACATCAATTTCAAGAACAAAAATTTCAGCAACAATGTTATGAAGAACCTCCAATGCAACAATATGATCAGTTTGAGCAACAGTATTATCAGCCTCAATATGAGCAACCACAATCTCAACAGTATCAATATCCTCAAGTACAAGAGCTACAGGTTCCTCAACCCACTGTAGAAGTGCTTTCTGATCAAACAAATGAGGTATATGATATGTTGGTAAACATAAACAAGACGCTTAAGGAACTCAAAGCTACACAACTGATGATGGAGGCTCGACTTGAGCGGTTAGCTAGTTCTTTTACTGTCGAACAACCTGATTCTTCTCCACTTATAGCCACCCAAGTTGAAGATGACATAAATGCTACCATTCTTGCAAATGATGGAGATTGTGATAGTTTTTCGACCTGGGATGATGATGTGCCTATTAATAAAGAGGAAGATCGTGTCGCTGACGGCAAAATCGATGAAGTTGTTGTTGTGGATCGTGTGGGCGATGATGAGGTGCGTGAAAAAAGCAATATCGAGTTGATCGTAGTTTCTCCTACACCAGGTGTGCTTGAATTACATTTCCTGAAGGGGATTAGCTCAATCAAGGTTGCTCCATGTTCTGATATTGAAAATTTGGCTTTCAATCCAACCTCTACCCCTATACTTGAGAGTACATGTTTTAAAGCTGACATGATGATTGTCCAAGATGATCTTACACAAAATCTGGTGGGTTATCCAGTCCAAAAGGCTCTTACACTTCAAATCTTGGAAAAAGAGGATAGCAATTTCATCTCTTTATTCAGTGACATGAAAGGCCAAGAAGTTCTTATGATTCCTCTGAAAGTGAAGAGTTCTGAAAAACCACCACCCGAGCCTCCACCTTGTGTGAAAGTCGAAGGAGTTCGGTCCTTTAATGGATGTGAATTTTTTCGTTGTTTTATCACAAAGTTCTCTGAAAGTATAAATGTCGATCAATGGTTACTTCTTGAAGTGACAATTAAGTTTACTAACGTTTGTTTGGAGACTTTCTGCAGGACAAAGACAATATTTGATGCTCTTGATTTATTTGTGGTGGCGAGATTTTGTTTGAGAAAGTGGATACCCCATTTCTTAAACCTAAGCAATATCCTCCACCGGATTCACCTCCGGCAGAGGAGGGGGAGGACTCCGATTAGGTACGTGTTCGCTCTAGCCTTTTTACCACTTTCAATGAGAACATTGAAAATTTTAAGTTTGGGGGTGGTAATCTAAGAAAGAGCATGTTATTGTAATTTTGTTTATTATTGCATGTGTTAGTTAGTTCATGTAGTTCACGTTTTTTTTTATTTATTTTGTTTTGATTATTTCTCACGTTTTTTCTATTTTTCTCATTTTTTTTATTTTTTCATGTTTAGAGTAATTGTTGTAGTTAGTATCACGACCATTTGCATGAATTATGAAGTTAAGCCAAGTTAATTGCCTATGATGAGTTATGTGCGTAGTTCTTGATTAGTAGTTTCAATTGCAATGCTAGGTTAGTACTTGGAAATTGCTTGTGTTGGAAATTGTAATTCACATATGTTCTTGAGATAGGATTTAGACGAAATTCCTTGAATTCTAGGATTGAATTGAGCACCCTTCAGCTTAAGTCTGTAAATCTTAAGTTTGGGGGAACTGAGGAGTAGATATACCTTTCTAAAAAAAGAAAAAAAAAAGAAAAAAAAAACAAAAAGAAAAAAAGAAATAGTAGTAAATAAATTCACTAAAAAAATAAGTGGTAGAATTAACTAGGTTGAGCTCATTAGTACTCGAGTAATTAAGTCTGAGGGGACTTTGTGCCTAACAACCTAAAGCCCTTCGTGGTTTGGGATTGTTGACCCAACGCTCGCTACATGGGTACTAGTGCATAAATCTTTAGGGATCTCAACCATTGCACGGTTAAATAAACCACTAGAATAAAGTGAATAATTGGTGTGTGAAGTCTTGTGGTGTTCGTAACGCATTTACACTGCGAAGCGCTCTGACCTTAGACCGAGCAATGAATCACCAATAATAAAAAAAAAAATATAGATAGTGAATAAAATAGAAGGGTGTGGACATTCTTTGGGACCTTGGCTTTTAGTTGGACTTGAGTGACGGGGCGTTAGTTTTAAACTTTTACGATTCTTGATTGGGATTCTGTGGGAGTAGTAGTTTTTGTCTTGTCTCAGTAAAAGAGCATGCTTGCACACATTGGCACTCCACACTTGTAAATAGAAGAGTAATTGACTTGGTAGCGAGAGAAGTGAAATTCGAGAACATTAGCACAATCTGAGGCATTATAATTGGCAAGGCGATTACTTCATAGTTTACTCATTCAGCACGTAGTTGCATTCATGCATTGCATTGTATTATTGTAAAGTGTCGTTGACGCTTGAGGACAAGCATCAGTTTAAGTTTGGGGGTGTGATAAGTGGTATTTATACACACTTATAGGCCTTCATTTCCACTTAAATTGGTTGGTTGTACTTAAGTGTTTAGTGTCTTTTGATGTGTTTTTAGTGTTTTTCTGTGCAGGTCACGAGTTGAGGTGATGAAGTGATTTTCTATCATTTTAGGTTGTTTTTGGTGCATTATTTGCAAGAATAGAGAATTGTGGATTCATCGCGACTTGGGATTTTGTGGGTACATCTTCTACAAACCCTCACGAGAACACACTCGTCCACTAGAGCTATCTAGGGGTTTAAAGGGCTTGTTGCATGTGCTAAATGCAACCGTGATCACCTACGGAAGTGGTACTAGAGCGAGGAAGGACATGCACGCGAGAACGAGCTGAAAACGAAGAAACGGACTGCCAGTGGCAGACACTAGCGCGCCCGCGCTACCTCACAGTCCACTAGCGCGCCTGCGCTAGTTTAGCGCGGCTGCGCCCAGCAGAAGTGTTCCGGGCCGATTTTTACAGCTTTTCTGACGGATTTTAGCAGCGGTCGAGGCCCGGTTGACTTGGTCAATTTATTTTAATTTCTCATGTGTAAAACCCTAGCCTCCAAGTAGTTTTAGTAGAGACAACAATATCATAGTTAGTTTAATTTTTCAAGCACATTATCAGTTTTGTAGTAGATCGTTCTTCGCGAGGAAGTGACAGTTTCGAGCGAGATCGTGAACATCAATTCTGTAACGTTGTGACCTTTATTATTAATTCAAGCATTTTTATTCCATATTAATTCTTGTCTGTTATTTATCATGCTTTCATTAGAACCCATGATGTCGATTAGTTCGATTATGAACTAACCGCCTTCATGGGATTCTAATGGATTTATCGATGTAGTCTAGTAACGAATATTAGTTGCTTGATTTTGCGACGTACGTTGATTTCTTTGCATGAGTCGTGCTTATTCTTCTTAGGAGCGTAGCTAACTTCTAAGTTGTTTGTTAATTCTTTCTGAAGCGAGAGTGGATGATTGAATTTAGAACTATGCCATGTAAACATAGGATTATGTGAATGAAGCATAATTTGTGGTAGACTTGAACTATTTTTATCACCCTGTGTAATCATGATAGACGACTTGCTATTAAACCTCTCTGCTTACACTACCGCTATAGAGATATAGGGTCTGAGCTTTGTTGGTGTCCATGAAATTTCTGTCTTAATTGCGGATTTTGATTGGTATGATATGTGTGCAACGAGAGTTGGCATGTATTACTTTCGTGTTGTCTGATTAGGATCAGCAGTCGCATGTTAATCAGTAATTTCAATTCTAGATGAATTCGATAATGAAGTTAGAATCCCATGTGTTTTCCTATTCTGAATTTGATTAGTAAATTTAGTTATTAGTATAAAAGAACCCATCCTTGTTAATTGTCTTGGCAGTGAAAATTACTCATACATTGTTGCATAGGTGCGTATTCTTAATTCACCAGTCTCTGTGGGAACGAACAAATATATTACTTATGATCACGTGCGCTTGCGTGTAGATTATCGCGAACACACTTCCATGTATTCAGTTTATCAGTGGGAACATTTGGATTTTGACAAGCCAATCATTAAATTTGAAATGCTGGTAACTTCATACTATTATTATACTCTCTCTGTCTCAAATTAGTAATCCACTTTGACTTTTTTCTATTCAAATTGCTTATGAGTTTTAGGTGTATTCATTATTAGCAAGATAATTATTTGCCTCTAATAATATTGTATGTTAAGTCTATTGTTCATGCTTTTCCTAATAGGTTTATCGTGCTACGGTAGGGCCAATCATTCCAACCATATTTCAGAGAACTAAAGCAACTTGTTTTGCTTATGGACAGACAGGTATGCACTAGCATTGGCTGTAACTATGTATATATCATAACAGTATCCAAGTTAACATTGACTTCTTTGAACTTTATTTAGCATTAAATTAGCACATCAGTGAGTCCTTCATACCCATTTGTCAAGATTATTCTACTGAATGTAAGAAGGAAATTAAAGAAAAGAATTGAATGAGACATTCACACATAAAGGGATCTATCATATATCATAGGATTAGTAAGGAGTGAATCAACAGTTTTTGTACTACAATTTCTACTTTAAGATGTTTGTTATGGCCTTATGCTGTTGGAGATCTTAAAGTTGTGTATCCCCAACTAGGACAGTAATTTTGTCTAATGTTCTTTCTGTAAGTTTGGAAAGTCTACATCATGTAGCTAACCACAATTTTTTTGGGAAAGCATCAAATGTAAAATCTTTTGCTCTTTGCTATTCTTACTCGCTTGATTTTTATATGTGTGTGTGGGGTACAATCATTTTCTCATCGCCCTTATCATGATCATTAAATGTGTGTGTTGATGTTAAACTGCCGACATTATGTTCACCATTAAGAAATTAAGGCGGCACAGTTTATCAAGATGTTGCACAGGTGAAGAAAAAGCCTGAACCCTTTTGTTTGGCATATTATTTGTATTTCTTACTTTTGCTTGGAAGGAACTATAAGCTTTAAGATAGAGTCAGCTGTATAGAGTCTGTTTTTGGAGGGTTTATCTCTTGTTGGTACCGTTTGTCCACTTGCTCTCACCAAGTTTTTTTTTCCTCTACGCCTCTTGCGATTTGTCTGTGTATGTGTCTATCCTTTCTGACGAGCAAGTATAGTTGTCCCTTACCAGAAATATCAGTTTTGATGTCTGATGAGCTTCTCCTTTAAGTCGTCTATTGGTGAAAGTCATTAGGATTTCATTTGTGCAGGATCTTAAGCACACAACAACAGGCACCACAAATTCTTCTTATGGTTTCCCTGCACACATTTCCAAAAACAGATCAAGTTGATTTTGGTACCCAAATTACTTTGGGTCCAGATTTGTTAGTCTTAACAACTTTTCCTTCATTCTCAACTTTTCCCTTGGATTAAAGTGGTTCAATCTTTGGTTTTGGTTGAGAAATTGGAATTTCAACATTGTTTTTAAACACAGGCATTTGAGGCATGCACACATTGTTTATACCATGCAGGTTTGAATGGAATTGAGGCATGTTAAAAGCATTGAAATATGGATTGAACATATATGGCATGCCAGGCTGAGAATATGAATTGTGAGGCAATAAACCAGGCATCATGTTCATAGCAGATAAGTTCATGTGAGGAACAGATGGCATATGAATAGACAAAGATAGATTAGGAGCAATCACAGTTTTACAATTAGCAGATAAGTGATTTACACTACCACAATTACTGCAAGTTTTCCTAGGAGCACTGGCATTGGGTGTGTAATTAGTGTGCTTATTGACTCCAATTTTACCATCTCTATTCCCCTTCTTCTTCTTAGTCTCTTCTGATTTAAGCTCACTAGCATCTAATTTCTTCTTGGTCTTGTTGCTGGAATTATGAATGTTGTTTACACTCTCACTAGTCTCAGAAGAATTATTCTCACCTTTGACAAAGTTTTTCTTAACAGGACCATATTTCTTGTTGAGTTTCTTGAGAACTTTCTTGTCAACTGATGAGTTTTTGTTCAACTGATGACTTTCATCAGTTGAAGCTTTGCTTTTCAACTGATGATCGTCATCAGTATTCTCATCACTTGAACTGATCTCAGAGATCTCAAGAGCTTTCTTATTCCTTTTCCATTCATTCTCCACAAAGGTTTCTCTACCTTGCATGTTGATGATATTAGTGGAAACATCTCTCCCAGATTTCCATTTAGCAATAATTTCTTGTTCCTTATCAAGCTGTTTTCTTATAATCTCTTCTCTTTTTAAGACAGCCAAAAGATCATCCTTGGCTGTTTGACATTCAATCTTCAGTTTCTCAAACTTAATGAACTGAGTTTCTAGAGCACTGTTTCTATCACTAAGAAAGGTGTTAGATTCCTTACTTCTACAATTTTCCTTAGTAAGAGACTTCAAAGAGACATGCAAATGATATAATTCAGTAGACATTTCATTGATAGTAGCATTGCATTCATCTTTAGTTAACTCTACTAAGTTTGTAGTGAATACCTGACTACTGCTTCCAGTGTTTTCTTCTTGATCTGTGGAGTTGGCCATTAGAGCAAGATCGACAAACTCCTCCTCATCATCAGAATCATCTCCAACTGCCCAATCATCCTTTGTAATGAATTCTCTTTCTTTTTGCTTGAGAAGTTCATAATATATCTTTTTGTAATCCACATGTTCACTGGACCTCTTCTCAGCTTTTGGCTTTCTACATTCATTTGCAAAGTGACCTGCATTTCCACAGTTGAAGTACTTGAATTTGGATCTATCCACCATGCTTCTATCAGGCTTGGAATTGCCCTTAAATGATTTTGCAGGGTTGAAATTCTTCTTGAATTTCAGTTTGGAGAATCTTCTTGACAGGAAGGCCAAGTGCTCATCAATCCCATCACTTTCTTCACCAGAATCAGCTACATCTTTTCCTTTTCCTTTGCTTGATTCTGAGCTCTCTTCTTTGACCAACTTCTCAGTTTCTTCAACTTGAGATTTTCCCTTGTCCTTGACTGCTTCATCAAGAGATGCAACTAAAGCCACAGATGAATACCCTTTCTTTTGGCTTTTCTCTATCTCTTCATCTTGTTCCATTTCAAGCTCATAGGTCTTCAAAGTTCCATACAGTCTCTCAATGTGTAGTCTTTGAATTCTTGAGTATTTCTGAGAGAGAATGTCATGGGTTTCCATTCCTTGGGAAGTGCTCTCAAGAACTTCAAGTTTGAATCTTTAACCTGATATATTCTTCCAAAAAGTTTCAGACCATTTAACAGTTCTTGAAATCTGTTAAATGTGTCACTCAAACTTTCACCAGCCTTGAAATGGAATGACTCATATTGTTGAATCAGCAACTGCATTTTATTTTCTCTTACTTGCTCATTCCCTTCACAGATGGTCCTGATGGTGTCCCAAACTTCTTTGGCACTAGTGCAGCTAATAACACTATCAATCATTTCTTGATCCAAACCATTAAACAAAAGGTTCATGGTTTACTTGTCCTTGTGCACTTCTTCAGTATCTTCTTGAGAGTATTCATGGATAGGTTTTGGAATCATTTTTCCTACCATGTCTTCACCATCAGCTCCAATACTAGTGCAGACCTTCATGGGGACATGAGGTCCTTTCTCAATGCAGTTCACATAACTTTCATCAATAGACAACAAATGCAGGTGCATTCTCACTTTCCAGTGAAAGTAGTTATCTTTGTCAAGAATAGGAATCTTCACTCCAGCATCCTTCTTTCCCATCTTTCTCTAGCAGTGTTGATCTTTTTCCCTGTTTGTTGGGAACCTCGCTCTGATACCAATTGTTATTATACACTAACTATGAGAAAGATTGTAGAAGGGGGGGGTTGAATACAATCTTTTACAAAATAAAAGATTCAATAACACAAATACTTTAAAACAGCAAAACTGTGATGCCCTCCCAATCCGGGGTCTAGATTGAGGAGTCACAAATCAACTTTAACATGCACAACCTGGATTTAGCAATATAAATACTCAACCCCTTTACACCACAAGGATCTTTAACAGGTGATGGTATGAAACAAGTTACAACTACTAACCAAAATAATAAGTTATAAACTTATTACAAACCCTTAATAAATAGCATCAACCATAATTCCGACTTGGAATTATATAAAACATCTCAAAGGTACTGTTTACAACGGTCCATACTAACATACTTACTCTCCACTGACTATCCAAAGCGTCCTCTACCTGAGCTGGTAAAGTAATCTCACGAAACAGAGAGGGGGATGTAGACAGTCTAACAAACTGAGCACCTATATCTGGCCATCTTCCTCTTGCTTAGCTGTCAGGGTTAGATAAGCAACAGAATGAGCTACAAAAGCTCAGCAAGTAACTATAAAGAACAAATAAGTTAAACTATTCAACAAAATAAGATGGAGGGTTTTCAGTTACTGACTAAGGTTACAAAGGTCATAATAGAGATTCAAAGTTCAGGATCATTCCATAGAAATCATTTTGTACATGATTAATTCATAAAAACATTTCACTTCTCAAAACTTTTGTAAAATCTCCTTTTTCATAACATTTCCTTCAAATCAAAACTTTATTTTCCATCACAAAACTATCTCGTTTTCAAAACAGTCCAACACCTGGACAATTCTTTTCATAAAACATTTTACTCGATTGGAGTTTATAACGCTCTGGATTGCACGAGTGATCAGCCACGTACAATCCCCATACCGGACTTTACAGTCCCTCTGGACGTGAATAGGGTACCCGAAAGGCAACTTATTTGGCCTTTCAAATGCCAGCCCTCACTGGTCTTCATAATGTGCTAGCCCTCACTGGTCTTCATAATCAAATAGCTGGGCCGGCGTTACTCGGCCACTTACGCCTCCAATCAATAGAATTCTGTGGAAAACCATTAAATTGGAAAACTTTCTTCTTTAAAAAATATCTTTCGTTTTAAAAAAAAAACTTACCAACCTTCCAAATCATTTGGACACGTGCAATCACTTGCAAGTTTAAAATCATTCTTAATTTCAAATATAGAAACAAGATCCATATTCTTGTGGAGGTCAAGCATATAGAAAGGAAATATTATTCAATCAAAAGATAGATATTCAGGATAAGAATATACTGGATACAGAAACATGATCTTCATGAAAGAGCTCGCGTTCAAAAGTGAGACAATATATTCAATGAGAAAGGAAATCAGGCTTTCATAATTCAAAGGGTAGTTCAGAGGTGACAGTACTTATCATCATTTATCAATAAGTTGCTTAAGAGAGAGAGGAAAGTTACTTGCCTCAACTCGTTTTCCACTTGATAAAGTAATCCTCTAACTGTCACCTAATGGAGCCTTTCCTTTCTTAAGCTTCGCGACCTCGTCTTTCGAATCTACACGCGTAATAATGCTAACTTTAGTATCCCTTTCAATACTCAACATTCACTTAGGACGTCTAAACTAACCTACCCCATCGATTCACGTATCATTTACTCGTATATAAACTTCATACAAATACACATGACATAATCACATATAACTGTAACACGTAACACATAATCACATATGTCACATAATATATTATAAGCAAGTAAGTTAATAAAATACATAGGTGCGCATCTAAAAAGTATTATTATTATTATTATATATAAAAATTCTGGCAGCACCTCCTTTGTTTTATCAACTTCCAGTCGGACTCAAGCCGACACCAACAACCAAACACAACATTATAATCAAATAAAAATTTCTATTACAAAGAATATACATATATATATATATATGAATCATTTAAAACCAACCAACAACTTTATTGTCTCATTTTTCACCATTTACTAATACCAAAATTATAAATTAAAATTTTGTAACTCAAACCCAAAATCTTTTTATTCCAATAAATCCGAAAGTTTATTTACTTAAATTTTCATACTAAACACTTCTCCAAACTCATTCATATAGCCCCTCAAATATATTAAATACCGATTTCAATATTCTAGCCAATGACATCTCGCCACGTCATCATCTTCTTCATCACATCAACCAGAATTTCTCTCTCCTCGAAGTCAACTGCCATGGCCAAACTTTGACCGCCTATAACTCATTCATTTTTAATCCGATTAACATGATTCAAGAGCCTATTCCAGCTAATTTTTCACAAGGAATTCAAATATCTCATTTATTATAGAATCAGAGTTCATATAAGCCCTGAACGAACTGATTTACAGTAGCAGCCACTCCACTTTATTCTGAAAAAAAATATAAACACATAATAACATAATATACTCATCATATGAACACAAAACATTTAATCAAATACCAACAACACATAACCAAACTGATTAAACCCTTTTCGAAACATCAACAAAACTTTTACAAAATCCAACATGTAACTCGGATTACATATTTAGACGAGATAATATGAATACTTTTCGACTCAAAGTAGCATCATCGCCCCCGCCGGCTCACCGGAGCTCATCACCGGCGGCGGCAAAACCCGGAGGTGCCCGAATCGGGTCTCCAATCACGGGTTCCACCAATTAATAATCGTTTAAGCCAAAGCCCCATGCTAATTTCATCAAAAACGAAGTATATTTTCAAAAATCAAACCCGACCCGAAGTGGGTTCTTCAAAAATCAGACCATGCATACAACTATACACGCACACACGCACATACCAGTGTTTAGGAGAAGGAGAAGAGTAATAATCGGACATCAATTCAACGAATTAGCCGAAAAGTCAAGAAAGAGAAGAAAAGAGATGAAGTACCGAGAGAGAAGAGAAAAGAAGAATGGAGAAGAGTGGAGAGATGGAGAGAATTGGGGTGAGTCTGGTGGATTGGGGGTTAAAAGCCCATGACTAGTTTTTGTAAATATATAACTACAAACTAATACTCTTTTGCTTTTCTTTTTGTGTAAAACAACTAAAAATGTTTTGTAAATTATAAAGCTCCTCAATAGTAGTTTGGGAGTGACAATATTTTATTATTAAATTATAGAGGATTAAATTACCTTTGTCCCCATATTTTTAAAATAATTTTTGAGCGCATAGGCTATTTTATATGAATTTTACAAGATAATGCTCGATAATCAAAATAATGATTATAAAATCCCTTTTTAAAATAGTAAAGCACTGAAATACATTCAACAATCATTTTCAAAAAAAGTCTCTAGGAATATTCTAGAGATAATAAAGCAAATTCCATGATTTTATCACATCTCAAATATTTTACAAAAATATGTAAGAGCTCGTATACTCATATTTTCACACAATAAAATATTTAAAATTATCTAAAACCACATCAATCACATATTCCAGTACATACAAGTCATATAGCACGTAGTCATACATTCCACAATCATTTCATACTTTCACTTAATTAATGTATCAAATTATAAATTATTCACACTTTTCAATTTCCGTCATTTGCGTAAAATCCGATATCCTTTATCGGTCATAAATTCACTTATCCACATAACCGTATCAACACATACGGGTCACAAGATCATGTACCCATATATTTCCCATAAAGTTAATAACCCACTCATTTCTCGTTTAAATCCTCGTAAATTATCACTTTTCGGTTCCTTGACCGTTGACTCAAATTCATTAATCATATACCACCTCATCCAACTGGAATATAATATAATATTTATTTATTTTCTAATTTCACATAAAATGGCACATTTGCATATAATATTCGAAATACAAGTCGCGAAATTCCCGGATATTACATCCTTCCCCCCTTAAAGGGATTCTGTCCCCAGAATCATACCTAAGTAAATAAATGAGGATACTTGTTAAGCATTTCGCTTTCAAGCTCCCAAGTTGCTTCCTCAACTCTAGGATTCCTCCACAAAACCTTTACTAATGGCACTGTCTTATTTCTAAGCGCCTTCTCTTTTCGATCTAGAATTTCTACCGGCTGCTCTACATAAGATAGGTCTGGTTGAATCTCTAGGGGCTCATATTCTATCACATGACTTGCATCTGCATTGTACTTTCTAAGCATAGATATGTGAAAGACATTATGAATATGTTGCATCTGCGGCGGTAGAGCCAACTCGTAAGCAACCCTTCCAACTTTCTTTAATATCTCAAAAGGTCCGATATATCTTGGACTTAGCTTCCCTTTTTTTTCCAAATCTGGATAGTCCTTTCCATGGTGATACTTTTAGCAATACTTTCTCTCCAGGCTCGAATTCCATATTTCTTCGATTCTGATCAGCATACTTTTTCTGTCTATCTTGTGCAGCAACCAATCTTTTCCGAATCAATTCCACTTTTTCTTTGGTCTGTTGAATCAACTCTGGACTTGTAAGCTTACGCTCACCAACTTCATCCCAATATAAAGGAGATCTACACTTTCTTCCATACAAAGCCTCATATGGCGGCAATACCAATACTCGCGTGGTAAATGTTGTTGTAAGAGAATTCCACCAAAGGCAAATGATCGTCCCAGTTTCCTTTAAAATCCAATGCACAAACTCTTAACATATCTTCAATTGTTTGAATAGTTCTTTCGCTTTGCCCGTCCGTCTGTGGATGATAAGCGGTACTCATATTCAGCTTAGTTCCCAAATGCTCCTGAAATTGTCGCCAAAATCTCGAATTGAATCGGGGATCTCTGTCCGACACAATAGACACTGGTACTCCGTGTCGCATAAAAATCTCATCCAAATATAACTTAATCAACTTATCTAATGAAAATCTTTCATTGATAGGTAGAAAATGTGCTGATTTGGTTAAACGATCGATAATCACCCAGATAGCGTCATGGTTAGCTCGGGTTCTTGGTAGTCCTACTACAAAATCCATAGCGAGGTGTTCCCACTTCCATTCAGGGATATCCAGTGGTTGAAGCAGTCCACTGGGTCTTTGATGTTCTGCTTTTACTCTCTGACACGTGTAACATTTGCTTACCCATTCTGCGATCTCTTTCTTCATGTTTGGCCACCAAAAGTTTTCCTTTAAATCCCTATACATTTTGATACTTCCGGGATGGATTGAATATCTTGAATTGTGAGCTTCATGTAAAATTTCATGCTTCAATTCTGTGACATCAGGAATCCAAATACGAGAAGAAAATCTCAATATGCCTTCATCAGCCTTTTGACTATTTATCTCTTCACCAGACAACTTATCCTTCTCTTGAAGCATCACTTGCTCTTGACATCATCGAATCTTCTCTAGCAACTCGGGTTGAAAGGTCATTGTATACATCACATTGTCTTGTGACTTCGGCATTCGAACCTCAAGTTCCAACTTTTCAAATTCTTTTACTAACTCTTTCGATGACATTAACATATTCAGTCTCTCCTTTCGGCTCAAAGCATCTGCCACCACATTTGCTTTTCCAGGATGGTAGTTTATTGTACAATCATAATCTTTTATCAGCTCCAACCATCGTCTTTGTCTCATATTCAATTCCTTTTGAGTAAAGATGTACTTTAAGCTCTTGTGGTCCGTATAGATTTCACACTTTTCTCCGTATAAATAATGTCTCCAAATCTTAAGTGCAAAAACAATTGCTGCTAACTCCAAGTCATGAGTTGGATATTTCTGCTCGTGAGGCTTCAATTGCCGAGAAGCATAAGCAATCACTTTTCCATGTTGCATTAAAACACATCCTAGCCCTCTACGAGAAGCATCACTATAGATCACAAAATCCCCTTTTTCATCTGGTAAAACCAACACTGGTGCTGATACCAACCTCTTCTTTAGTTCTTGAAAACTCTCTTCACACTTGTCTGTCCATACAAACTTCTCGTTCTTTCTGGTCAACTTTGTCAATGGAACCGCAATCTTTGAAAAGTCCTGTACAAATCTCCGATAATATCCAGCTAATCCTAGAAAACTCCTAACTTCTGTGGGTGTCTTTGGCCTTTCCCAATTCATTATTGCTTCGATCTTTTCAGGGTCCACTTTGATGCCTTCATTGCTCACTACGTGACCAAGAAACTGAACTTTCTTTAGCCAAAACTCACATTTAGAGAATTTGGCATATAACTTCTCTTTGCTTAATATTCCAAGGACCATCCTCAATTGTTCGGCATGTTCTGCTTCCGTTTTAGAATAAATCAAAATATCATCAATAAACACGATTACGAACTTGTCCAAATATTTCTTAAAAACTCTATTCATCAAGTCCATGAATGCGGCAGGTGCATTTGTCAGCCCAAAAGACATCACTAAGAACTCGTAATGTCCATACCTCGTACGAAATGCCGTTTTAGGTATATCTTCCGCTTTAATCTTCAACTGGTGATAACCGGATCTCAAATCAATCTTAGAGAAACATGTCGCTCCCTTTAATTGATCAAACAGATCATCGATACGTGGTAATGGATATTTATTCTTAATGGTTAACTTATTAAGTTCACGATAGTCGATACATAACCTCATGCTTCCATCCTTTTTCTTGACAAACAAAACCGGCGCTCCCCATGGTGATACGCTTGGTCGAATAAATCCTTTATCTAATAATTCCTGTAATTGCATAGCTAACTCTTTCATTTCTACAGGTGCCATTCGATAAGGAGCTTTCGACACAGGTTCAGTTCCGGGTGCCAAATCAATCGTGAATTCTATCTCTCGGTCTGGTGGCAATCCAGGTAACTCGTCCGTGAAAACATCGGAAAATTCATTAACAATTGGAATTTCCTTTATCTTGGGTGGTTCCCTACTAACATCGACTACATGAGCTAGATAGGCCTCACATCCTTGCCTTAATAATCTTTTTGCTTGAATCATCGTCAAAAACTTTTTCTCTTGCTTTCGCCCTCGAAAGACGACTTCCTTATTATCCTTGGACTTTAATCTCACTTTCTTATTCTTGCACTCAATTTGAGCATCATGGTCTGCTAGCCAATCCATTCCTAGAATAATATCAAATTCTCCTAACTTGAATGGTATCAAGTTCGCGAAGAAATGACAACCTTCTATCTCTATGTCACAACTAGGACAAATACTATCAACCGATACTTTATCCTGATTAGCCACTTCTATAACTAAGTTGGGTTTTAACGGTTGAGTAGCACAATTCAATTTATCCATAAAGTTCTTTGATATAAAAGACTTAGTAGCTCCAGAATCAATTAATACTTTTGCATCTAAAGAATTCACAATAAGCATACCTGCAACCACATCTGAGTCCTGAACAGCATCTTTCATCGTCATATTAAAAGTTCTGGCTCTGGGTTGTACTGGAGGTGTCGGTGTTGGTGATCCAGCTATCCTCAGAACATTTGCTTGTTGAACAGGCTCCTTGCAATCTCTTGCCATATGGCCCAACTTGCCACACTTAAAACATGTCACGCCCTTCTTGCCCGAAGTACTGGTACATTCTGAAGAATAATGACCCTCCTTGTTACATTTGAAGCATGTGATGTTAGGCTTGTTACAGATTCCAGAATGCTTCCTCCCACAAGTCTTACATTCTGGGGCCGGAGGTCTATTACCTTTCTGTTGCTGATTCTGACAGGAGAAACGGTTACTCTGTCCAACATTTCCGGGCTTGGATCCTTGAAATCCTTTATTGGTTGGGTTGTCAGAACCTTTCCTGAATTTACCTTTAGACTTTCCACTTGATTGCCCTTGACTTTCTTCAGACCTTTCAAATTTTCTTTTCTTACTATCGTTCTCTCTTTTTGACATCTCACTTTCACCTTCCACAATCATAGCCTTCTGAACCACTGCAGCATATGTTTGAAGCTCAAAAACTGCCACTCGACTACGTATCCATGACTTAAGTCCTTGTTGAAACCGTTTTGCCTTTTTGTGTTCCGTATTCACATATTCTGGCACAAACCTTGCCAATTCTGAAAACTTTGCCTCATATTCTGCCACAGTCATACCTTCCTGTTTCAATTCTAAAAACTTAACTTCCAACTGATCTTGTAAGTATTGAGGTAGATACTTTTCCAAAAATAACTCCGTAAACCTTTCCCACGTAATAATACCATTTCCTTCTAAGGTCTTGGTGGACTCCCACCAAAAATTTGCCTCGTCTTTCAGGTAGAAACTTGCATATTCCATTTTCTTATTTTCACCCACCTCCGTTAAAGCAAAAGCTTTTTCCATTTCCTTTATCCAGGTTTTCGCTTTACTTGGATCTGTAGTTCCCCTAAATTCAGGTGGGTGGAGGGATTGGAAAGCTTTAAAGCTTCCGACTCGAGGAGCTTGGGGCTGCTGGTTCAAAGCAGCGGTTTGCAGCTGAAGAAGACGGAGAATTTGAGTCATGGTAGGGTCTTCTTGATCCCGACCTTGATTCTGATTACCCTCATCTGGGTTTGTTGGTGTGGTTGACATTTTTCTGATGAATAGACAAGCAACCTACTATTAGGCAACATGCTAACATGGCAATATATCATAAAACAATCTCTTCTTATCCACCTTATACATATACTTCCAACATTTTAAACTTTTAGCACATGCAGCTCTATTACCACATAAGTTGCTCGCCATATCATAGAAATCATAGGGTAAGAGTTCAGGGTATTATTCTGAAACATAGGTATTAAGCATACGTATTATTTGAAACTGATGTAAAGGGAACAGTATGGTGCAACAATGTTATGAAAAGAAATGCATAAGTAGTTATAACGATAATTAGGGTTATAAAAACAAGTTTGAATTGAAAGACAACACAATAATGTGGCTACATGATCAAATAAGGGGAAAAACTGAGAAATATTCCATAAGTGTCACCAGCTGCAAACCAACTACTACAACCAGCAAAACAAATCTAGGATAATATGGGTCATCTTGATGACTCGGCACCAACTCAAGTAACAATCCTACTGGTATAGAGATACAACAACTACAAGTCACATATTCCATCCACCTGGCCAACTTATACACCTTATAAGCCTAGCCTTGGCATCACAAGTCAATGACGCTCATCTAAACGTCTTCGACTCTAACTCAGACACGCTATTCTACTCTTATAAACTTAACACGTTAAGACTATATCCAATAATCTCAACTGAACCCTATATGGGTTGGGAACACACAATTAACTTATGTGGTTCTCCTAAGGCCTGCCTATTATAACTTGTTTCAGGGACCAAAACCTCGCTCTGATACCAACTGTGACGCCCTCCCAATCCGGGGTCTAGATTGAGGAGTCACAAATCAACTTTAACATGCACAACCTGGATTTAGCAATATAAATACTCAACCCCTTTACACCACAAGGATCTTTAACAGGTGATGGTATGAAACAAGTTACAACTACTAACCAAAATAATAAGTTATAAACTTATTACAAACCCTTAATAAATAGCATCAACCATAATTCCGACTTGGAATTATATAAAACATCTCAAAGGTACTGTTTACAACGGTCCATACTAACATACTTACTCTCCACTGACTATCCAAAGCGTCCTCTACCTGAGCTGGTAAAGTAATCTCACGAAACAGAGAGGGGGATGTAGACAGTCTAACAAACTGAGCACCTATATCTGGCCATCTTCCTCTTGCTTAGCTGTCAGGGTTAGATAAACAACAGAATGAGCTACAAAAGCTCAGCAAGTAACTATAAAGAACAAATAAGTTAAACTATTCAACAAAATAAGATGGAGGGTTTTTAGTTACTGACTAAGGTTACAAAGGTCATAATAGAGATTCAAAGTTCAGGATCATTCCATAGAAATCATTTTGTAAATGATTAATTCATAAAAACATTTCACTTCTCAAAACTTTTGTAAAATCTCCTTTTTCATAACATTTCCTTCAAATCAAAACTTTATTTTCCATCACAAAACTATCTCGTTTTCAAAACAGTCTAACACCTGGACAATTCTTTTCATAAAACATTTTACTCGATTGGAGTGTATAACGCTCTGGATTGCACGGGTGATCAGCCACGTACAATCCCCATACCGGACTTTACAGTCCCTCTGGACGTGAATAGGGTACCCGAAAGGCAACTTATTTGGCCTTTCAAATGCCAGCCCTCACTGGTCTTCATAATGTGCCAGCCCTCACTGGTCTTCATAATCAAATAGCTGGGCCGGCGTTACTCGGCCACTTACGCCTCCAATCAATAGAATTCCGTGGAAAACCATTAAATTGGAAAACTTTCTTCTTTAAAAAATATCTTTCGTTTTAAAAAAAAACTTACCAACCTTCCAAATCATTTGGACACTTGCAATCACTTGCAAGTTTAAAATCATTCTTAATTTCAAATATAGAAACAAGATCCATATTCTTGTGGAGGTCAAGCATATAGAAAGGAAATATTATTCAATCAAAAGATAGATATTCAGGATAAGAATATACTGGATACAGAAACATGATCTTCATGAAAGAGCTCGCGTTCAAAAGTGAGACAATATATTCAATGAGAAAGGAAATCAGGCTTTCATAATTCAAAGGGTAGTTCAGAGGTGACAGTACTTATCATCATTTATCAATAAGTTGCTTAAGAGAGAGAGGAAAGTTACTCGCCTCAACTCGTTTTCCACTTGATAAAGTAATCCTCTAACTGTCACCTAATGGAGCCTTTCCTTTCTTAAGCTTCGCGACCTCGTCTTTCGAATCTACACGCGTAATAATGCTAACTTTAGTATCCCTTTCAATACTCAACATTCACTTAGGACGTCTAAACTAACCTACCCCATCGATTCACGTATCATTTACTCGTATATAAACTTCATACAAATACACATGACATAACCACATATAACTGTAACACGTAACACATAATCACATTTGTCACATAATATATTATAAGCAAGTAAGTTAATAAAATACATAGGTGCACCTCTAAAAAGTATTATTATTATTATATATAAAAATTCTGGCAGCACCTCCTTTGTTTTATCAACTTCCAGTCGGACTCAAGCCGACACCAACAACCAAACACAACATTATAATCAAATAAAATTTTCTATTACAAAGAATATACATATATATATATATGCATCATTTAAAACCAACCAACAACTTTATTGTCTCATTTTTCACCCTTTACTAATACCAAAATTATAAATTAAAATTTTGTAACTCAAACCCAAAATCTTTTTATTCCAATAAATCCGAAAGTTTATTTACTTAAATTTTCATACTAAACACTTCTCCAAACTCATTCATATAGCCCCTCAATTATATTAAATACTGATTTCAATATTCTAGCCAATGACAGCTCGCCACGTCATCATCTTCTTCATCACATCAACCAGAATTTCTCTCTCCTCGAAGTCAACTGCCATGGCCAAACTTTGACCGCCTATAACTCATTCATTTTTAATCCGATTAACATGATTCAAGAGCCTATTCCAGCTAATTTTTCACAAGGAATTCAAATATGTCATTTATTTTAGAATCAGAGTTCATATAAGCCCTGAACGAACTGATTTACAGTAGCAGCCACTCCACTTTATTCTGGAAAAAAATATAAACACATAATAACATAATATACTCATCATATGAACACAAAACATTTAATCAAATACCAACAACACATAACCAAACTGATTAAACCCTTTTCGAAACATCAACAAAACTTTTACAAAATCCAACATGTAACTCGGATTACATATTTAGACGAGATAATATGAATACTTTTGGACTCAAAGTAGCATCACCGCTCCCGCCGGCTCACCGGAGCTCATCACCGGCGGCGGCAAAACCCGGAGGTGCCCGAATCGGGTCTCCAATCACGGGTTCCACCAATTAATAATCGTTTAAGCCAAAGCCCCATGCTAATTTCATCAAAAACGAAGTATATTTTCAGAAATCAAACCCGACCCGAAGTGGGTTCTTCAAAAATCAGACCATGCATACAACTATACACGCACACACGCACATACCAGTGTTTAGGAGAAGGAGAAGAGTAATAATCGGACATCAATTCAACGAATTAGCCGAAAAGTCAAGAAAGAGAAGAAGAGAGATGAAGTACCGAGAGAGAAGAGAAAAGAAGAGTGGAGAGATGGAGAGAATTGGGGTGAGTCTGGTGGATTGGGGGTTAAAAGCCCATGACTAGTTTTTGTAAATATATAACTACAAACTAATACTCTTTTGCTTTTCTTTTTGTGTAAAACAACTAAAAATGTTTTGTAAATTATAAAGCTCCTCAATAGTAGTTTGGGAGTGACAATATTTTATTATTAAATTATAGAGGATTAAATTACCTTTGTCCCCATATTTTTAAAATAATTTTTGAGCGCATAGGCTATTTTATATGAATTTTACAAGATAATGCTCGATAATCAAAATAATGATTATAAAATCCCTTTTTAAAATAGTAAAGCACTGAAATACATTCAACAATCATTTTCAAAAAAAGTCTCTAGGAATATTCTAGAGATAATAAAGCAAATTCCATGATTTTATCACATCTCAAATATTTTACAAAAATATGTAAGAGCTCGTATACTCATATTTTCACACAATAAAATATTTAAAATTATCTAAAACCACATCAATCACATATTCCAGTACATACAAGTCATATAGCACGTAGTCATACATTCCACAATCATTTCATACTTTCACTTAATTAATGTATCAAATTATAAATTATTCACACTTTTCAATTTCCGTCATTTGCGTAAAATCCGATATCCTTTATCGGTCATAAATTCACTTATCCACATAACCGTATCAACACATACGGGTCACAAGATTATGTACCCATATATTTCCCATAAAGTTAATAACCCACTCATTTCTCGTTTAAATCCTCGTAAATTATCACTTTTCGGTTCCTTGACCGTTGACTCAAATTCATAAATCATATACCACCTCATCCAACTGGAATATAATATAATATTTATTTATTTTCTAATTTCACATAAAATGGCACATTTGCATATAATATTCGAAATACAAGTCGCGAAATTCCCGGATATTACAAAAACAGAAAAACACCAAGTATTAAAAATACGGGTGGATTGAATGATCCACCCGTGAGATTTTATATTGAAGAATCTGTGGATTGATTACAATTCGCACAGCTGCAGGTTCATCACTTGAACAGTTTCTAACTCTCAAATTTTCTCTCAAGTTTTTCGAACAAGTTCAACTGATGCTACTAACTTGGTTATATACTCCAAGTTTTACAAAGCTTTTAACTAGAATACAAATTGCACTCTAATCTAAACAATGCTGCACATCTCTGTCTTATGCATGATTTCTGAGATGTCTTCATCTTTGACCATCATCTTGATTTGATCCAGATTGCATTGCATGAGATAAGAATATTTCTGCTTCTTCTTTATTTTCCTAATCAAGCTTCCATGTCTATTTTAGTGTAATTCGATCCATGTGATTTGTGAGACTTAAGCTCTAGTCACTTTCAACTGCTCTTTGCTTTATCAATTGAAAGTTCTGGTTACTTTCAACTGCTCTTGACTTTATCAGTTGAAAGCTCCTTCATCAGTTGAACGAATTACAGACTTCATCAGTTGAATGTTGTTCCAGCCTCATCAGTTGAATTCCTTAGCATCATCAGTTGAATACTTTGTCTTTAGTTGAATGCTTGGTTTTCATCAGTTGAAACATGACCCAGTCTTCATCAATTGAATGGTTACATCTCATCAGTTGAATATCCTTCACTTAGATAAATTTACATGGCATTGGATATTTACAATTAGCCATCCTATTCTACCCATCCGTTGATAATTCCCAAAGACAAGAGGTATAACAATTACAACTGAAATTTGATAAAGATTCTAAATAAAACATGTTACAAAGTGTTTATGTTATCATCAAAAATTATTGATTCCTAACAATGAATCACAAACAATTATGTATATTATGGTTTTGTGATTATCATGAATGTTGTCGTGCAATATTGAATATTGAAATCTAACTTGTAAGCATATGCTTTTTTATCTTTCAAAATGAAACTTAAATTTGTATTTGATTGAGATGAATGATTTTGGAAGAAATGAATTTGAAGGTTAAAAAGTTTAAGTGGTTCCTGATTTTATTTTTATTTTCGTATCTAATCATTATTAAACTTTTACCTCTTCGAGTTTACCTACATTGTTGATATTTGATAATGAATTTTGGGAAAATATAATTCAAGGAGAAAAATATGTTAATTTAAACATATTTTAAAGACATGTTCATTATTAGATTTTCAACAAAAATGTACAAACTATTGTACTATAAAAATACAAGATATATTTATATATATCATGTAAATTTATTGAATCTTGAAAATTTGTTGTATTTATTCAAGTAACAATTTGTTTATATAATATATTCTGAATATTTCTAGTTGCAGATAATCCGAGTGTTTATCATCAAAAGAGGGAAATATGCGAATGTGCTACGAAATATGATCATGGATGCGTACTTTATGAGTGTGAAGGTCTATGCACAAAGATAGATTTAACAATAGCTGCCTATTGTAGTGATAAATCGACATGTCTATGCATATACGTATGTTGAGATATTATGAGGAAATCTGACTAGCCCACCTTGCATTTGTGAGATTATTTTTTGAATTCAATGCAATTTCTAATTTTATGTTGGCTATGATTTATTTTGTATTTGGATTTTGAAAACTATTTTTCTTGAATCGTAGTTTTGTATTGTAATTTTTTTGTCCAAATCTTGATTTTGACTATATTGTGCATTTTGTGTCAATAATAATAATGTCAAACTAAATTTTAGTGCCTTATTACATCAAGTATTAATCAATTTCTAGCACATCTGTCCACACACATAGAAACATACTTTTAGTATAGAAATTTTATTTATTTCTATGCTATTTCCATAGTTTTATAATAATTTAAAATATATGAACCGATTCATAGTATTATAATAATTCTAAAGATATGAGCCATATTTAATTAGATACTGTCTCAAAATTAAAAAAATCCGAAAATTTATATACAAACATATATGCGTAAAAGGGTCCATTAATTATGGAAATATTCAATACAAAATGGTTATATAGTCGATTCTGCACTATAATATAGATAAATAATTGATGTACTCACAAGCTCTAAGTAATACATCACAAAATTATTTATCATTATTTTTCAATATGTGGTAACTTTCAAAACTTAAATCAAAATAAGTAGTAGAAACGTTTATACAATAATAGTAAAACTAAAGAGAAAAATTAAATATGAAACTTAAATAAATTAATTCTAAATTTTTAATCTTTAATTTAAAAATTCAGATGCTTTGGTGCGTAACACCACAATATTTGTATTCTTAAATAATATTAGTTGATGGATTTTTTTATACTTGATCTATATTATCATGTCTAATTTGAAAATTTAAGAAAATCGATAAATTCTCTTGGACTTATATCGTAATATTATTTATGTAGTTATTATTATCATATTTATATATTATTTCATATTTTATTATTTCATATTTTATTATTTCAATATTTTATTATTTTTTTCTTAGGTGTTATGCGTGTGCTTTTAATTTCCCTTCAATGCTTTATCTTGCTTGTGTGAATTAGATTAAAATTATTTTGGTATCAATTAAAGTGTAAAATATATCTGTGTGATTAATTGCTTTTGTGATAAGTGTTTAATTGCTATATGACATCTTGATTTTTAAGCCTAGCTCCACCATTCAAACTTCTTATTTTACCCTACATTTTGGAAGTGAATATGTTTTGTGAAAATATTAATCTCTTCTTTTTTTAATTTGCCCCTATAATTAAAATTCTACAAAAGAGAAGTATCGGAAAAATTTCTTTTTTATTATAGTCCTTCAGAAGTATAAATTTTTATAAAATTTCTCTTAAATTATTTTTCAATTAAATCTGATAAAAACTTTTTTAAAACTAAAACTATTATTTAGAATAACCAAATTGTCAACCAGCCCTCAAAGGTAGAATTATTCAAAACTTTTCAACATGGGTAAAATCCCCATTCTTTCATTGAGTTTCTCAAACCCTCTACTCTCTTCTCTCTCGCGACTCTCTCCCCCGTTTCTCTTTTGTCTCCACCCCTTCATCTCTCCATTGCCGCACTACGTCATAAATGACCTACATTAACACCCAAACTATGTCTCTATAGACCACATTTGATGTTGCTATAGGCCAAAAGAAGGCTATACCAACACCAAAACTATGTTGGGTCCTAAGCAGTAACTATACGTATCTATAGCAACATCAAAACATGTCTTACCAAACACAGTATCAGCTGTTACAATAGGCCAAAATATATGTTGTAATAGCACTCTACATCAACCCCATTGGAAGTCGCAATAGATATTCTCATTTTTTTTAAAACGGGGCCCACAAATCTGGAACACACATTATATGGATCCCACATAAATAAATTTTCAAAATTCAGATAATATTTTTTGTTTTTCCTTAAATTTTTGCAATTATAATAAATATACAAATATGTAATTCAAAATATAAATGAAAATATTCTGAGAATAATTAGACTAACAACTCAATTTATATTAATAATTACTAACGATTACAAAGAGATGAATTATTGTAAAAGGCATTAAACTGAATATTTCTCTACGAATAATATAAATATGGTCACTTGGAACAACTTTTCCTTTTCTATGGACCATTTATAAAATTCACCATATATATAAGTCGTTCTAATACAAATCCATGACATTTGTCAAACTTTTTCTGCACACAACTTCCGACTTCTTATCTAATAATTTTCTTCCAAGACAATCACAGACCAAGGAACTTGTACAGAGCATTCCTTAGCTTTCACATAATCCTGCAATAACCACATAAATTGAACTTGTAGAAGAGAAAAAAGTCACAACAGAAACATACATGTCTTGGCTGCTATAAGGATGTTTGATAAGTGGATTTCATATCCACTTGGAATGTCGTTTCGACTTAAATTGATGATTTGGTCTCAAGTATGTGGTGTTTTTGATGTGTTCTTGTGGTGTTGTGTAGGTTTCCTAGAAGGAGGATGAAGGGTGGATTCAAGGCTAAAAGGTGGGAGAAACAGCGTAGGGATCGAGCGAGCAAGGAAGGAGAAAAGGGAAAGGAGGTTCCAAAAGCATTCGGGGCTGCCCAGATGGGGTCTCCACCCCACTTACGGGGTCTCCACCCCGTTCTGAAGAGGAAAAATCTGCCAGGATGGGGTCTCCACCCCACTGATGGGGTCTCCACCCCACTTCAGCAGAATAGAGGCTGCCAAGACAGGGTCTCCACCCCACTGACGGGGTCTCCACCCCACTGACGGGGTCTCCACCCCATTCTGATGGGAGAAAAAGCCCAAATTGCCTATTCTTGATCCGTTTGAAGGCCCGATCGCTGTGGGACTTAAAGCAAAGCTCAAGGGAGAAGTCTAATAACCTAGAAACATTCGGAGAGCACGTGACGGCTAAAAAGAAGATCTAGTTTCATAATTTCATCTTTGTAATTCTTCGAAGTAGGCGTGATTGTGGATTCTCGTTCGGATTTGTTTCATAACTCTTACTCTAGTACTTCGTATTTGCTTTAGACATCTAGTATAATGTTTACATTCGAACCCATGATGATGAGTAGTTCGATTATGAACTAATCGTTGTCATGGGATTTTAGCGGATTTATCAATGAATTTCAGTAGTTAATTTGTCTTGTTCATATGTGATGGTTTGATTTCCTCGTATTGGTTGTGCTTATTCGTCTTGGATGCGTAGCTAACATCTAAGATTGCTTGTTAATCTTTATTGAAGCGACAGTGAATATATTGATTTAGAACTTGCCATGCGAGCATAGGTTTCGTGTTCGATAACATGACTTGTGATGTGATTTTACCCATCTTGCATCGCCCTGTGTAATCTTGATAGATAACTTGCTCTTCAACCGTTATGTTTTCAAATTCTATAGACATATAGGATCTAAGCATAATTGGTTTCTGTTACCTTCTATCTTAATTGTGGATGTGTAGCAGTATGGTGCACGTATAACGACAGTTAGTGTGTATCAGTCTCGTGTTATCTGATTAGTCATCAACCATTACAATCGAATAAGGTAGAACTCTGAATGAGGTTGTTAATGAAGCTAGAATCCCATGCTTTATTATAATTAGTAAATCGTTATTCTCTTAGTTGATAATTCTTAGTTTCATAATTCGAATCGAATTAGTTAAGTAGAAAACCAAAACCCAATTTGATACTTGTCTAAGCATTGAATAATAATCATACATTGGTGCATAAGTGCATATTTCTGAATACACCAGTCTCTGTGGGAACGAACTTGAATTATATTCTATATTACTTGTGACCACGTATACTTGCGTGATTTTGTGCGAACAAGTTTTTGGCGCCGCTGCCGGGGACTCGGTATTTACTTTAGTTTATGTGCTTGTCATTAGTGGTCGTTAAAGTTCAGTGACTTGGATTCTTTTCTCACTTTAGTTCGTTGTGTGTGTTTCGGGTACTTGAGTGACGTGTATGCGAACACATTCTCAAGCTCGTAAGGAAGCATTGGTTAAGGAAGAAACGATAGTGAACACTACAATGGGTGATCGACCACCAGCGAATGATACTAAGGCTCTTAAGGCTTTCTCTGAGCCTAAAATCAATGATATTCTGTCGAGCATTGTCAGGCCAGCGATCGAGGCCAACACTTTGTTAGGGTTATACTAAAATATTCGTTTGAAGTATATAACAATTATTTGAGGATCTTGAATGCATGTTTTCACATTGTCTGTATATTATATATTGTAGACAATCTAGTATCAAATGGGATAGCAGAAGATTAGATTGTCAGACTCCTTATATAATATAATAAGGGTCCACAGTCGAGGTGGTGTTAGACAAACCACTGGAACGGCTGAAGTATTATTTGGAAATAGTTTATCTTGACTATTGAATAATACTTATATACTTTGTGTATATTGAACGGGATCAAAATAGTAGAATAATTGTTTCTTTAATTCTGACAATAAAGAACTAAGATTCTATGATGTTATTAATGCTTAAGTTCTTAATCCGGATATAGTGATTGACACTTGTATTTAATGCACATGCCTTGACTCATAAATTAAGTAATTTATTTTAAATTACGAATTTATGTATTGGGCAATGACATTATATACAGAGTGAGATATTGACTATAAAAGGAAACCGTGTCCGAAAAATATATTCGGGTGATGATGTCCTCTTGAAAGCTCATAAAGATAATTATGCTTTAGTCCTGCAGGCAGATTTGTTCTTGCATAATTATAAGGTTGAGTGGATGATCAAGGATAAAAGATATTAATTAAATTAATTGTCAGAAATTAATTTAATTAATGGACATGCGATATCTTAAACATAGGGAATTTATAAGCAATTAATATGGGAGCCGAATTAAATAATTAATTTACGGAATTAGGAAAGGTAGTGCAAATATTCGTTCTTTAGTGGATAGAATTAATATTTAATGACATTGGGCCTGGCCCGGAATGTCATTGGAAGGCCTGACCTAATGATCCATGATCCCTGCTGTAGCCTATATATATTCTTGTTCTCCTAAAGCTGAAAGACACACCAAAACGAATTAATCCTAGAGTCAGAGAGAGGCAGACGTTTTTCTCAAGGAGACAGCTAGGGTTTTGGGTTTTCGGAGCTTGAAGGAGAGGCACACCTTGGGAGATCGAAGGCCACACTTCGTCCAAGGAGAATCAAGGAATACAGTAGAAGACGTGGATTTGAATCGCTTGCGCCGTAGCGATTAAGGTTAATATTCTGTTCGAACTTTTAATTAGTATCATAAAACGCAGGACCAAGGTCCATTGTTCCTACAATGGTATCAGAGCCAGGTTGCGGTTCTGCGATTTATGATATGTAGTCCATGTCATGATTATATATGCATGTATATAGTGATTCTGTGATGCAGGTCGTTGTCCACTATTATGGCCGTGTTTTAATTATTCTGTTATGTTTGGATTCCACGTGGTTTATCGTGGCTGTTGTAAATCACGAGGGTTGATCGTGATAGTTTAATCTTGTAATTCAATTTGTAATTGTTTTAGATTATGATCTGATTAATAGAATAGGCTGGTTCGTCTGTACAATTAGTATGTAGTTGTTTGATCAACGGGGCTGCAAGAAACAAGGATCTTCCGCTGCTGCGATTAGGGTTTCGGGGGTGCTGCACTGTTTTGGGCGTAACTTTTGCATACGGTGTCCGATTTGGGCGAATGAGCACTTTTCGGAGACGGCAGAACGAGACGGAGCTAGCCACAACCCGGGGAATCCCGGTTGAGGTGATTTCGAAGGTGTTTTTCGGGATTTTTCGAGGCATTCTGAGGCCGTTTAGGCCTCCAAACGGGCTCTCGAAGTTTTCTGGACAGATCTGGATTCTGACGAAGGATGAATTCGAAGCTGATTTTTCCGGGGCCATAATAGTGGATGTGCTTTATTATGATTCTTGATTATTGTTATTATGTGTTTCTTGTTTGTGTTGTTATGCCATGTGATACTAACCCTTCGCATGCTAGAATGACATGGACATAGGGATGTTTTTAATTAATGCTTTAATCATGCTAGTATGCTGCCATGTTATGTGTTCTTTATGTGTTCTTTATGTTGCTATAACCATGATAGTATGCATGTTGACTTCGAAGAAATAACATAGGGCGATGCATCTAGATTAAAATCCTCAAAGTAAATTCTAAGTGGGAGAGGGAGTTAATATGGTATTAAATCCCATGGTCTCCATCATTGTTTGTATGTAATTTAACATAAAGGCGAATATAAATTATGTATACGTCACCCATCGTGGCATGTAATTTATGGTGCCTAGAATGTTATAGATATTACTAGAACAAACTTCTTAAATTAATACGAATAGATACGGATTTTCTTTATCTCTGATTTGGGGCGATTTCGAAGGCTTATGGGTATTAAGTGAGACCGATGTGACTCCTCCACTGCCTAGAAATCAAACCAGACACGAATATTGAATTGAAGTATTCTATTCCAGAAATATTGGAAGGTATACATGCCGCCCATCGTGGCGTACCAAGTTCCATAGGTTTCAGGTAATTTAAGATTTGATGATGGTATACACTTAGCTATGAAAAATAATATAGACCACCCCAACGTGGCTTATTGTTTAGTAATAGGACCGAAGTAACGTTTAAACAAATTTAGGTGGTATACATGTCACCCATTGTGACGTACCAGAAACTTATGGTGTTTAAACGTTAGTGCATTTAATTTTAATAATTGTTAGAGGAACCAATAGGACTTAATTTTTTATGCACCCTTCTTTATGTGTAATGTGATTTTTTCATGCATGATTCTCAGGATATAATGGGGTTTAATCCACTGTTCACCATACTTAAGGATAACAAACTTACCGGACCTAACTATATTGAATGGAAACGTAATTTGGACATTGTGTTGACTGCTGAGGAGTACAAGTTTTGCACTTATGAACCCAAGCCTGAGCAGCCCGCTGCTGATGCTCCTGATGAGGAGAAAGAGTATTATAAGCGGTGGACAAAGGCTGATGAGATGTCGCGATGTTACATTCTGGCAGCAATGTCGGGTGTTTTGCAGCATCAGCATCAGGCTATGGCCACTGCTTCAGATATGCTCTTTAATCTCAAAGAACTTTTTGGAGATCAGAATAGGGCTGCTAGGCAAGTAGCCATGAAGGCTTTAATGAACACTCAGATGGCTGAAGGTACACCTGTAAGGGATCATGTTCTCAAGATGATGTCACATCTGAATGAGATAGAGATCCTTGGTGCAGAGCTTGACGGGGAAACCCAGATTGACATTATCCTTATGAGCTTGCCCAAGAGTTTTGAGCAGTTCCGCTTGAATTACAACATGAACAAAAGGCAGTATAGTCTTGCGGAACTGCTGATAGAACTTCAGGCAGCTGAAGGATTATTTCGCCAGAGTGTTCAAGTGAATGTGGCTGAGAAAGGTTCTTCCTCTAAGCCGAAAGGCAATAAGAAGAAGAAAAAGGCTCAGACACAGAAAGCTGTGAAGGCAGTGGGAGTTCAAGGTGGTGTGAAAAAGCCTAAAGGGAAGTGCTACCGGTGCAAGCAGTCGGGTCACTGGAAAAAGGATTGTCCTCTTCCTAAGAAGACAAACGATACTGGTATGTCTCTTTCTCTAGTTACAGAAACATTTGTAGCGGCTATATCTACGAGCACTTGGTGTGTAGATACTGGAGCCACTGATCATGTTTGTAACTCTATGCAGGGGTTCCAGCAATCCAGAATGCTTAGAGATGGTGAGATCTACGTGTTCATGGGAGATGCTACGAAAGTAGCAGTAGTTGCAGTAGGAGTTATTCATTTATCTTTTGGTTCTGATAGGATTTTGGTTTTGAACAATTGTCTTTATGTACCTTCTTTTAGAAGGAATTTGATTTCGGTTTCTAAACTTGCTATGGATGGTTATAATGTTTGTTTGGATCGTAATGTTTCTATTATGATGAATAAACGGATTATATGTTCTGGTACATTGCAAGACAATTTGTATATAATTAATCCTAGTCAACCCGCACTGCAACTACAACATAGGGTATTGAATAACACATCTTCTACCTCTAATAAAAGAAAGGAACCTTCTAGTTTGAACCAAACATATCTTTGGCACTTGAGATTAGGTCATATTAATTTGAGGAGGATTCAAAGACTGGTAGTAGACGGGCCTTTAGGCTCATTGGCAGTGGAGCCATTTCCAGTTTGTGAATCCTGCTTGGAAGGTAAAATGACCAATAGGCCTTTCAAGGCAAAGGGGAATAGAGCCAAAGAAGTGTTAGGATTGGTTCACTCTGATTTATGTGGACCTATGAATATCCAAGCAAGAGGTGGTTATGAGTATTTCGTCACTTTTATTGACGATTATTCTAGATATGGATACATTTATTTGTTGCGCCGTAAGTCTGAGTGCTTTGAGAAATTCAAAGAGTACAAAGCTAAAACGGAGAAGCGACATAATAAAAGTATCAGGTCACTACGATCTGATCGTGGTGGCGAATACTTGCTTGGGGAATTCAGGGAATATTTATCAGAGAATGGGATAGAATCCCAGTTGACTGCACCAGGCACACCCCAGCAGAACGGTGTAGCAGAGAGAAAGAACCGGTCTCTTTTAGAGAGTGTTAGATCGATGATGAGTTATTCGGATTTACCCAAGTCCTTTTGGGGACATGCCTTAGAAACAGCAGCTTATCTTCTGAACTTAGTACCTTCTAAGTCGGTTCCTAAAACCCCTTTAGAATTGTGGACCGGGGACAAACCGAGTCTGAGACACATTCGGATATGAGGTTGTCCAGCACATGTGCTGAACAAGAACGCGACTAAGCTAGAATCTCGTACAGAAGTAAAGCTGTTTGTAGGCTACCCCATGGGAACAAAAGGTTATTTATTTTATAGTCCTAAGGATCGGGATGTCACTATTAGCACCAATGCAAGATTCTTAGAGGAAGACCTATATAATGAATCACAAACCCGAGAGTAGTATCGTTTTAGAGGAACTAGTGGGAGGGACGAATAATGAACCTGTAGTACAAGTAGAACAACCACAGCAGACTGTGCAACCGGTCACTAATACCGCACCAGTTCCTCGTCGTAGTGGGAGGGTTGTTCGACAGCCCGACAGATTCATGTTTTTGGGAGAGTCTTCGGACTTGGTCCCTGGTGAACATGATGATGATCCCCGGACATACGAAGAGGCAATACAGGACAAAGATGCAAGTCTTTGGCAAAAGGCAATGGATTCTGAGATGGAATCAATGTATTCTAATCAGGTCTGGGAGCTCGTGGAACCACCCAAAGGTGTAAAACCTATTGGATGTAAGTGGGTCTACAAGAAAAAGAGGGGATCAGACAAAAAGGTGAAAGCCTGGAAAGCAAGACTTGTTGCGAAAGGGTATACTCAGAAAGTAGGTATCGATTATGAGGAAACCTTTTCGCCAGTAGTCATGCTTAAGTCAATCCGTATTCTTTTATCTATAGCAGCTCATCTCGATTATGAGATTTGGCAAATGGATGTCAAGACAGCTTTCCTTAATGGAAATCTTGAGGAAAGCATCTATATACAGCAACCAGAGGGATTCATTAAAGAAGGCCAAGAGCATCTTGTTTGTAAGCTGAAGAGGTCTATTTATGGACTTAAACAAGCTTCTAGGTATTGGAACATTCGCTTTGATCAGGCAATCCAGTCATATGGATTTGATCAATGTCCAAGCGAAGCATGCGTGTATAAGAGATGTGAGGGAAATGCAGTGGTTTTTCTAGTGCTTTATGTTGATGACATTTTACTCATTGGAAACAATGTTAAGATGTTGTCTTCAATAAAGGCATGGTTGTTCAAACAATTTGAAATGAAGGACTTAGGTGAAGCAGCATACATCCTTGGGATCAAACTTATAAGGGATCGCAAGAAAAGGATGTTGGCTTTATCTCAGGAGCCCTACATAGATGACGTATTAGCTCGTTTTAACATGCAGGACTCCAAGAAGGGTAATTTACCCTTCAGACATGGAGTTACTCTATCAAAGAGGCAGTGTCCTTCGACACCTAAGGAGATAGAGAACATGAAGGCAGTTCCTTATGCTTCGGCATGTGGGAGCCTAATGTATGCAATGTTATGTAAGAGGTCTGATATCTGTTTTGCCGTGGGCATGGTTAGCAGATACCAGTCAAACCCAGGACAAGAACATTGGAGTGCTGTAAAAGCAATACTCAAGTACCTGCGAAGGACTAAGGAGTATATGCTGGTTTACAAGTCCTCTGATTTAGTGCCTCTGGGATATACCGATTCGGATTTCCAGACGGATAAGGATAAGAGAAAGTCCACCTCGGGATGTGTTTTTACTTTGGGAGGTGGAGCCGTAATATGGAGGAGTGTGAAGCAGAAATGCATCGCGGACTCAACCATGGAAGCCGAATATGTGGCAGCCTCGGAGGCAGCCAAAGAGGCTATATGGTTCCGAAACTTCCTGCTGGATTTGGGTGTGGTTCCTAATCTGCCACAGCAAATCACGATTTATTGTGATAACACTGGTGCTGTGGTGAATACCAAGGAACCGCGGGCCCATAGGGCAGCGAAACACATAGAGCGTAAGTATCACCTCATACGACAGTTCGTTAAGCGAGGAGATATCATTGTGGCTGACATAGCATCGAAGGATAACCGGGCAGATCCTTTCACGAAGAGCTTACCAGCTAAGGCTTTTCAGGAGCACGTGGAAGCGATAGGAGTCAGATACTTGGTCACATAGTTATTATAGTTGGTAGTGGATTGCTTGTAATAAACACTGATATACTCAAAGAATATCTTGAGTATAAGTGGGAGATTGTTAGGGTTATACTGAAATATTCGTTTGAAGTATATAACAATTATTTGAGGATCTTGAATGCATGTTTTCACACTGTCTGTATATTATATATTGTAGACAATCTAGTATCAAATGGGATAGCAGAAGATTAGATTGTTAGACTCCTTATATAATATAATAAGGGTTCACAGTCGAGGTGGTGTTAGACAAACCACTGGAACGGCTGAAGTATTATTTGGAAATAGTTTATCTTGACTATTGAATAATACTTATATACTTTGTGTATATTGAACGGGATCAAAATAGTAGAATAATTGTTTCTTTAATTCTGACAATAAAGAACTAAGATTCTATGATGTTGTATTTAATGCACATGCCTTGACTCATAATAATTTATTTTAAATTACGAATTTATGTATTGGGCAATGACATTATATACAGAGTGGGATATTGACTATAAAAGGATACCGTGTCCGAAAAATATATTCGGGTGATGATGTCCTCTTGAAAGCTCATAAAGATAATTATGCTTTAGTCCTGCAGGCAGATTTGTTCTTGCATAATTATAAGGTTGAGTGGATGATCAAGGATAAAAGATATTAATTAAATTAATTGTCAGAAATTAATTTAATTAATGGACATGCGATATCTTAAACATGGGGAATTTATAAGCAATTAATATGGGAGCCGAATTAAATAATTAATTTACGGAATTAGGAAAGGTAGTGCAAATATTAGTTCTTTAGTGGATAGAATTAATATTTAATGACATTGGGCCTGGCCCGGAATGTCATTGGAAGGCCTGACCTAATGATCCATGATCCCTGCTGTAGCCTATATATATTCTCGTTCTCCTAAAGCTGAAAGACACACCAAAATGAATTAATCCTAGAGTCAGAGAGAGGCAGACGTTTTTCTCAAGGAGACAGCTAGGGTTTTGGGTTTTCGGAGCTTGAAGGAGAGGCACACCTTGGGAGATCGAAGGCCACACTTCGTCCAAGGAGAATCAAGGAATACAATAGAAGACGTGGATTTGAATCGCTTGCGCCGTAGCGATTAAGGTTAATATTCTGTTCGAACTTTTAATTAGTATCATAAAACGCAGGACCAAGGTCCATTGTTCCTACACACTTTTGAGATCAAACCGAGCACTATTCAGATGGTACAGAACTCAGTGCAGTTTGGGGGTTCTCCAACAGAGGATCCTAATATGCATATTCGGGATTTCATTGAGATCTGCGACACTTTCAAGTTCAATGGGGTTACTGATTAGGCCATCAAATTGAGGCTATTCCCATTTTCTCTGAGGGATAAAGCGAAAGGATGGTTGCATTCTCTTCCTACAGGATCTATTACGACATGGGAGGATCTGGCTCAGAAATTTCTCACTAAGTTCTTCCCTATTGCTAAAACAGCTGCAATCAGGAATGCTATTACTCAATTCTCTCAGCTGTCTGGTGAAACTTTATATGAAGCTTGGGAACGCTACAAGGAGATGCTTCGAAAGTGCCCACATCATGGGATGCCTGATTGGATGGTTATTAATTGCTTTTATAATGGTTTGGGTCCTCAATCGAGGCCAATGCTCGATGCTGCATCAGGTGGAGCTCTATGGGCTAAGAGCTATGATGAGGCTTATGAGTTGATCGAGATGATGGCTACGAATGAATATCAGAATCCTACTCAGCGTCTTCATCAGGGCAAAGCAGCAGGAATTCTAGATGTTGATGCTACTTCAGCCATAGCTGCTCAGCTTAAGGCTCTTACTATGAATGTGGATTCTTTGGCAAATCTAGGAAATCAGCAGCCACCTTCAGTCTGCGAGCTCTGTGCTGGAGCACATTCTTCGGATCAGTGTGCTATATCGAGCGAATCTACTCAGTTTGTGAGCAACTTTCAGAGGTCGCAACAACCAGCTCCGGCCACTTATCATCCCAATAATCGGAATCATCCGAATTTCAGCTGGAGCAATAATCAGAACTACATGCCACAACAGCAGCAACAGTTTCAGCAACAAGGATCTAGACTTTTTAACCCTTCTGGTCTTCAACAACAGTTTGCACCGAGGCAGCAATTCCATCCACCTGGATTCCAGCAACAAAATCATGGTGTGGCTGAACAGTCTTCCAATGAAAGATCAGAATTGGAAGAATTAAGACTAATGGTTAAAAGCCAATCAGTGTCAATCAAGACTTTGGAGAATCAGATTGGGCAAATTGCTAGTGCGTTGATTAATAGACCACAAGGAACTCTTCCTAGTGATACTGAGGCCAATCCGGGCAAGAAGGAAGTGAAGGAACAGGTACAGGCTGTCACCTTACGGTCCGGAAAGGTTACGAAGGATAAAGAATCAGCAACAGAGCGAAACAAGGAAGAGAGTGATCAACAGGTTGAAACGCCCGTGCTCTCATCTGAGTCTGATAGTGGAAAAACTGTTGTTGAAGCTGACAAGAATAAAATCAACGAGGAAGAAAGCAAGGATTCAGCCGAAAAGTCTAGCCCGAAAACTGATACTGGGGTCAAGCAAGTATATCCACCTCCCCCTTTTCCGAAGAGACTTCAGAAGCATAAGCTCGACAAGCAATTCTCCAAATTTCTAGAGGTTTTCAAGAAATTACAAATAAACATACCTTTTGTGGAGGCTCTAGAACAAATGCCGAGTTATTCTAAATTCATGAAAGGTATTCTTTCTCGAAAACTCAAACTTGAGGAATTGGAGACTGTAGCTTTGACCGAGGAGTGCAGTGCAGTGTTGCAGCAGAAATTGCCTCCGAAGCTGAAAGATCCGGGAAGTTTCACAATCCCGTGCACTATTGGAAAGATATCTTTCGACAAGTGCTTGTGTGATTTGGGAGCTAGCATCAATCTGATGCTGTTGTCTGTCTTCAAGAAACTTGGTCTGCCGGAGCCGAAACCTACAAACATGTACTTACAACTGGCTGATCGGTCCATCACATACCCGAGAGGTATAGTGGAAGATGTCTTGGTTAAGGTGGATAAGCTCATCTTCCCTGCTGATTTTGTCATTCTGGACTTTGAGGAGGATGAGAAGATTCCCATTATCTTGGGAAGGCCGTTCTTAGCTACAGGCCAAACTTTGATCGATGTGCAAAAGGGAGAGCTTAATATGAGAGCTCAAGATCAGAGTGTCACTTTTAAAGTATTCAACGCAATGAAATTTCCAACTGACGAAAAAGAATGCTTTAAGGTGGAGCCAATAGAAGCTGCAGCTCATCCGGAAATTGACCAAAGGCTGAAAACTGTCATATTAGAAAGGGTTATAACAGGTGAAGCTGAATTCGGAGATGAAGAGGAAGCAGAGCAACTTCAGTTCTTGAATGCATCTCCATGGAAGAGGAAGGTTGATATGCCATTCGAGTCTCAAGGAGTAACAGAGCTTAAAAATTTTCAGGAGCATCTTAAACCATCTATTGAAGAAGCTCCCATACTCGACCTCAAACTACCACCGGATCTCTTAAGTGATGTGCAGTTTAGAAGGTTGTCACGGTGCATAGATGACATGCATAACATTCACCGTCGTTTTGCAAAGGATTTGACTCAGGCTCTTGTGAGTGCTTTTCGAGCCATTGGTGTTGAGGTTGATTGGCCAGTGTTTGGAGATGGCATGGTATATTCACCACCTGATCCTCCACCCGAGGAGGGCGATCACTCGGACTCCTTCTAGGTACATTCGATCCTTTTTATCACCTTCAAGGAGGACATTGAACATTTTAAGTTTGGGGGTGGTAATCTAAGGACTAGTATATAATGTGTGCATATAAGTTGCATGTTGCATGTAGTTTAGCATATTATCTCATATTGTTTGCATATTAGTTCATTTTAGTTTGCATATTAGTTCATTTTCGTTTCGTTTTTTCTTATATATATGCTTGTGTTTAGGAGGTGTGAGTAGTTCATATAGTTGCATTTGCATTAATCTTGAAGTTGTTTTCCATGTTGATGTCCTATGATGAGTTTATGTGCATAAGTTCTTGGCTAGTAATCTTGATCATGTGTGATGCCTTGTTTCTTGGAAACTGCTTGTGTGAAAATTGTAATTCCACCTATGCTCTAGAGATAAGACTTAGACTAACTTATTTCTTGAGTCCTCACGTTGAGTCGGGCGTAGAATTAGGATTATTCCCCTTTTGAACTTAGAGTTTGTAAATCTTAAGTTTGGGGGAGTTAAGGGATGAATATGCCTTTCTAAAAAAAAGAATAAAAATTATCAGGTACTCCTTTGAGATCAATGGGTAAAATGCAATGTCATGTGAAAGGGACGATCCATGTACTTGTGCTGGTATTAAGTGCAAATGTATTAGAATAAGCAAATTCTTGGTGACTTTTCACAACCCTTGATTATTGGAGAATTACTTGATTAAAAAAAAGAGAAAGAAATAAGCGAAGTCGAATGGAGGTCGTGACTCACTTACACTGAGAAGCGTCCCAACCTTAGACTTAGCAAGAAAAAGAAAGAAAAAAATAGAAAAAAAAATAGGAAAGGCATAGGAATTCTTTAGTGACTCTAAATTGTAGTTGACTCTTTAGTAAAGAAGTGTTTAAGCCTGATTCTGATTAACGGCTCATAGTGAGGACTCTGTTGAAGTTTGATAGTTTTGTTTTGTTTCACTAGAGAGCATGCTAGCACACATGATGCACTTCACACTTGTAGTGGACGAGAACATGGCTAAGATGTGAACGAGATGAATACCGAGAATGTTGCATATTCTGAGGATGCTATGTTGACAAAGATTACACTTCATGATTTGAGTAGACATAGGCATATAGATGCATTCATGCATTGCATTAGTAGTTTGTGTGTGTGTCTATGCTTGAGGACAAGCATCGGTTTAAGTTTGGGGGTGTGATAAGTGGATTTCATATCCACTTGGAATGCCTTCGTTTCGACTTAAATTGATGATTTGGTCTCAAGTATGTGGTGTTTTTGATGTGTTCTTGTGGTGTTGTGTAGGTTTCCTAGAAGGAGGATGAAGGGTGGATTCAAGGCTAAAAGGTGGAAGAAACGGCGTAGGGATCGAGCGAGCAAGGAAGGAGAAAAGGGAAAGGAGGTTCCAAAAGCATTCGGGGCTGCCCAGATGGGGTCTCCACCCCACTTACAAGGTCTCCACCCCGTTCTGAAGAGGAAAAATCTGCCAAGATGGGGTCTCCACCCCACTGATGGGGTCTCCACCCCACTTCAGCAGAATAGAGGCTGCCAAGACGGGGTCTCCACCCCACTGACGGGGTCTCCACCCCATTCTGATGGGAGAAAAAGTCCAAATTGCCTATTCTTGATCCGTTTGAAGGCCCGATCGCTGTGGGACTTAAAGCAAAGCTCAAGGGAGAAGTCTAATAACCTAGAAACATTCGGAGAGCACGTGACGGCTAAAAAGAAGATCTAGTTTCATAATTTCATCTTTGTAATTCTTCGAAGTAGGCGTGATTGTGGATTCTCGTTCGGATTTGTTTCATAACTCTTACTCTAGTACTTCGTATTTGCTTTAGACATCTAGTATAATGTTTACATTCGAACCCATGATGATGAGTAGTTCGATTATGAACTAATCGTTGTCATGGGATTTTAGCGGATTTATCAATGAATTTCAGTAGTTAATTTGTCTTGTTCATATGTGATGGTTTGATTTCCTCGTATTGGTTGTGCTTATTCGTCTTGGATGCGTAGCTAACATCTAAGATTGATTGTTAATCTTTATTGATGCGACAGTGAATATATTGATTTAGAACTTGCCATGCGAGCATAGGTTTCGTGTTCGATAACATGACTTGTGATGTGATTTTACCCATCTTGCATCGCCCTGTGTAATCTTGATAGATAACTTGCTCTTCAACCGTTATGTTTTCAAATTCTATAGACATATAGGATATAAGTATAATTGGTGTCTGTTACCTTCTATCTTAAATGTGGATGTGTAGTAGTATGGTGCACGTATAACGACAATTAGCGTGTATCAGTCTCGTGTTATCTGATTAGTCATCAACCATTACAATCGAATAAGGTAGAACTCTGAATGAAGTTGTTAATGAAGCTAGAATCCCATGCTTTATTATCATTAGTAAATCGTTATTCTCTTAGTTGATAATTCTTAGTTTCATAATTCGAATCGAATTAGTTAAGTAGAAAACCAAAACCCAATTTGATACTTGTCTAAGCATTGAATAATAATCATACATTGGTGCATAAGTGCATATTTCTGAATACACCAGTCTCTGTGGGAACGAAGTTGAATTATATTCTATATTACTTGTGATCACGTATACTTGCGTGATTTTGTGCGAACAATGTTCAGATCCCTGCTCACTTCAGCGTTGGTTCCATAATACATTTCTTCTCCTCAGTGCTATAAACATTCATGCCTGGCATATAATGGTCTTAATTAATTAAATGTGCATGACTAAAACTTGAAAAGATATATTAGGTATCAAGGAGTTAGAGTAATATCCATATATATTCATATTTCTCTGTCTCTCTCATCTTAATTCAGTGAATATAAAAAACAGAGCTAATTCATTTAGGTAAAGTACATGGAATCATGGAACAAATAAATAAAGAAAAAAAGAAAAAGAAGTGAAATAGAAATTGTTCCCTAGGACCTCATAGAAAATCTGATAGGCGTATTACAGTGAAAAAGCCTCCTGCATCAACAAGTGGGTGAAGGCCAACAAAAACATTACAATCATGCCTTAGTTCTAAATTTGCAGCAATCGCAGGAAAGTAGGACTAAGTTAGCTAGCTGAATTTATTAAAATTAGTTTTCTTCATTCTTACATAACTTTCATAATGTTAGGCCTTGACTTGATCAATAGAGTTTAAGCGGAATTTTATCTATTGTTCAATCAAATGTTGAATACTCTATTATTGACAACAAACAAGATTCAAATTGACTCAGCTCTTATTGATCACTATAAGAACTATTACAATACTCTCTCAACATAAATAACATTCTCAAGAGCTGCTAGGTTACACAAAAATTACTCGTGTTGTGCTCCTTACTCGTATCTTCGTAAGACCTAATAATCTGTGTTTATATAGTACCCAGCTTTTACAATTACCAACTTGATTTACTCAAACAAAGGTGTATATCTATAAATAAGCTATATCATATCAATCTTCTTTCTTTCCTTCTCAAACTCATCTCCATATACTGATTGTACTCGATACTGATCAAGTATCCGCTTGCTCATGCGGTTCCATCAGTTGCTGATGCGGCCATCAGTTTCCGTCAACTGCATTGTTTTGTGTTGCATCATTGTGATGATCTCCTGATGCATAAATGAATCTTTCTATGTAACAATCTCCCTCAATTTATACTTTGTTAAATAAAGCATAAATACAACTGATTCATTGATTCCAAAACTTCTTCAAAATTTGTGAAGTAAGTCATATCATCATCATGAGTTTGAATTCTTTGTACCTTTGTGTTTCAAGATTGATTTCTGCGTTTGTTCTCTGATAGCTTGTTTATAGCTTCCATTGATTCCTTCTTTTTTCCTGTTAGTAATTTCCGCTTTCTTCTGTACATCTGAAAACTCTGTTCTCAAATTCTTGATATCTTATGTGCTTCTGAAAACTTTGTTTAGTTCTAATCCGAATACATAATAACCACTTGTATTGATTTACCAGTAGCTACCACTTGAATATATCAGATTCTAATACTCGATCTACATAGTAGTTTCCAGCTTCATCTTCATAGATTATAATCTGAATTTTCTAATTTTCAGCTCTTACCAATCATTTAAATTTCAGCTTCCACTTGACTTTTATTTTAAGTTGAATAACAACACCACTTAATATTTTTGTTCAGACAATAATAAACAATTTTTTTCCAGCTTCGTTATAAGATTCTTTTGATCATTTGTAAGCTTCATATTATTTTGAACTCCTTCTCCCCCTTTTTGGCAATCATTGACCAGAGTGAGTGTTCAATCTATCAACAAGAATAAGAATCTGTATATGCAAAAATTTGTTATAAAATCCTAAATCTCGCTATTCTTTTCACATGATGTAATCACTTCTCACAGTCATACTTATTATTACTATAAAGAGTAATATCTAATCTCTCATATGCATAAGACAAGAAAAGGGAAAATGTCATAGCGTTGTAGTTGTTAGTTTTTATCAGGAGTCTATACTTTTTAGCTTATGTTTATAACTTTTTTCCTTTATGTTTTGAAAGAGGAAATATTTTGCTTGGGCGTAAATTTTGCTGCAAGGAAGCGGGGGAGAAAAATGGCTATGGTAACACTTTTTCACCAAACAGGATCGTAACTAAAATCGGTTCTACCATAGGGGTCTAGGGTAACACTTTTTCATTTTTTAGTTACACCTGAAAAAGTGTAACCATATACCTCTACGCCTACACTTTGTTTTGTTTTGGTAACACTAAAAGAGCTGTAACTATAGGTCTATAGTAACACCATTTGTGCTACTGTAACACTAAACTTTAAAAACTAAGTTATCAATGGCAACATCTTGTTAGTTATAGTTACACTTTTATATAAACCTTTTCTACCTTTACCTACGTTTTTTTAAATCTTTACCAACAGTTTTTGATATTTAGCAACAGAGAAATATGAACCATTTACAATAATACCTACACTTTACAAAAACTCTTTGCCAACACTTTACAGAAAAAAGAAAAGGCAATAGCACTTCCCATTTCAAATTTACCAACCAATATTCAGCGACAAACACAATCCAAATACAAAAAACGGAGGTCCAAGCCAACCAACTAGCAACCATACCAATATAAGTACTAGTGCATAAAACTAAAACTAACTTAGGTATTACATCAAGATTATAAGTTAATTACTGGCCAGGTGCAATATAAAATCTAACTATACTTGGAAATTGAAATTCGAGCTTGCTTCCTCAATGTAAGAAGATTGCAGTGTGTTCTGGACAGGTGTCCCCATCCTGTGTACCTGTTGCTGCTTTTGATGTGGCTGTCTCGCTATAAATAGAGGCTCAAATTGCGCATTAGAAGAAGACCCGAAATGAGCCACGTGCCTTTACTGTGGATGTCCTGCAACAATGATAAGTGGTATTTATACACACTTATAGGCCTTCATTTCCGCTTAAATTGGTTGGTTGTACTTAAGTGTTTAGTGTCTTTTGATGTGTTTTTATTGTTTTTCTGTGCAGGTCACGAGTTGAGGTGATGAAGTGATTTTCTATCATTTTAGGTCGTTTTTGGTGCATTATTTGCAAGAATAGAGAATTGTGGATTCATCACGACTTGGGATTTTGTGGGTACATCTTCTACAAACCCTCACGAGAGCACACTCGTCCACTAGAGCTATCTAGGGGTTTAAAGGGCTTGTTGCATATGCTAAATGCAACCGTGATCACCTACGGAAGTGGTACTAGAAGCGAGGAAGGACATACACGCGAGAACGAGCGAGAAACGAAGAAACAGGGCCAACAGTGCAGACAGTAGCGCGCCCGCGCTACTTGTTAGCGCGCCCGCGCTACAGACTGCAACCACTAGCGCGCCTGCGCTAAGTTAGCGCGGCCGCGCCCAGCAGAACTTCCCCGGGCCGATTTTTACAGCTTTTTAGTGGATTTTCGCAGCGGTCGAGGCCCGTGTGACTTGGTCAATGTATTTTTTATTTCTCGTGTGTAAAACCCTAGCCGTATAGAAGTAGTTTTAGTAGAGAATAATATCGTAATTTAGTTTAATAATCGAAGCACATTATCAGTTGTATTAGATCGTTCTTCGCGAGGAAGTGACAGTTTCGAGCGAGATCGTGAACTTCAATCTGTAACGTGTGATCTTTATTATTAATTCAAGCATTTTTATTCTATTTAATTCTTGTCTTTTATTTATCATGTTTTCATTAGAAACCATGATGTCGATTAGTTCGATTATGAACTAACCGCCTTCATGGGATTCTAATGGATTTATCGATGTAGTTTAGTAACGAGATTGTTGGATTGATTTTGTGATGTACGTTGATTTCTTTGCATGAGCCGTACTTATTCTTCTTAGGAGAGTAGCTAACTTCTAAGTTGTTTGTTAATTCTTTCTGAAGCGAGAGTGGATGATTGAATTTAGAACTATGCCATGTAAACATAGGATTATGTGAATGAACATAATTTGTGATAGACTTGAACTATTTTTATCACCCTGTGTAATCACGATAGACGACTTGTTATTAAACCTCTCTGCTTACACTACCGCTATAGAGATATAGGGTCTGAGCTTTGTTGGTGTCCATGAGATTTCTGTCTTAATTGCGGATTTTGATTGGTATGATATGTGTGCAACGAGAGTTGGCATGTATTACTTTCGTGTTGTCTGATTAGGATCAACAGTCGCATGTTAATCAGTAATTTCAATTCTAGATGAATTCGATAATGAAGTTAGAATCCCATGTGTTTTCCTATTCTGAATTTGATTAGTAATTTTAGTTATTAGTATAAAAGAAACCAATCCTTGTTAATTGTCTTAGCAGTGATAATTGATCATACATTGTTGCATAGGTGCGTATTCTTAATTCACCAGTCTCTGTGGGAACGAACAAATATATTACTTATGATCACGTGCGCTTGCGTGTAGATTTCACCGAACAAGTTTTTGGCGCCGCTGCCGGGGACTCGGTGTTAATTAATTAGTTTATGTACTTGTTATCAGTGTGCATTAAAATTCACTGACTAGGATTCTATTCTCTTCTCACTTTTCTTCTTTTCTTTATTTCAGGTACTTGGATCGCGTTTATGCAAACACGTTCTCAGACCCGTAAGAAAGCAATTGATTCATCTTCTACTTCTTCTTCTGATTCTGAAACAATGACAGAACCTGAAGCACAACCAGACAGCAAGGCATTGAAGGATTTCTCTATGCCAAAGATCGATGATATCCAATCAAGCATTGTCAGGCCTGCAATCGCAGCCAAAGCCTTTGAAATCAAACCAGGAACTATTCAAATGGTCCAGAACTCGGTACAGTATGGGGGTTCTCCTACTGAAGACCCTAATATGCATATACGGAATTTTATAGAGATCTGTGACACTTTCAAATTTAATGACGTCTCTGATGAGGCTGTGAAGCTAAGACTTTTCCCATTTTCACTGAAGGATAAGGCCAAGGGATGGTTACATTCTTTACCATCTGGTTCGATTACTACATGGGAAGATCTAGCTCAGAAATTTCTCACTAAATTCTTCCCCATGGCAAAGACTGCTGCGCTACGAAATGCTCTATCTCAGTTCTCTCAACAATCAGGAGAAACATTCTGTGAAGCCTGGGAGAGGTATAAAGAGATGCTAAGAAAGTGTCCCCACCATGGTATGCCGGATTGGATGCAAATAAACAGTTTCTACAATGGTCTTGGACCTCAATCCAGACCTATGCTTGATGCTGCTTCTGGAGGTGCGCTATGGGCTAAGAGTTATGAAGAAGCTTATGATCTTATTGAAATGATGGAGGCTAATGAATATCAGAACCCTACTCAAAGACTTACTCAAGGGAAAGTAGCCGGAATTCTTGATCTTGACACGTCTACAGCTATAGCAGCTCAACTTAAAGCTCTCACGATGAAAGTCGATTCTCTGGCTCACCAAGGAATTCAACAGCCAATCATTATTTGCGAATTATGTGCTGGTACTCATGCTACTGATCAGTGTGCCATTTCTAGTGAATCAGCACAATTTGTGAGCAACTTTCAGAGAGGTCAACAGCCTGCTCCAGCTACTTATCATCCTAACAACCGAAATCATCCTAATTTCAGCTGGAGTAATAACCAGGGGTATAACCAACCTCAACAAGGATTTCAACAAGGACCTAAACAGTACAGTCAGGCTGGGATTTCACAACAGTATGCACCTAAACAACCATATCACCCGCCGGGATTTCAGAATCATGGGCAATCAGCTAACGAAAGGTCTGACATGGAAGAACTAAGGCTCATGTACAAGAGTCAGGCAGTAACTTTAAAAGCTTTGGAGACACAAGTCGGTCAGTTAGCTAATGCTTTACTGAACAGACCACAGGGGAATCTCCCTAGTGATACAGAGGTACCAGGTAAGAGGGACCCTAAAGAGCAAGTCCAATCCATTACGCTGAGATCTGGAAAAACTACAACAGGGCCTGCCTCAACATTAGTACAAGATCAGGGTGATGAACCGCAAGAAATTCCAGCAGAACTTCCTTCAAACACAATTGGAATCAACTCTACTGTTGAAAAAGATAAGGCTATCCCTACAGCTGCTCCGGTGTCAAAACCATTATACCCACCACCTCCATTTCCTAGGAGGTTAAAAAAACAGCAGCTGGATAAGCAATTTGGTAAATTCCTTGAAGTGTTCAAAAAGCTTCACATCAACATCCCGTTTGCTGAAGCACTCGAGCAAATGCCTAGCTATGCCAAGTTTATGAAGGGTATTCTTTCAAAAAAGCTAAGGCTCGAGGAGTTAGAGACAGTGGCTTTAACGGAGGAATGTAGTGCTGTGCTTCAACAGAAATTACCACCTAAGCTTAAAGATCCGGGAAGTTTCACTATCCCTTGCACTATTGGGAAGTTCTCTTTTGATAAGTGTCTGTGCGACTTGGGAGCTAGCATCAATCTGATGCCCTTATCTATCTTCACACAACTTGGCCTACCCGAGCTCAAGCCGACAAACATGTCTTTACAGCTGGCTGATCGTTCGATCACATATCCGAGGGGTATAATTGAAGATGTGCTAGTCAAGGTTGATCAATTAATATTTCCAGCTAACTTCGTGATTCTTGACTTTGAAGAAGACAAAAGGATTCCTATCATCTTGGGTAGACCCTTCTTAGCCACCGGGCAAACATTGATCGATGTCCAAAAAGGGGAACTTACAATGAGAATACAAGATCAGACGGTCACGTTCAACGTATTCAATGCAATGAAATTACCAACCGATGAGGAATCTTGTTTCAGTATGGATGTACTTGATACTACGGCAGAAGCTAATAGCCAAAGGGTTTTACAGGATGATGTATTGGAAGCAATCCTTACCAATGATGAGAAATGGGACAGTGAAGAAGAATTGGAAGAAATCCATCATCTTAACTCATCACCTTGGAGAAGGAATTTTGAACCACCTGTCGAATCTCTTGGCTTAGAAGAATTAAAGGAAGATCACAAACCACTACAACCATCAGTGATCGAAGCACCTAAACTTGAACTTAAACCGTTACCGGATCACTTGAGGTATGCTTTTCTTGGTGAACGTTCTACTCTTCCTGTTATTATTGCAGCTAACTTGTCAGGTGAGGAAGAGGAAAAACTTTTGAGGGTGCTAAGGGAATTCAAAACAGCAATTGGGTGGACTATAGCTGATATCAAGGGAATCAGTCCATCATTTTGTCAGCACAAAATTCTTATTGAAGAAGGAAGCAAACCTTCAGTGGAACAACAAAGAAGGTTAAATCCTATCATGAAGGAGGTTGTAAAGAAAGAGATTCTTAAATGGCTCGATGCAGGTATCATATATCCAATTTCTGACAGCTCATGGGTGAGCCCAGTACAATGCGTGCCTAAGAAAGGAGGAATGACAGTAGTAGCCAACGAAAAAGGGGAACTCATCTCAACTAGAACTGTCACGGGTTGGAGGATTTGCATGGACTACAGAAAGCTGAATAAAGCTACAAGAAAAGATCACTTCCCTCTGCCTTTTATTGATCAGATGCTTGACAGGTTGGCTGGCCATGATTTCTATTGTCTGTTAGATGGGTATTCTGGCTATAATCAGATTGCTATTTCTCCGGAAGATCAAGAAAAGACAACCTTTACATGCCCTTATGGTACTTTCGCATTCCGAAGAGTACCTTTTGGTTTATGTGGTGCACCAGCCACTTTTCAAAGGTGCATGATGGCAATATTCTCAGAGATGATCGGCATCAATGTGGAGGTATTCATGGACGACTTTTCTGTATTTGGAACATCTTATGACGAATGCCTCACAAATCTTAGAATGGTTCTTAAGCGCTGTGTGGAAACTAATCTGATTCTCAATTGGGAAAAATGTCATTTCATGGTGCAAGAAGGAATCATATTGGGGCATAAGGTATCTGCCAAGGGACTAGAAGTCGATAAAGCGAAGGTGGAAACAATTAAAAATCTTCCTCCACCACTTTCAGTCAAAGGCATCCGAAGCTTCCTTGGTCATGCAGGTTTCTATCGGAGGTTCATCAAGGATTTCTCGAAAATTTCTAAACCTCTTTGCAATCTGTTAGAGAAAGACATTCCATTCAAATTTGATGAGGAGTGCTTGGAAGCATTTGAAATCTTGAAAAAGAAGTTGACATCAGCACCTATCATCACTGCACCTGATTGGAGTAAACCATTCGAATTAATGTGTGATGCCAGTGATTATGCTGTAGGAGCTGTACTGGGCCAACGAACAAGCAATGTGTTTCATGTTATCTACTATGCCAGCAAAACATTAAATGATGCACAATTGAACTACACTACTACTGAAAAAGAACTTCTAGCTATTGTCTTTAGCTTTGAGAAGTTCAGGTCTTATCTTCTTGGAACAAAGGTAGTGGTATATACTGATCATGCAGCCATTCGATATCTCATCTCAAAGAAGGATTCTAAACCAAGACTAATTCGCTGGGTTTTATTGCTCCAAGAATTTGATGTGGAAATTAAAGATCGAAAGGGCACAGAAAATCAGGTAGCGGATCATTTATCCAGACTAGAAGATCACAGCAAACAAACTACCGACAACACTCTAATCAATGAATTCTTCCCAGACGAACAGTTGTTTGGAGTTGAGGCAGAAGAGCCATGGTTTGCTGACATTGTAAATTATCTGGTGAGTAAGGTCATTCCTCCAGAATTCTCTTATGCTCAACGCAAGAAATTCCTTCACGATGTGAAATGGTATATTTGGGATGAACCCTTTCTGTTTAAACAAGGAGTCGATCAGATTCTCAGACGGTGTATTCCTAATAATGAAGTTGAGGGAGTTTTGCGCGAGTGCCATTCCACTGGTTATGGGGGCCATTATAGCGGAGAGAAGACAGCAAAGAGGGTACTTCAAGCAGGTTTTTACTGGCCAACTCTGTTTAAAGATGCTCATCAATTTGTGTTGGGTTGCGATCGATGTCAACGTACAGGTAATATTTCTAGGAGGAATGAAATGCCTCTTAAAATGCTTTTGGAAGTCGAAATATTTGATGTTTGGGGTATTGACTTTATGGGACCGTTCGTCTCGTCTTGCAACAACCAGTATATTCTATTAGCAGTTGATTACGTGTCTAAATGGGTGGAGGTAAAAGCCTTACCTACAAATGATGCTAAGGTGGTCTTGCAATTTCTACAAAAACAAATCTTTACCCGTTTCGGAGTCCCTAGAGTCATTATCAGTGATGAAGGCTCTCATTTCTGCAATCGGAAATTCACAACCTTGATGACGAGGTATAATATCAATCATCGGGTTGCTACTGCTTATCATCCTCAAACGAATGGTCAAGCTGAAGTGTCTAACAGAGAGATTAAACGCATATTAGAGAAGGTGGTTAACCCTTCTAGGAAAGACTGGTCCTTGCGATTAGACGAGGCTGCTTGGGCTTATCGAACAGCTTACAAAACACCATTGGGTACTTCTCCATTTCAGTTAGTGTTTGGGAAAGCTTGTCACTTACCAGTAGAATTGGAACATAAAGCTTATTGGGCACTAAAGAAGTTGAATTTCGACTTACAATTAGCTGGAGAGAAACGCATGATTCAACTCAATGAGTTGGAGGAGTTCCGCCTCCGTGCTTATGAAAATAACAAACTCTACAAAGAAAAGGTGAAAAGATTGCATGATCAGCGGTTGATACAAAAATCTTTTGTAGTAGGTCAATTGTTTCTATTGTATAACTCTCGGTTGAAGCTGTTTCCAGGGAAACTCAAGTCACGCTGGTCAGGGCCATTTACGGTCAAGACTGTATTTCCCCACGGTGCAGTAGAAATCTATGCCAAATCACCGGATGAATCATTTAAGGTTAATGGTCAACGGTTGAAACCTTACTTTGGCGGAAATGTGAATCGTGAGGTACAAACCACGATTCTTCAGTCGGAATCGGATTAATTCTGGACTTCACGTCGAGCTAACGACGTTAAACAAGCGCTTCGTGGGAGGCAACCCACGCATTGGAACCACATTGTACCATTGTAAACCTCAAAAACACGAAAATCGAGAAAATCAGCCTCCGGGGTCAGACACTAGCGCGCCCGCGCTAGTGTCAGCGCGCCCGCGCTAAGTTGCACAGCGCGCCCGCGCTACACTTAGCGCGGCCGCGCTACTGACTGCAGAGGCTGGCGAATTTTCTCCCAAAAATATTTTCTTTTCGTTTTTAAAAGCCCACAATCCTAATTTTGCATGCCTAGCCCGAAATACATCTTATTAAACCCTAACTCAGCTCTCCAATCCTTATATAAACACAAAACCCATCTCCAAATCCCATTATAATTCTTTAAACCCTAATATATATACACATCCATACACACAACCTTCATCCAATCTCTCAAACCCACTACACACAAACCTCTTGCAACTCTAAATCTCTACCAATGGCACCCAAAAGAGCCCGAAGATCACAAGGAACAAGCACCCAAGCCCCTACATCTAGCGATTCTTCCTCGATGGGTGAGGTTGAGTTTACTTCCGATGGAGCACGAACCGAGTTTCAACGGCTTATGAATAAGTCGTTAGTCAAGGAGAGGGGATTCTTACCCACGGCGGAAGATGGTGAGCTTTTGAACATGGTTCAAGAGCGGGGTTGGGAGTCTTTTTGCGAGGCTCCGGAGGCGGTTCCCTTGGCTATTATTCGAGAGTTTTATGCTAATGCCAAGGAGAATCGCGATGGATTCACGGTGGTGCGGGGAATCCGAGTTGATTATAGTGCGGAGGCGATCCGTAGAGTGATTGGGGGACGTGCCAAGCGCCGTAATGAAGAAGATTGGGTTGTTGAGAGGATTGGGCGTGCCAAACGCCGGTTTGATGATGATCCGATTGATCTTGAGCGGTTGGTGTATGACATGTGTGTACCGGACACGCATTGGAAGATGACTGCACCTCCTTTGCCGGCACATGTTTCTTTTCCTGCAGCCGCTTTGAACCGGTATGCGAAGGCATGGAATGCCTTCATCTGTGCTAATATCATGCCATCTTCTCATGGGCTTGAGGTGACAGTGGATAGAGCGATTCTGCTCTTTGGGATTGTCTCAGCCAAGTATATTGATCTGGGACATGTTATTCATCAGGGGATGCTGAGGTTCTTACGGGGAGGAACCACTGGTGCCATTCCATATGGCACAATTGTTACGAAGCTCTGTCGATCAAGCGGTGTTCGTTGGCCAGCCAACGAGCAACTACAGTTGCCGGGAACACCTATTGATCATTCGGCGATCAGTCGGATGACGGAGTGGGATGGAGGAGTTCCCCACCCTCGAGGCCTCGGGTACATATATGATGAGGTGCCAGGGGGACGTCCAGCATTTGTGAGGAGGGAGCAGCCTAGAGCTTCTGGAGCTGGTACTTCACAGACGGAGAGGAGCTCCGAACCGATGGGAGATGCTCATTATCGCCGCCTAGCGAGACGGATGGATACCATGCATGACATCCACCAGAGGTTCGCTTTTGACTTGACACAGGCTCTAGGTAGTGCTTTCCAGGCACAGGGGGTCACAGTTCAGTGGCCAGTATTCGGAGCAGGGATGCAGTATCCTCCACCTGATTCACCTCCAGCAGAGGAGGGGGAGGACTCGGACTCCGAGTAGGTATGTGGGTGCTCTAGCCTTTTTATCACTTTCAATGGGGACATTGAAAATTTTAAGTTTGGGGGTGGTAATCTAAGGAAGAGCATATTATTATGTAGTTTATTATTGCATGTGTTAGTTAGTTCATGTAGTTCACACGTTTTTTTTCATGTAGTTCACACGTTTTTTATTTTGCTTTGATTATTTCTCACGTTTTTCTATTTTTCTCATATTTTTTTTTTTATTATTTTTACATGTTTAGTAGTAATTGTCGTAGCTAGTATCACGAGCATTTGCATGAATTATGAAGTTAAGCCAAGTTAATTGCCTATGATGAGTTATGTGCGTAGTTCTTGATTAGTAATTTCAATTGCAATGCTAGGTTAGTACTTGGAAATTGCTTGTGTTGGAAATTGTAATTCACATATGTTCTTGAGATAGGATTTAGACGAAATTCCATGAATTCTAGGATTGAGTTGGACACCCTTCAGCTTAGGTCTGTAAATCTTAAGTTTGGGGGAACTGAGGAGTAGATATGCCTTTCTAAAAAAAAAAATAAAATAAAATAAATAGAAAAGAAAAGAAAAGAAAAAAAAATATAATAGTAGTAATAAATTCACTAGAAAAATAAGTGGTATAATTAACTAGGTTGAGCTCATTAGTACTCGAGTAATTAAGTCTGAGGGGACTTTGTGCCTAGCAACCTAAAGCCCTCGTGGTTTGGGATTGTTGACCCAACACTCGCTACATGGGTACTAGTGCATAAATCTTTAGGGATCTCAACCATTGCACGGTTAAATAAACCACTAAAATAGAGTGAATAATTGGTGTGTGAAGTCTTGTGGTGTTCGTAACGCATTTACACTGCGAAGCGCTCTGACCTTAGACCAAGCAATTAATCACCAATAGAAAAAAAAATAGTGCATAAAATAGAAGGGTGTGGACATTCTTTGGGACCTTGGCTTTTAGTTGGACGTGAGTGACGGGGTGTTAGTTTTAAACTTTTACGATTCTTGATTGGGATTCTGTGGGAGTAGTAGTTTTTGTCTTGTCTCAATAAAAGAGCATGCTTGCACACACTGGCACTCCACACTTGTAAATAGAAGAGTAATTGACTTGGTAGCGAGAGAAGTGAAATTTGAGAACATTAGCACAATCTGAGGTATTATAATTGGCAAGACAATTACTTCATAGTTTACTCATTCATCACGTAGTTGCATTCATGCATTGCATTGTATTATTGTATAGTGTCGTTGACGCTTGAGGACAAGCATCAGTTTAAGTTTGGGGGTGTGATAAGTGGTATTTATACACACTTATAGGCCTTCATTTCCGCTTAAATTGGTTGGTTGTACTTAAGTGTTTAGTGTCTTTTGATGTGTTTTTATTGTTTTTCTGTGCAGGTCACGAGTTGAGGTGATGAAGTGATTTTCTATCATTTTAGGTCGTTTTTGGTGCATTATTTGCAAGAATAGAGAATTGTGGATTCATCACGACTTGGGATTTTGTGGGTACATCTTCTACAAACCCTCACGAGAGCACACTCGTCCACTAGAGCTATCTAGGGGTTTAAAGGGCTTGTTGCATATGCTAAATGCAACCGTGATCACCTACGGAAGTGGTACTAGAAGCGAGGAAGGACATACACGCGAGAACGAGCGAGAAACGAAGAAACAGGGCCAACAGTGCAGACAGTAGCGCGCCCGCGCTACTTGTTAGCGCGCCCGCGCTACAGACTGCAACCACTAGCGCGCCTGCGCTAAGTTAGCGCGGCCGCGCCCAGCAGAACTTCCCCGGGCCGATTTTTACAGCTTTTTAGTGGATTTTCGCAGCGGTCGAGGCCCGTGTGACTTGGTCAATGTATTTTTTATTTCTCGTGTGTAAAACCCTAGCCGTATAGAAGTAGTTTTAGTAGAGAATAATATCGTAATTTAGTTTAATAATCGAAGCACATTATCAGTTGTATTAGATCGTTCTTCGCGAGAAAGTGACAGTTTCGAGCGAGATCGTGAACTTCAATCTGTAACGTGTGATCTTTATTATTAATTCAAGCATTTTTATTCTATTTAATTCTTGTCTTTTATTTATCATGTTTTCATTAGAAACCATGATGTCGATTAGTTCGATTATGAACTAACCGCCTTCATGGGATTCTAATGGATTTATCGATGTAGTTTAGTAACGAGATTGTTGGATTGATTTTGTGATGTACGTTGATTTCTTTGCATGAGCCGTACTTATTCTTCTTAGGAGAGTAGCTAACTTCTAAGTTGTTTGTTAATTCTTTCTGAAGCGAGAGTGGATGATTGAATTTAGAACTATGCCATGTAAACATAGGATTATGTGAATGAACATAATTTGTGATAGACTTGAACTATTTTTATCACCCTGTGTAATCACGATAGACGACTTGTTATTAAACCTCTCTGCTTACACTACCGCTATAGAGATATAGGGTCTGAGCTTTGTTGGTGTCCATGAGATTTCTGTCTTAATTGCGGATTTTGATTGGTATGATATGTGTGCAACGAGAGTTGGCATGTATTACTTTCGTGTTGTCTGATTAGGATCAACAGTCGCATGTTAATCAGTAATTTCAATTCTAGATGAATTCGATAATGAAGTTAGAATCCCATGTGTTTTCCTATTCTGAATTTGATTAGTAATTTTAGTTATTAGTATAAAAGAAACCAATCCTTGTTAATTGTCTTAGCAGTGATAATTGATCATACATTGTTGCATAGGTGCGTATTCTTAATTCACCAGTCTCTGTGGGAACGAACAAATATATTACTTATGATCACGTGCGCTTGCGTGTAGATTTCACCGAACAAACAACCACCATTTGTATATATATTAATCCAATGCAGAAAACAAAAGTAGATATTTCATTTATTCCAAATATGACAGATCCAAATTTCAGATAAGTATTGCATGCAATGAAGTAGCTAAATGAATTTTGTCTATGCTAGCTACACATGCATATAATATATAACAACATTCTTATATATTCATATCTTGTGGTTGTGTGCATAGAACTTAAAGAGTACAAGATATAAAATGAAATAAATTGTGTAAAATAGTATGAGGCGGTGAAGGGTCTAATAAAACCTGTCAATATACATCAAACTTTAATTTCAAGCCATACCAAAACTGAAAATCCAATTAAAACAGGAGCCCATCAAAACTGCACTGACCAGTTTCCTGCCAGCCATTTGAAAGTTTTTCCATCAATTTATGGCTAGGAAAGAATACCAAACAACCATCTGGTACAATTTTACAGATTTCTTCTAAAAACAATCTAAGTGAATCCTTAACAGATGAAACAATAACAGTGAATCAATGTGCCATAAAGAAATTTTTTAATCATTATAAAGTGAAGAAACATCAGACTTTGCTTGATAAGCTACCTGGAAAGCATTAGAGTCTGATGTCTTGTAAACTGGTCAACAACTTTTTGTTTACCAATATATGTGTATGATCAACAACAATTATAAACATTATTACCAGAACGTTGAGCACACCAGCCTTGTAGTTGTGGGCTATAGTCTTCTTTTCTCTTGAAATATACACAAAATTGGGCATTTTGTTACTGGACTCATCCTTTTCACTGGCGCTCTCCATGATAATCTGCAAGATCCTCGTCATTAGTTCTATTTTTGTTATTTACTTGAAATTTACTTGGCAAACATAAATATGAGATCGAAGTGTTTAGAGTGAAAGTATGATGATACTAAAATTTAAGTAAGATAAGTAGTAATATATTATATCTTTCGGGCATTTTCTTCACAGGGTCATGCTATAAATGGCAAGAAGAGCTACAACCCAGAAGATTTAAACTCCTTGTTGTGTGTATGGTCAGAAATGTATTACTCAATTACTTGCAACTCATTGCCCACCCCAATTAACAATATTACAATACTTAAATACATTTTAACATCAGGATGTAGTCAGTAGTCATAATAGAAATATTTTAACATAATCAAATTAAAGATCAAGAATAAGGTTTACCAGCTTCAGCACCATTGTGTTCACGTGGATAGAAATCCTCAAATTTGTCTCCTAGCTCCTGCAAGGATCTAGCTAAATTGATAGATAAATGCCCTCCTGCAAGATGACAAGGAAATTATCACAAAAATACTGGCTAAACTCAGAAAATGTAAGAGCTCTGTTCTAGACAATAATCAGCACATCAGTTTAAAACTATCCTAGTGTCATAAACAACAACAAACTTAAGCAGTTATATTTACATTTCACATTTTAGCTCTAGAGACAGAAACTGAATCAACAAACTATTGTTCCAAAATTTTGCAAAGATTATGCTAAGTTTAAAATTTCTGCTTAGTAGAAACAGAATCCGACAATGAAATATCTCTTGATTTTACACTATAGACCTAAAAATAGATAGAATTAGAGTTCTAAGAGGACTATAAACAAACACTTTACATATTCAAGTATAGAAATACAGAAAGAGATGTTGCAACCGACCTCCAAGCTCGAACCCAAACTTGAACCAGCATCAAACCCCAAAACCGAAACAAGAACTAAAAAGAGTCGAATACAACCTCCAATCAAAGCTCCCAGATTGCTAAAACTCAAATATCTGGATTAGTTAAAACAAACAAGTAAGAATGAAAAACCAACAAACTCTAATCGAACTCAAACATACACCTAATTAAGCTTCAAATAAATATCGAACCCCAAAATCAAACTAAAACCAAATATTCCAATTTCCATGTCCACCGAGTATGAGCTTGAGACTCTATATTGCGACTGTAAATAGAAAGACACAGATAGATAAGAGAAAGTTATAGAGGAGACAGAGAGATAGAAAGAAACATACGAAGATAGAATAGGGAGATTGATACAAAATAGATACACAAAATAGATAGAGAGGATAATACATTAACCTTAAATCGAAGCCCTATTCTTGGATCCCTAGATTAATTGAACAAGCGAGCCCCTTTTTCTCAAACCCTAATTGAAGCCCTTTCTCTCCGATTGCATTAAAGTCCAGTTGAGAGTTTTGAATTGAAGTCCAACCGCGAGATCCGGCTGAGAGTGACGAGTGAATGAGGTGCGAGATTAGTGAGAGAGAGAGAGAGAGAGTTTTCTTTGTTGAGATGAAGTTGTAGGTTGGATAAATAATTTTAGTTTTTTCAGATTTAAGACAAGGCATTTGTTTTCCCCGCCTACGTTTTAATTAAAATTCAATCCCGCTCATGTTTTCTTTCAACCGCCTAAATTTTCGATATTTGGTTACATTTTTTTTAAGATCAAGCGTAACATCAATTTTGGTGTAACGGTAGATGTCTTATTTTCTTTATGGTTACATTAAATGACACTAACAGTTACAATAAAAAAAAGTGTAACCATAGATAGCCAAAAATAATTTTAAGTCATCTATGGTCACATTTTAGCTGGTTACACCGAAAAAATTCGTTACAATAGGCCATATATGGTGTAGTGCCGGGCGCGAGATTTAATTTTTTTAAAACATACTTTAGACATCGGTTGTAATTAAAAATGATGTCCAAATAATTGATAGACATCGGTTTTGGAAAAAATGATGTAATAAACACTTTTCAAATCAGTGGCAAATCCAACCGATGTTAAAGGACTGATGTCTATTCCAGTTTTCTAGTTGTGTGCAGGTACTTGTGGGTTCTGAGGATCGAATTGATCTGCTTCACTACTTTGAAGTGAAGGTTCTTGTGAGATTTCCTTAGCTGTAGTATGTATGAATTTTCTTTCTTTGGTGTTCACAGCATTTGTCTTTGGTTGCCATGCTTCATTAGTCTTCATAAAGTGACTACCATTTGTCATTTGAAGTTGAAAGACATATGTTTAGCCTATTTGTAATTAAAGAGGTACCAACTCAACTCTGATAAGAAAGCAAGGTAAATAGCAAGTACTTTTGAAGGAATCAGTACGAAGAACGTCGAATGATTTATTGAAATTATATGTCTGAAGAATTTCAGGATGCTGCTGCACACCACTAGAAGAAGTTCATTAATATGTTCAAGCCTCAGTGTACAAATAATCTTTTGTAGCACGTCGAGAAGTCCAGAATGTATAAATTTTTAATACTTTATTTATTCAGAAGATTCCATACTATTTCTACTTATGAAGAAGAACTACGAAGACAAAAACTTGACGAACAAGCCACATCTCAATTGTTTATTTGATAAAGAATATTTGATTCAGCTAGATACAGATGAACCAGACAGTACATTTGTGTGTCAGCTATGTTACATATTTGATGATGTCATAGGTATCTAACTTGTTTAGTGTGCAGAATCGAATATCAGACTTTATCTGATATCAGAGTTTGACGACTGCCAGACTGGATCAGAGTTTAGCGAAGATCAGAGTTTGCAGGCGGCTGATTTCTAGGAGCACATCTGGATAAACAAGGAAGATAAAGATCAAGGAAGATTGTGCAGATCAGGACAGCAAAAGGATAGCTACAGATTAGATTATTTTAGGAAGCAGATAATTTAATATCAATCAGTAGATTTCATGTAACTGTGTATATAAACACAGCTTAGGGTTTACTCTAGATGAGTTAAGAAATATCGAGCATATTATTCTTGTAGCCCAGCAGCTCTTAGTGATAAGTTATAAATCACTAAGAGAGTATTTGTAAGCTACTGTAATTTGTGAATAAGAGTTTACTTGAATTATTCTCTTATTTGAGTGTTCTGTTATTGATTGTGTTCACTATATACATTAATATAGTGAGTTTATTCGGCCTAACAAGTGATATCAGAGCCAGCTCTGTTGATATACCTACAGTGAGATCTTAATCACACAATCATGTCTGAAAAATCACAAACTTCAAACAGTAGATATGAGTCAATTAGGGTTCCGATCCTCAGGGCATCTGAATATCCTGTCTGGAAAGTCAAGATGGTTATGTTTCTGGAGGCCACAGATCCAGAATACTTGGATAGGATTTATGATGGTCCACACATGCCAACCAAGCTCTCTGTTGCAGTTGGAGATGAACCCCAGAAGATGATTCCCAAGGAAAAGAAGGACTATACTCCTGAGGAAATCTCATCAATCAGCAAGGATGCAAAGGTGAAGCACTTACTGCACAGTGCTCTAGACAATGTTATGTCTAATAGAGTGATTGGATTTAAAACTGCAAAAGAAACATGGGATGCTTTGGAAATCAGATGTCAAGGAACCAAAGCCATCAAAAAGAACAGAAGGACCATACTTACTCAAGAGTATGAACACTTTGATTCAAAAACTGGTGAATCATTGAATGATCTTTATGATAGGTTTGTCAAGCTGCTGAATGACCTATCTTTAGTGGATAAAGAATATGACTTGGAAGATTCGAACCTCAAATTCCTACTGGCTCTTCCTGAAAAGTGGGACTTGAAAGTAACCACTATAAGAGACAATCATGATCTTGAAGAGATGTCTCTTGATGATATCTTTGGAAGATTGAAAACCTATGAACTTGTGATGGAACAAAGGAGCAAAAGGCACGGAGGGAAACCTAAGCCTGTTGCTCTAAAAGTTCAAGGAGAAACTGCTGTGAAGAACAAAGGAAAAGCACATGTCACAAAGTCCGACACTGAGTCATCAAACTCTGATGATGACTCAGACTCTGATGTTCCCTCAGACTCTGAGGATAGTGATACTGAGATGATGCAGTTGGCAGCATTGATGGTTAAAAGTTCAAGAAGATGGCTTACAAGAACTTTAATAAAGGGAAGAAGTTCTCAAGGAAGGACAGAAACACTGATAAGAAGGCTTTCAAAAAGAATGAAGGCAAGGAAGAAAAATCTGGAAAAGCTGATAAGTCTAAGTATACCTGCTTCAACTGTGGTGAGAAGGGTCATTTTGCAACTGAGTGCAAGAAAACCAAGAATGAAAAGGGACAAGCTTTTATCACCAAGAAAAGAAGCTGGGCAGACTCATCAGATTCTGAGGAAGAAATAAACTATGCCCTGATGGCAAACACTGACAACAGTTTTGAGGCTGTTGAATCTAAGGTACCTCATTCTACTCTTGCTTTTGACACTGAAGATATAACTGAGTTAAGATTGGTCCTTAAAAACTTGCATGTCAGTTATAGAGATCAGACTTTAGAAAATAAGAAATTAAAATCTGAGGTCTTAGATATTAAAAAAAGGAATGATTATCTTGAGAAAGAACTAGTTCAGATGCTAGAAGTTCAGAAAGAGAAAAATGATTCTATTTTCATTAAGAATGAGCTATTAAAGAAAAATGCTTCTCTTGAATCAGAACTTGATAAGGAAAAAGAGATAATCAGAACATGGACTAACTCAGGAAAAACCACTCAGAACATCCTAGAAAGTGGAAATTGGAAGAAAGGACTTGGATACACTGATAAGAATGAAGCTGAGTCACTTAAACAAGAGGCTGTTAAAATTGATAGACCTATGGTTACACCAGTGAGATTTGTTGCAGAATCAAAAGCTCATGACAAATCAAAAACTGATAAACCTAAACAGGTTAACATAGGATTAATGACTCAGAAACAGCTTAAGCATAAACTCAAGGAAGTCAAACAAGAAAACAGTATTAAGGAACCTAGGAAAAACAGAAATGGAAAGGTAGGTATAAACAAAAGCAATAACTATATGCCTATTCCTAATGCTCCCAGGAAAACTTGTCATAACTGTGGAAATCCTAATCATCTTGCTTCTTTTTGCAGGAAGAATACAGACATAAACATTATGTCTCCCAAATCAAAAGTTAAGACTAGGAACATTAGATTTAGACCAGAAAATCCTTGTTTTCATTGTGGTAGTTTATGGCATTCCATTTACACTTGTAAGGAATACCATAGTTTATACTATGATTATTATGAATTGAAACCTTCTTTGAAGAAAAAGATTGATTCTCCTGGTTCAAATTTTGTTAAAAAGTCTGTTAGCATAAACTCTGATTTAAACTCTGATAAATCTTCTGTTGCTAGTGTTAACAAACTTAACAAGAACAAAGGATCCAAGCAAGTCTGGGTCCTTAAAACTAACCATTAGTTGTGTATGTGATTGCAGAGCAACAAGAAGAACATCCTAGTTCTGGACAGTGGATGCTCAGGACATATGACAGGAAATAAAGCCCTGCTATCAGAATTTGTGGAGAAGGTTGGCCCAAATGTTTCTTATGGAGATGGCAACATAGGGAAAACTTTGGGATATGGCAATATCAATCTTGGAAATGTCATCATTCAATCTGTAGCTCTGGTCTCAGGACTTAAGCATAATCTGCTGAGCATAAGTCAAATATGTGACAGAGGATATCATGTAAATTTCTTTGAAGAACACTGTGAAGTGGTTAGCAAAAGCACTGGTTAAGTTGTTCTGAAGGGATACAGACATGGAAATATCTATGAAGCCAAGCTTTCTTTAAACTCTGATAACTCTGCAATCTGCTTACTGGGCAGAGCTAGTATTTAAGATAGCTGGAATTGGCACAAGAAACTCTCTCACTTGAACTTCAACAACATAAATGAATTAGTGAAGAAAGATCTTGTAAGAGGACTGCCCAAATCAGTATTTACACCAGATGGTCTCTGTGACTCTTGTCAAAAGGCAAAACAGAGGAAATCCTCATTCAAAAGTAAATCTGAGTTCTCCATTCTTGAGCCTTATCATCTGCTTCATGTTGATCTTTTTGGACCAGTAAATATCATGTCCATCGCAAAGAAAAGATATACTCTGGTCATTGTTGATGAATTTACCAGATATACATGGGTATACTTTCTACACAGCAAGGATGAGACATCCTCTCTTCTGGTTAAACATGTCAAGCAACTGGACAAAATTTCTAAGGATGCAGTAAAGATCATCAGGAGTAATAATGGCACTGAGTTCAAGAATTCCAAAATGGAAGAGTTCTGTAAAGCAAATGGAATTAAGCAAGAATTTTCAACACCTGGAACACCCCAGCAGAATGGTGTTGTAGAAAGAAAGAATAGAACTCTGATTGAAGCTGCTAGAACCATGCTAGAGGAAGCAAAATTGCCAACCTACTTCTTGGCTGAAGCTGTGCAAACTGCTTGCTTCACACAGAATGTAACTCTGATAAATAAGCATGGGAAAACACCATTTGAGATGATTAAAGGCAGAAAACCAAATCTGATATACTTCCATATATTTGGGTGCAAATGTTTTGTTCTCAAAAGTCATCCTGAACAGTTGACCAAGTTTGACTTAAAAGCTAATGAAGGAATCTTTGTTGGCTACCCTTTGTCAACAAAAGCGTTCAGAGTTTACAATCTGAGAACAAGAGTAGTCATGGAATCTATTCATGTATCCTTTGATGATAAGAAAATAACTGGGATGGAAGATTTTGATGAACATGAACAGCTGAGATTTGAAGATGAAGATGCATTCTCTGACTCAATATACTCTGATTCTGAAATAATATCAGAGTTTACCATTCCAAATCAATAATCTCATGCACATGCTGAGGGGGAGCACAATATGCATGAACATCTGGCAGAAAATAATGAGGAATCATCAGACAACTCAAACTCTGATGCAGATTCAACAAACTCTGATAGTTCACCATCTAAAAAAAATGAAAGCAAATCTTCAGGGGGAGCAACAAAAACTCAGAATGCTCATGAAGATAGCATGAATCAAGGGGGAGAAGCATCAGAAAATCTAAATGATAATAGCATGGATTATGGGGGAGGATCCAGTTCCAGAAATCAACAGCCTCATGCAATAAAATGGACAAAGTCTCATACACCAGATCTGATAATTGGGGATCCAGATGCTGGAGTGCAAACTAGAACAGCAACAGCAAATGAATGTCTGTTCCATTCATTTTTATCTCAGACAGAACCCAAGAAAGTAGAGTAGGCTCTTCAGGATGCTGATTGGGTGACAACAATGCAAGAAGAGGTAAATGAATTTGAGAGAAACAAAGTCTGGACATTAGTACCAAGACCAAAGAACAGATCAATAGTTGGTACCAAATGGATGTTTAGAAACAAGACTGACAGTGAGGGCATAATTACCAGAAAATAAGGCCAGACTGGTAGCAAAAGGGTATTCTCAACAAGAAGGAATTGACTATGATGAGACCTTTGCTCCAGTTCCAAGACTAGAAGCAATCAGAATCTTTTTGGCCTATGCTGCTCATAAGAAATTCAAAGTGTTTCAGATGGATGTAAAGAGTGCATTTCTCAATAGGGAGCTGGAGGAAGAAGTGCATTTGTAGACTCTAAATTTACAGATCATGTCTACAGACTTGACAAGGCACTCTATGGACTAAAGCAAGCACCAAGAGCATGGTATGAAACTCTGGCTCAATTTCTTTTGGACAGTGGTTTCACCAGAGGTACAATTGACAAAACTCTGTTTTATCTCAATCATGGTAAAGACCTGCTTTTAGTTCAAGTTTATGTGGATGATATCATTTTTGGTTCTACTAATTCCAAACTCTGTGAAAGATTTTCAAAGCTTATGCAGTCCAGATATCAGATGAGCATGATGGGAGAGATGAGCTATTTTCTGGGACTTCAAGTCAAGCAGACTGATGAGGGTAACTTCATTAATCAGTCTAAATATACCAGGAATCAGCTAAAAAGATTTGGAATGCAGGATAGTTCAGCTGCCACAACTCCCATGGCCACAACCACTAAGTTAGATAAAGACACTGGAGCATCAGTGGATGTTACTAACTACAGAGGCATGATAGGCTCACTCTTATATCTAACAGCCAGTAGACCTGATATCATGTTTGCTACTTGTCTCTGTGCAAGATTTCAAGCAGATCCAAGAGAACCACATCTAGTAGCAGTTAAAAGAATTTTCAAATATCTCAAGGGAACAGTTGAGATGGGACTCTGGTATCCCAGAGAATCAGACTTTACACTAATTGGCTACTCTGATGCAGATTTTGTAGGATGCAAAATAGACAAGAAAAGTACAAGTGGGAGCTGTCAATTTCTTGGAGGCAGATTAGTTTCTTGGTTCAGTAAGAAACAAAAATCTATCTCCACATCTACTGCAGAGGCAGAGTATATTGCTGCAGGAAGCTGTTGTGCTCAGATTTTATGGATGAAAAATCAACTGTTGGACTATGGATTATCTCTCACTCAAATTCCTATTTATTGTGATAACCAAAGTGCTATTGCCATGACAGGAAATCCAGTACAACACTCTATGACAAAGCACATCAGTATCAGATACCATTTCATCAGAGAACATGTGATGGAAGGGACAGTGGAACTTCACTTTGTCCCTACAGATCAGCAGTTGGCAGATATCTTCACCAAGCCTTTGGCTGAAGCAACATTTACAAGATTTGTAAATGAATTAGTGATGATCTCTAGTCCTCTCTAAACTCTGCTTAGTAATCTAAGAATATATCTGTTCTTATTAGTTACCACGAGCATGATTCATAACTGCTTCTGTTTTTTTCTGATTCAAACTCTGATGATTTTGTTCTGATATGACATACTCTGATGCTTATACTCTGACCTGACAAACACTGATTACATGAAATTTTCTCTGATGAGTGACCTTCCTGTGAAGAATATGATGCAAATTCTTGAATTAAGTCATGATCAACTCTAAAGTCTGATATTTGTGACATTACAGATGTGGAAATCTACCTGACACTACCCATGATCTAAATATGACACTTAGACTGCCTCACTTCTTAGACGTTAGATATATAATCAGTGTAGAATTTCTTTTATTCCCTTTATGAGCTCAGAGTTCATTAAACCTTAAGTATGGATCAATACAGTTTATTCCTTCTCTTAAAATAATAATAATAATAATAATAATAATAATAATAATAATAATAATATATCCTCAGGTACTCCTTTGAGATCTCAGATACTCTGTGTAAGGAATGACCCAAGTGCACTGCTGGTATTAAGCAAAATGCATCAGAAAAACTTTATTTTCTTGGGGACCTTTCACATTCTCTGATTACTGGAGAAATACTCTGAGCAGTAATAAGTTAATCTGATGAAGGTTATGACTCACTTACCCTGAGAAGTTCCCATTCTGAAGATTATTAGTGACTTAGTCAAGAGAAGATAATATAAACTCTGATTCATACTGTAGTCGACTCTGCTTATGAAGTGTTTAAATTATTTTCTGACAATCTGGTTTATCCTAATGTTCTTGAGAATTTTGTCAATCTCTGTGTCAATCTTAGAATCATGTCTTCACACACCTTTCACTCCATATTTGTGATTAACAAATTTTGTGACAACGAGTGATTTTTAATTAAATTCACATAATTGTTTGTACACTCTGAGGATATATTGTCTTCAAGACTCTTGATATATTAACACTCATCAGTATAAAATTCTATGTACATCTTATTGTTTGTTATATAATCTGATATTTATTTAAACTCTGGTTCAAGTCAGTCTATGATCGACTTCGGAGTTTATTAAATAAATATTTGGTTCAGTAAATATCAGATTTAATTGTCAAATGGTACAAAATTCTGTTTGAATTCCTGAGTGGAGTAAAACACGATAAATTATTGTGTTTTCTAGGAAATTGTTACACAAATACAAGTTCACACGCATCACTAATAATTACCGCCCCACTACCTGTTTTGTTACCGTTGGTAGTATGCCACGTGTCCCACTAACTCTGTAAAATCAGTAGATCGTGTGTATCCATATATATATCGGGTTAAAAAGATTTTTATCTTTTACTTTTTACACACGATTTTCACTGCTCTCTGTTACTCTCTCTCTCTCTCTATTCTCACCTACGCATTTCATCAAACACCTTATCCTACATCTCTAAGCTCTCAATTTTTTTTCCAGAAATATGTCAACCACAACGTTTGAATTTGATGGAGCCAAGTTTGTGACTAACAACTATGCAGCCATCTTGGATAATGATGAAGCCCCCAAGGAGTTTTATTTAATTCAAGATTTTCTGGCTCACAGTGAGCTTATGTATGCTCTGACTCAACCGTAGTCAATCTCTCCTTCTCAGGTGCTCACACTCTAGAGGTCGGCCAACTATGATGATGAAGGTGATCATGGCTCTCCCTCCCTGACCTGTGACTATGACGGTCAAGAGTACTATGTATCTCCGGCCACTGTCAGAAAGGCGCTTCATCTTCCTGATCATAACAAGTTCGATTCCTCTGTCTCCACCCAAACTCTGAGAGATATGATGCACTTCTTCGGATATTCAGCAAGTACAGACAAGATGGGGGAGCTCAAGCGTCCACATCTTTGCAAGGAATGGAGCTTTTTCTATGACTGCATTACCAGAGCATTTAGAAACAAGTGCAGTAATTTTGATGCCATTCCCATTTTCAGCCAACAAATTGGGTATTCTCTGATCCATAATCTCAAATTTGATATTGCTACTTCTATCTTGAGATTTATTGGTGATAGGAGAAAAGAGAATATGAATATTGTCTATTATACCAGATTTTGTCAGTTAATATTCTCTTACTGCTTTCCTAATGTACCCATGCCTGAATCTGGATATGAATTGCCTTTTTAAGATCACTAAACGTGCTTTCACTGATCTAATTAAAAAGGATAGCAAGAAACCAAATCTTCATGTGTTTGTTATTACTGTAACTGTACAGGACAAATTGAAGCTGGCAATGCCAAATAAATATGACTCATTATTCTCTGATGAACATATTCCTAACCCTGCATCCTCATCTGCTCAGCCAGATGTTGAACCAGCCTCTAGTCCTTCCCAACAGGGACCAGTTGTAAAATCTGACGAACCACCATCCTCTGCTCCTTCCCAAAAAGGGCCAGTTGTAACATCATCACCAAAAAGAGTTCTCAGACCTTCTAAATCACCAACCAAACCATCTCCTCCACCAAGAAAAAGAAGATTCCTTCAGAAAATTTCTGATTCTGACTCTGAAGAAGAACCCATGAAATCTCCACCAGTTCAGAAACAAAGGAAGAAAATCAAGCCAACCATCATCACTGATCTGACTGTTGACCCTCCTCAGTCAGAAGATCTTCATTAGGCATTGATTCCTTTTTCTGACCAACCAGAGTCTGCAGATCCAGTGCTAGTTAAACCAATTTCTGCTATGCCTATCGAAGAGCCTGGTACTGCAGCTGACATCCAAATGTCAGACATAACATCTGAAATTCAAATTCCATCAGATGATACTCTGAAACCAGTTAATGCTGAAGTTCTACCAGAAGCTGTGTTGCAGTTGAATCAGGAATCTCTGATTCAGGTTGAAGAAAATGTTGCAGCTCTTGTTCAGGAGATCTCTTATGCTGCAAACTCTAATGCAGCCACAGAAGCTCTGGCTTCTCATACACTCAGCATCTTTCTTAATGATGATGATGATGATGCTACAGAAGTAACCTCTGTACCAGCACAAGTTTCAGCATCCCTTCCAGCTATAATCTCTGATCCAGTCAGAGAATCTACTCTAGTAAGGGATGCTTCTCCAGTCAGAGCATCCTCACCAGTCAAAGCATCTTCACCTGCTCATGCTCTTCCAGTACAACATACTGTCCTTGCTCAGAGCAAAGTCTGTAAACTGACATATCTACATGGTATGTGCAGAGCCCAACCTCCATCTATGGAAGCCAGACTGTCCAACATTGAATCTGCTCAACGATCTATGCAGTCTACTTTGGCTGATTTGAGCTCTTCTGTAGCTCAGCTGGTTCAATTTCTCACCTCTGCTGATGTCAAAAAGAGGGATAAAGTACTGAAAGACAAATGCAAATCTGACCAGCAAATGAAAAAGAAAAAGCCAGATGGTGATGAAGATGGAAATGAGATTGCAGATGGAAACTCTGGAAAGCAGATAAAGCTGCAAATCAAAGATAAAGAAGAATCTGGAAAGACAGAAAGGAGTGAAAAAGATGGAAATTCTGATAGACTCAGAGAATCACAACAAAAGCAATCTTCTCTGGAAATGATTGCTGTGTCTCAAATTCAAAGTATAAATGAAGCAGTCAGAAGTTCTGAGTCAATCTCAAAAGAACTAACTGTTGTTAATTATGAAATTGTACAGAAGGAAGAAAATCTGATTCCTGAATCAGATAAACTGATTGAAGCTGGAGATCCAGAATCTCAGAAGTTTTGTCAAACTCTGAAGTTCAGAGAAAAGAAAACCACTCTGTTTTATAAATCTCCATCTCTTCAAGCCATTGATGAGGCTGTTGCAAGGAAGATCTTTGAAAAAGAAAATCCAGGAGTTGATATTGAGGCTATCAGACTTGAAGAAGAAAGATTAGCTGCTGAGAAGATGAAGATCAGCAAAACAAAGTCTGATAAGCGGAAGCAAATCACTGATCCCTTCACAAAAACAGTCGAGACCAAGGAAAAAAGGGATAGTGATCAGTGAAATTAACTACTCTGACATCAACAGACCCAATACCAGGTCTCAAGCAAAGTCTGAGACTGATTCCAAAGACAAGGGAAAGGAACCAGTTGATGGTGTTCCTGACTCAAAGAAAAAGTCTGTTGTTATGATTGCATCAGAAGATCCTTCTCAGAGGATGATACAGCTAAGCAAAGGTGCAAACATAATTTCTGATGTGTCTGATCAAGTTGAGGAAGAAGAATTTGGATTGACTAGAAGGAAGAAGAATGAAGAATCAGTAGTCAAGACAATTTCTGAGTTAGCATTAACCTCTGACATTGCTCAAGTGAAGCTTCAAGAAGAAAAAGGAAACTTTGAGCCTGCATAAAACTAAAGCCTCATGGCTAAAGATAAACTCTGGGAAACCTCAAGAAGAGTTGAAGAAGAAAAGTCTCTATGGAAGCCTTGGTACAAGTCTGTACAAGGAAAGCTCAATGCTGACCAGAATGAGAACTCATGGTACCAGAGGAAAGGAAGCATATGATACAATTGGTCTAGGTCACTGGATAGAAAAATTGGAAACCAGCTCAGCAACCACTTTCAGGGATCCATATCCTCTGACTGATAAGGTGGGTGAAGCTGTTACACAAAAGGACCTAGACAAGGTAGAATCAGTTCAGATTCTAATGGATACTCATGATGGTACTGGGGATAAAGAGAAGATAGCAATATTTCTCAACACTGGCAGAGTGTACAGAGTATCAAAGGCTGACTTGTTACTGAAATCTCTGAGGGAGCTTGAGCATTTTCATTATATGCTTGAGATTAAGAATGAAGCAACCCAGAGATGGTCTGATCTGATGAAGAGGACTATCCTTGAAAAGAGAAGATTTTATGGATTGAGTCTTGATGAAGAATATGTTCCCAAGATATCTCAAGATGATGGTTCTGAGATTAATATGGAGAAAAACAGCTCTGTTATGGAGACTATTTCAAACACTAGAATCTTGGGATATAACAATGATGCAGACAGACCTAGAGTTATTCAACTGGGAGATGCAATGAGGAGAAGCAAGATAAATGCCTTGAGATCAGCTATATATCAAACTGGGGATGACACTGAAGAACTCAGTACAGTCAAAGCTCAGATGATACAAGTCCTGAAGCAGAAAGAAGAAGATCTGATGAATCAATTTTTTAGAGAAAGCTATGGATATAGACTGATCTAATTGATAGTAGCTGCTGGTTCTGTAACTTGTAATTAGTTCTGAGAATTAATTATTTCATGCATTTGTCCTTAGTAATTTTTGACATCATCAGCACATATATATATATATATATATATATATATATATATATATAAGTTGTTCATTCTGTCTAATGTACAAGTTGGGGGAGATTGTTACATATTTGATGATGTCACAGGTATCTAACTTGTTTAGTGTGCAGAATCGAATATCAGAGTTGATCTGAAAATCAGAGTTTGACGACTGCCAGACTGGATCAGAGTTTAGCGAAGATCAGAGTTTGCAGGCGGCTGATTTCTAGGAGCAGATCTGGATAAATAAGGAAGATAAAGATCAACGAAGATTGTGCAGATCAGGACAGCAGAAGGATAGCTACTGATTAGATTATTTTAGGAAGCAGATAATTTAATATCAATCAGTAGATATCATGTAATTGTGTATATAAACACAGCTTAGGGTTTACTCTAGATGAGTTAAGAAATATCGAGCATATTATTCTTGTAGCCCAGCAGCTCTTAGTGATAAGTTATAAATCACTAAGAGAGTATTTGTAAGCTACTGTGATTTGTGAATAAGAGTTTACTTGAATTATTCTCTTATTTGAGTGTTCTGTTATTGATTGTGTTCACTATATACATTAATATAGTGAGTTTATTCGGCCTAACAATCTACTATTAAATGTTCAGCATCAACTATAAGTGGCCGTTCAATCAAGACAAAGATCTACAACGTTTAACAAAGTCAGAAGTCCCTGTTGCTGAAGGAAAAGAATTTTATAAGTATTTCTTTAATTATTTCACTTATTAAATCAATTAAATTAGTTGTCAAATTTATTTATTAAATTGATTCATCTTCGAATTAATTTAATTTATGAATTTATATAATTAATATAATTAAGTGAGTAATTATTGAATATTTATTCAATTAAATATACTTGTTTAATTCTTTAAATAACTCGGCATGACATTCTCAAAGAATGTCATACCGAGTTATTGATCATGTCTTAAAGCAGTCGGTATGACTTTATTTAATAAAGTCATACTGTGTCTTGTCAACAGACCTTCCAGCCATGACATTTTAATGTCATACCGTGTCCTTGTTGTAGGCTTTACCTAAAGTCATACTGACTTTAGTAGATATGACTTAAAAAGTCATACCGATTGCTACAACATGACTTTGGCTATGAAAGTCATGCCGAATGGTGCTTGAAGGCCAAGGAAAATAAGTCATACCGAACTTCTCCCTATGAAATTGTCATAAAATGTCATTCCTTCTCTCAAATCAACATGGCTTTGTCTTGTAATGTCATACCTTTCATTGTAATGTCATACCTTAGCTAAAATGTCATTCCTAGCAATGTCATAACTAGTTCTAAGTGGTCGCCTATAAATATGGCTTCACTTCTTCATCTGTTCTTGTTCAAGCATTGTAAACTTTCAAGTTGTTTGTAACTTGCTATTCGTTAAATCCATAGTATTCTATGCTTTGATCACTCGGTTGTTTTAATCACTAAGTTAGAATACATCCTGTCGAATTTATTCTACGAACTTTAGTGGACATTAAAACTGAACCGTATTAATTATATAACGACTTAAAAATTATTATATTAATTAATTAATTAAAATCTGATTAACAAGTTAAACTCAAATCAGATTATTCCGCCGTGATTTTTAGTGACGATTGTATTCAACCCCCCCCCCCCCCCCACTTCTACAATCGTTTCAGGACCCAACAAAAAGTCTGGCAAGAGTCACTACCGATGCTGAGCAGATAACTCAATATACAGCTTTGACATCCGATTGTCAGGAGCCAAGTTAAGCTCTAGAACTTGTACAAGTCAAAGGAGTAAATGAAATCATGATGGAAGATAAAACGCAAGTACCACCGGTTCATACAGGAAGCAAAGGAACCACTAATGCTACTGAGCCGGTTTGTCTGGATTTAATCACTTTTTCTTATCAACCAAATAATGATCAAAACACTGATAAAGACGAGGGGAAACAAGAGAACCTTATGGAAAGAGATGAAAATGTCCTGAAAGGTATTAATCAAAATGTTTATGAGACGATAATTGATAATCCTGAAGAGGCCGCTAAGTATTTTCATAAATTCAAAACCGATGATGGAGAAGTTGTCCACCTATATGCAAACAGTGAGAATGCTGTGAATATATATGAGAGAGAGCAACAATTGTTGCTATATCTGAGGAAAATCCAAACTTAACTCAGAAATAATTTAGGTAACTTCAAGTAAAAAGGTTCAAAGAATCGTAAGCTGGAGAAGCTCAAAAGGACTCAGGTAAAGGGAGAGGGAGAAGAAAGAAAGACACAAAGAGGGGGAGAGGAAAAGAAAAAAAGGTGGAAGAAGGAGAGGTCGGAAACAGATCCAAGACAATGAATCAAATAAGGAAACAAGTACTAAAGAAAAGATCAATACTAAAGAAAATCCAATTCATTCAACATCATTTCCACTTCCAAAAGTTGTTCAAGATGAAGCAGTCTATATTGTTTGTGATGATGCAATGCATGAAGAAAAACAGAAGCGATTTCTTTGAAGGAAAAGATCAAAATATTCAGTACATGTAAACGATAATATTAAAATTCCTTATATGAATTCAATAACTGTAACAACCGGTAATTTTGAACTTTTCATAAACACGACACTTATAATCTATGTTACTATGTCGATATGTGGAATCGTTATATAAGAGTGTATATAGATATTCTCTTGTTATGTGGTATTGCAAGTATCACTAATATAACTTTTATGCGATATATTTTGTACGCGAGTAAGATTTCTTGTTACGCGATTTAGTGATAATCGAGATTGATACATGACTTGATGGCATAATTAGATTCTATTTCGCGTATAGATAGTCGTATGCGAGAGATTTCGCTACAGCGATTAATTATCTTGCACGATTCGGTGTTAATTTAATAGTTGCGGCTACGCGATTTAATAATAGTAGAGATAATCGTAAATAGTGGTAAATTGTAATGTGAGCAATTATGTGATATGATATACGTATATAAATGTAGTGCAAAGTCGATTCGTTGTGAATTATTACGTGTATTATTGTGTGTACATTCTTTTATTACATAGATTATTTATTAGAGTGTAATACTTGAAAATGCTTTTAAAATTATATCTTTGTCCAAAATTTTTGATCATGATTTTGTTAAACTTGTAAAATCTCATAGTATTTATAGTATTAATTTGATGATTTATGGAATTGTAGTTTATTTATTTAAATCCATTCATTTTATTCATACTTTTAGTAATTATAAGATTACACTAGTACCCTTGCATGCATTTTGGTAGAGAATAGAGTCCAAGGGCATGACCGACTATTCACACCATTTGACTCTTGTAATTACATCAAAAACCCCACATGCAATTCCACTCAAGTTTGCTAGAGGGTTAGATTGGTAACTTCTTAAATCCACTAACACTTTTGGTCAAGTCATGATGATAAAAACAAGAGAGCACTCAACTTTCTCCACTTCACAAGATCAAAAACCACCAAAACTCTCCTCCCTCTCTCTCTCATTTCAGCCGAATACTACCCCCTCCCAAACCCTTAAAATTTTCTCTTCATAACCTCATATACACACATATTTTGCAACTCATCCAAGAGAGAAAAATCATCTCCTAGTCACAAGCTTCCATTTAAGGTTAGTTTGAGTACTTGCATGTCATCAAGCCAAGAGTTTTCGACTTTGGTTCTCATGGACCTACAGTTGAACTCATTGTGGCTTAAATACTTGGACAAGGAGTGGTCTTGAGGGAGTGTATCACCCCCATTTGTCAAGCCATAACCTTGGTTCAAGCCCTCGGCAATGACTCTCAAAGAGCCGAAGGGAGTCCATCGATTTGGATGATTTTGTGGATGTAATGAGATGTTTCTTACTGGGTTCTTTGAGTTTTAGTCTCTACAAGATTGTTTTACAAAGTTTTAAACATTGCATGTCAAGATCTTGCCAAGAAAAGTTAAAGTTTATAAGTGCATGTCATGATTTTCATAGTATAAAGTGTATACTGATTTTGTCACTTTTAAACTGGTTTTTGATCATTGCATGCCTCGGTTTTTGCCATAAAATGCTAGTATAATATGTGCCATGATTAGTCATGTTCAGTTTTGATGTATTATGTGATTTTATATGGATTATGAGTTCGAAATCATGCTTAAAAATGCTGAAAACCAATCTGCTCTGCTCTGCTGTGATTTTTGGCTTCGGTAATGTGATTTTTGAGGCTTGATTTGTGTTGTAATTTCTTGTATAAGGCTATACAGTAGTGGTATATAGATTATAGATTAGAGTTGTTGGCTTGGTTGTTGTTGAATGGTGTTAAGATGGGTGATAAGGTGGAAGGAGGCACACACTAGCACTGGACAGAATTCTTGCACATAGAAACTAGGAGTTTTGGTGTTGATTTGGTTGGCTTTTGCTGGTCCCAAGTGTCCAGGAGTTGGGAGTGAGCTTTGTCATGATTCCAGTAGCCTTAAATCACCAAAGCCCCTGCATTTAGGTAGGTATACACACTCAAAACAGTAGATACCCCAAAACAGGGCAGAATTGAGCAACCTGTGTTCTTGTGAGGTTTTCACCTTGTCATGAGTGAGGCCTTCATGGGGCCTTGGCTTAACTGAGCTTATTGAACCCTTAGGAAGCCTAACAAACCATTAGAACCCAAAACCTAGTGAGAAAACAGAGTTTTAAATCAGTAAACACAAGGCAGTTGGGAAACATGGTAGTTTCAGCAGTGTCAACTTTATGTAATAACCTGGAAAGTTTCAGATGGGGCCTTGGAGTGAAACCAAGTCTGAGAGATAGCCTTAAGAGTTGGGAATCCATGGGAATTGATTTGGTAGGAATGCACTTAGTACACATTAAGTTATCTCAGTTAGGATGCAGGTAGTGCAGAGAGGTTACAACAGAGAACCTCATTGTGCCCTTTTAACATTTTAAACCAATTTGTGTGAGGCCTTTGTATTGTATCAATTGCACAAGTAAGTTTAGAGTCTTAGCAACCTATTAGAAGTAAATTAGAGTGAAGGCCCTAGTTAGAGCATCTTATTCTCACTAAGAAACCGAGAGCAACCTTAGAGAGCCATTGGAGAGTTGTAAGTGCAACTCTTGCATGATTGTCAAGGGTATAAGGGCTGAGTTTTTGCAAGCACTATTAGGATTAAGATAAGGTCAGTATGGGGAGTTTAGAAGCTTATAAATAAGCCTTTGTGTGTTACTTGCTCATGTGTTTAGGAGTTTAAGTATGTAGTATATATATATATAGTTAATAAATCATGCCATGCCATTATGTGACTATGTGAATTATGTGACTATGTGGAGTATGTGAATACATGATTATGTTAATTGTCTTTCATATGTATAAATGAGCATGTATACCTATAATTAAGTACGTGTAATGACTCTTAAAGCGATAATTAGCTAATAATAGAGTATTAAGATACATAACTAGAGAATAGGCGCGTGTAATGTAAATTAGACTTAAAGTGCCATTTAGTGACGAGGTTAATATAATGTGTAGGTTCTGAGGCGAAAGAAAAAGCTCGTACTATCAAGATTGAATAATCTCAGAATCTTGCAAAGGCAAGTTACTACATCCTTAACTTTATAATTGTTGCAAATATATGTACACCGGTGACTCGTAAATCCTTATGAATATTTAGTTGCGATAATCACCATGCCTATTATATTCGCAAATACCTTGATATAAAATTCTGATCATACTAGTACCTTCCTTTCAAATATATCCTTACACTTGTACACAAAATGTTAGATTCCCTATTAAAAACTTCCAATAATACCATGACACATACACCTTCATAAATACCGAATAACACTTGATAGAATTGACTTTCTTTTGACTTTGGAACTTATCCCCTTAAGTCCAATATGCGTTGACACATTATTAGTGAACTTGAACCCTTTTGCCATATTTCAATAAAAGATGATATAGACCTTTTTCCGGCATCCATGTTATAAATCAAAATGAATTATAAAATGTTTTCTTTAGTGATTTGGACTAGACGCAAGTCCTTTTCACATATTATTAGGCTCACAGATAGCCTAGGGATCCCATTATATTTGAGAACCCAGCGCGGTTCGGGATTACTTCGCGGCTGATCACCGGCTGTAATCCGTAGCGTCCTAAAATGAATTTTGATGATGATATGATTATAACATGTTGCCATATTGCCATGATGCCATGATTTCTGTACCATATTATCCATGTGTTTTGCCATGTCCATTCATCATATTATCATGAACCTTAATGAATGCTTTATCATTTATTCTTGAATTTGTTTCGGACACCTTTGATATTATTATGCCATGTGTTTAGGGCTGTTAGTACTTGCTGAGCGTCTTTGCTCATGTTCCCGTATTTAACTCCTTTTACAGCTAGCAAATATGGTACGCACAAAGCAAACAGCACGTAAATCGACCACTGGCTATGCAGAGAATTGTTTAAGGGCGAAGGTAGTATATATGATATAAGCGGCTTTCGCTATTATATTGTACTAGTTAGATGGGCTGATCCACACTCTGAACTTTTAAGATCTTTTGGGACTGTATTTCACTCTTTTGGGATTTGTAATTACTCTTCGGACTTGTATTTTGACTTAGCATTATCTTTTGCGGATTTATATTATGTAATCTTAAATTCCGGATTTAATATTATGTCACTTGTTCATACTATATCAATTATTGTGTGTGTGTTGGTTTGGGGTGTGACAATAACTAACAACACAATTCCTGATTAGTTGCTAGTTACTGATGGACATATCAATCTTCATTATATTATTGATACTAATACTATGTTATTCATTGCCCTTGGCATACAGGAAAATGCTTCTCTTCAAAATCCTGATATGACATCAGATCCTGACAAAAAATTTTTAAAGAGATTTCGGAGCCTGATGAAGAAATACTCCCTGAATTTCCTCATGCTGAAACTGAGTTAGTCAGTGATCCTCAAATTCAGGTAAATCCATTTATTAAAACTCAGCACATTTAATGACAACAAATTTGCTAATGAGGTGCCAACTACTAATAAAAATATAATTCCTAACAATGTTTCTGTTGCTCATACTGTGTTTGTAATTGGACTTGCCATGCAAGCAAAAGCTGTCAAATTAATTGAAGATGTGCCTTCAGTTCCTCACTACACAGTTACTCTGGAAGTACCAGTCGCTCTTAAAGATTCTAGCTATATTCGTGGTGTTGTTCCGAATGCTGACTACAGGAAAGAAGTTGACGTGCTAAAAAGATGATTTTAATCACAAGTGCACGATCCCGTTTTAGTAATATAAGATTCGATCCACAAGAACTAAAATTATTTTCGCGAAAACTAAATTTCTAATTTAGGCGAATTAGACCAAAAGATTTTGTGGGAGTTTTTATAATATCTAATTTAAAATTACAACTCAAATCTAAATTACTAATTATAATTAAACAAGAAAAAAACATTTACTGAATTAAACTATTAATTACTAATTATTAATCAACTACTAATTATATAACTAATTAATAAACTAACTAACTAACAGTAAAATTTTACTTTCTACCGGTGGAAAGCCCCGATTTCTTCTTTTTTTCTATTTTCTTGTTTTGAAATCTTATTTTTCATTCAATAAGTTCCCAATTTATTTGGGTTTTGTTAGTCTCTCCATCTTGTGAGAGTTGGTTTGTTTTGTTTTGGTGTGTTTTGATGTTTTCCATGACCGAGGTTATAGATCGGCATGATTTTCATGGGTTTGATTCAGGTTTGAAGGTTATTATGGGATCGCATCTATGGTCGATTGTTCAGAACATTCAGGTGAAAACCAATCAGATGGGAACAAATGTATATATTCAAATCATCTTCAAATCGCTTAGTTGCCTCTCCAAGAAAGAAGGATTCAACAGCGATATTCTTCAGCGTCTGTCCAATTTCGATTGTGTTTGTAGATGCCGTATGGCTTTTGATTAATGAATTGATTCCTTTTTATCAAAAAAAAAAAAAAACTAACAGTAAAATAAACCGAGCAGCAAAGTCGCGCGTTCACACAAGCCAAACAGAACGTGAAATGAATATATATACTGTGTTAACTGATTCTCGGTGGCCGCAAACAAAGCCGACTAAAATGGACCCTCGCCGGAAACTATGGAGGTGCTCGAAATAGCTTAAATCTCGCCGGAAAATTAATTTGACCGGAAAATCTAGCCATTCCAAATATAACAAATAAAAACCCACTAACCTCTAAACCAAATTCAACAATAAATTCTACCATAAAGAGCTCCTAAACTACCCATTTTTTGATCAAAACAAGATTCAAACCAAACCAAAACAACTCCAAATCATACCAAACTTCAAATCTAGCCTAAACATAATATTTTCAACATAAACCCACTAACCTCATTTCAAATTCATCAACTAAAATTTATACTAAAAAGACCCCAAAAATACCAAAATCAAGAACAAGAACACTACCAAATCATACCAAACTAACTCTAAATCCAACAAAACTTCAAAACTAGCTTATCTACCATGTTTCTAACAAAACCCCATCAAACTACAGACCAAAATCAAAAACAAAAATACTAAATCATTAAACCCACTAGTAAAATTGAGATTTAAAAGGGGTTTAATCTACATACCAAAAATGTAAACTAAAACATAAAATAAAGGCTCTTTCAACCCACAAGTGGTTGGCACACATGCCACTTTATCCACTTGTTGGAAAGAAAATAGATCATAGCCATAATTTTCAACAAGGTAAAGATGTAGGAGATAAGAAACTAAACTTGGACTTATATAAAATAGAAAGTGTTTACAATATTTGAGAGATTACAATTTGAAAGAGAGAAAGCTATTCTAGATGTGGAAGATGATAAAAGATGCCACTAACAACTAGGTAAAAACTAGGGTAAACCAAGGTAGACTAAGTTGGGTGGCTAATGAGAGAAAATGATGTTTATATAGGCCTAGATTAGGGTTTTAGGGGTAGAAGAGTCTTTGTATCTTGATTTTTTTTTTTTTCTTCTTCTTTTTCTTTTCTTTTTCTTCCTCTTTTTCCCTTCTTGCACTTTTTTGTTCCTTTTTCTCTTGAATTCTCGATTTCTCTAAAAATTCCTGAAAACAAAACAATTAACTAATAAAAATACGAAAACAAGCAATAAATAGGTAGTTAAAATGTGAAAAATAAATGACCTATCAAACGTCCCCATACCTATCTTTTGCTCGTCCTCGAGTAAAAATTAAAAGAAAATAAAATAAACTAAGAAAACTAAATGCAAGTCCTAGGCTCCTTTTCGTAGGCGTGACGGGTGATTTTAGGTTCACCAACCTGTTAAACTCGTAGACGATCTCTACAAGAGGAGTTTTGTCTCCTAAGGGTTTACAGAAGATATACCCATAAAATCTGTGAGACATTCTAGCAAGTGTCTACTCGACTCTACTCTAATTTCGTTGGTGTTAACAAAAAGCGTTTTTAAGGAAAATACGACTCAAAGACTCTTCTACTAATAATCAAGATACAATTGCCTCTAATCTACTTGAATCGACACAAAAATTTACTAGAAATCCAAGGAGTGTAATTGATTTTAAGGCCTTTGATGGATCCTAATTGTCTAATAACATTTTCTATTTTTCAACCAATTTTGAACTGACCCAATCTCTATCGAAACAAATATCTAGCCAAACTTCACAAACTCTTATTCTTCTTTTTTCTTTTTTTTTTGCATTGACTTTATTTTGTCTGTTTTCTTAGGCTAACAATGTTACCCATGTAGCGAGCTTTGGGTCAGTGACTCCCAAACCAAATGGTCTTAGGGCACTAGGTTTTGAAATCCCCCTACGGACTTAATTGCTCGAGTAACAAAGGCCACAAAACGAGACTAGCCAATCTACTTTTGCCCATTTATCTAAATATTTTATCTATAAAGAACAATGGGTATTGAAGTAGCTTATTCCTTTTCTTTCTTTTTTTTTCTTTTTCTCTTTTTTTTATATTCGCAAAGGTTCGATTCGACATTGTTTCAACATGTGAGTTCTCTCTCAGGTATCGAATAATATCACTAGACAATCTCTCCATCAAAGGTCTTGTGCAAATGTGTGTTCCATCTTGGAATTACGAGTACAAATCGGTCGATACAAGTTTTAAAAAGACAACCTTACTCAACTACGTTCAAATTATCTAAAAGACACTATATATATATATATATATTTTCGAAAACATGCTAACACCAACTACTCCTAAAAGTTTGAGTGAGGGAAAGACAACTTAGCTAAAACATCTCTATTTTTGGATTTTTGGATTTTTTCATTTTTTAGGGTTTTTCATTTTTTAAGAATTACACTAAAGCCCTCCCCATACCTAAATCATGCATTGTCCTCAATGTATGCAAAAGATAGAATTGAAATGAGAGATAAAGAGAAAAATACCTGAAATGGATATGAAGGGGATTTTTATTAACGAACGAAACACTAACACCACCCACACACTCACACATTTACTTCCCCATACCTGAACTTCACGAGGGAAGGTCCGAAGAAGGAATCAAATCAACCAATTCCGGAAGGAAAGATGGGGGGAAGCTTCGAGAAAGAGTCAAAATGTGTGCGAAAATTTTTAGGCACATAGACTTTCTCTAGCATGTGACAATCGTTCATCCCTATAGGACAAGTATCACTAATGTTCTCCCTAAACCAACTTAATGCTTCTTTATTATCAAGCAAATTAGAGACTATGAAATCTTGATCACTAGGAATGATGTAAGAAATGCTGTCATCTTTTCCTAAGGCGCTATATGAATGATGAAACAATGAGTCAAATGTCGGTAGTTCACCTACGTGACTCTTAAAATTGGGCCTAGGATCAACACTAGTAATCTCGGGTGGAGTTTCCCATTTTGAACAAATGTCGTTCAATTCTCCTAACAACTCCTCCGAGGTCAACTTTTTCAACGACTCATGATATTCCCTATTGTTCTCGTTGTTGACTTTGAAATCCTCGTTGAGAAGAGACTCAATCTCACTATCCTCAAAACTACACCATGTGACAAACTTGTTGACCACATTAACCCCTATAGGTTGCTCATAAAGCACATTGGGTTCTTTTCCTACATTGAAAATGTTTAAGTCTATGGTCATGTTTCCAAAAGTGAGCTTCATTGAACCATTCCTACATTTGATTAAGGCATTGGATGTAGCAAGAAAAGGTCGTCCTAAAATGAGAGGAATTTGGTTCTTAGGATTCGAGACGGGTTGAATCTCGAGAACAACAAAGTCAACGGGAAAGATAAAATCATCGATTTTGATCAACACATCCTCAATAATCCCCTTTGGCATTTTAATGGAACGGTCGGCAAGTTGAAGGGTCATATTGGTGGTCTTGAGATCCCCTAAACCTAGGGCTTGGTAGACCGAAAAGGGAAGAAGATTCACACTCGCTCCCAAATCAAGTAAAGCTTTGTCCACGAAAGTATTGCCTATGATACAAGAAATTGTAGGACAACCGGGGTCCTTATATTTCACGGGAATTTGATTCGAGAGAATCGAGCTTACTTGCGAGGTCAAAAAGGCTTTCTTAGGAACAATGGTGGTTCTCTTATGGGTACACAAATCTTTTAGACACTTAGCATAAGAAGGAACTTGTTGAATGGCATCTAAAAGAGGAATGTTTATCTTGACTTGTTTGAAAACTTCTAGCATTTGTTCTATTTGGGCCGATTGTTTAGGAGGAATGAGTCTTTGTGGGTAAGGAACCTTTGGCTTGTAAACTTCTTCGTTGGGCTTTTGAGAGATGGGCCCAGGACTAGGTTCACTCATAGACTCACGGACTTTCGAACATTCGGGCTTATCATGAATAGTGCTAGACAAAGAAGGGTTTAGTTTAGGAATCGACTCCTCATTTTCATTTACTTGCTCACCAACTTTGTTATCCACTTGATTTCCCGACCCTAGAGAGATGATTGCATTAACATTATCATGAGGTCTTTGATTGAGAGGAAACTTAGGATTGACCTCGGGTTGACTTGGCAACTTGTTTTTCTCGCGCTCACACAACGTGCTAGCTAATTGACTTAATTGGGCCTTTAACTTAGAAACGGCTTGCACATTAGAATGCAAAAGTTGCCTATCTTGGGTTAGGGTTGTCATGAAAGTTTGTTGAGATTGAGTCAAATTAGTTTGCGATTTAACTAAGGCTTCCAAACTCTTTTCTAAAGAATTAAGGCGTTTATCCGAATCATTATAACCGGGAGGATTTAAAGGTGCTGGAATTGGGTTAGGAAATGATTTCGGACTTTGGTTTGAGCAAGAGTTTGGGTTGGGCCTTTGAAAATTTGGTTGTGGATGTTGAAAATTTTGATTTTTGGGTCCACGAAAAATTAGGGTGATTCCTCCACCCAGGATTGTAAGTGGGTGCAAATGCATCATTCCTAGGATTTTGGAACATCGCATTTACTTGTTCAAGTTCGTGCGAAGGTTGGGTTCCGGGATTTTGAAAATTGTAATTAGGGAACATGGACATTTGTGGAGGAGATTTACTAGTTTCTAAAGCTTCGAGTCTCCTAGTTAGGGTAGCTAATTTGGCATCGGTTGCCACATTGTTTCCTATCGAGTGCAAACCCCTAGAGCTAGACGACTCGATCGACTTTTTGGGTTCCCTAGTTGACTCCCACAACATCGTCTTTTCCGCTAAATCCTCGAAAAATTCCCACCCTTGGTCCTTATCTTTCTCCATGAATTTGCCTTGGCACGTAGACTCTAATAAAGCGGTGGTTTGACTATCTAAGGCCTCGTAAACAATCTTACAAAGTCTCCATTTCTCTATTCCATGGTGGGGGCATTGTGATAAAAGATTTTTGAAACGATCAAAGAATTTCCAAAAAGACTCATTTTCCTTTTGTCGAAATTCATTTATTTCATTTGTGATTCGAGTATTCTTATGGTTTGGAAAATACTTTTTAAGAAACACTACCACAAACCCCTCCCAAGTGGAAATAGAATTAACGGGAAGACTATACAACCATTTTTTAGCGTTTTCTTTTAAAGCAAAGTTGATTAGTCTAAGCCGAATGGAGTCTTCGCTCAATTGTTAGAGTTTTTGCAAACCGCAAACCTCCTCAAATTCTTGGATAAAAAAATAGGGATCCTCACCTTCACTCCCTAAAAATTTAGGCAACATACTAATGTGATGTGCCTTAATCTCGAAATTATTCCCATTAACGGGAGGAAGTGTGATACACGAAGGTTGAGCGGAACGGGACGGGTAACAACGGTATTTAAGAGACAACGCCATGGTTACTATCGGTTCCCTAGCTTCTATGGGTTCGGAGTCCGAAGAGGACGAAGAAGGAATTTCGATTATCGGTCTAACTAATCTAGACGATTCGTTCCTAACCCAAGTAGTTCGCATAAACTAGATAGTAAACACGTAGCAAGTAAGTGCAAAAAATTAAAACACACAAAAGAAAGAGTGTAAAAGAGAAAGAAAAACCTAAATCTAGGGTTCCCTAAAAAAATGAACTAGACCTTGCTCCTAACCGTAGGGACCACCAAAAACTCGATGAATCCAAAATTATTCGGACCGATTTGGCCAGTTTGGAGCAGGCATTGCCAAGAGGCCAATCTCCGCGCTTAGACACCAAACCTTAATCGGCCAGGTAAGCTTTCGCTAGCCTTAGACACCGAAGAGTCGGAATAATTAAAGATTACCACGTCTTTTAGGTACCTTCCTAATTGAGCGCGAAACCTAGGGGCTAATGTCTAATTCAATTTATTAAAAAGGCTTGGGAATGCAAAATGAAGAATTAAATTGTTGTGGGCTAAGGAAAGAGTGATGAAATCCCTTCCCTTATCTTATGAGTGGGTTTTACCCTTAAGATTTATTTAAATGATGCTCCACACAACAATAAAATTAGAGCGATAAACATTTATGGATGCTTAAACTACGTGTCCTAATCTAGAGAAAGAAAGAAATTAATGTACCTTGGGGTCCTCCAGCGATCACCACAAATAAAGGTATGAAAATTTAAAAACAAAAATTAAAATCTAGATGATGTGCCCTAAGTGATTAAATGCATGATGCAACACATATGTATTTCTAACTAATATTTTTGGATTTTAAATTTTCAATTTGTTTGTGTTTTTTCAATTTTCAATTTTTTTTGTGATTTTCTAAAGAAAAAAAGTGAAATAGGAGAGAGATACAAGTTACCCAAGCAAAGCTTCCAATACTCCAAGAATATTCTCCACTTATTCCAAGCTAGCTCATATTCCTCCAATTTCTAAAATTCAACCAAAAAGAAGTGAGAGAATATTAAAAAAAACTAATCCGAAAAATTAGAAATTAAGGCGTGAAAATTATTTTTAGTCCCCGGCAGCGGCACCAAAAACTTGATGTGCTAAAAAGATGATTTTAATCGCAAGATGATTTACAATATTTGAGAGATTACAATTTGAAAGAGAGAAAGCTATTCTAGATGTGGAAGATGATAAAAGATGCCACTAACAACTAGGTAAAAACTAGGGTAAACTAAGGTAGACTAAGTTGGGTGGCTAATGAGAGAAAAGGATGTTTATATAGGCCTAGATTAGGGTTTTAGGGGTAGAAGAGTCTTTGTGTCTTGATTTTTTTTTTCTCTTCTTCATTTTCTTTTCTTTTTCTTCCTCTTTTTCCCTTCTTGCACCTTTTTGTTCCTTTTTCTCTTCAATTCTCGATTTCTCTAAAAATTCCTGAAAACAAAACAATTAACTAATAAAAATACGAAAATAAGCAATAAATAGGTAATTAAAATGTGCAAAATAATGGACCTATCAGAAGTCCCCATGCAAAAGAAGAGTGCAAAAGTTTCGGGTTCAGAAGGTTCAAAATAGCTAGAGCTTAATCCAAGAGGGATGATGCCTACCTTTATGAGTTTTGATGAAAACAGATTTCAATTCACTACAAATAGAAACATCAGAGCAGCTCTATTCCAAATAGATGATGATGATGATGATGATGATGATGAACAGAGAATCTTGAAAGATAAACTGATCAAATATCTGAAATCAAGGGAGGATGAACGTCTTGCAAAGTTTCTAAGTGAAAGCGCGTGTTTTGAAGTTGTGAATGAAGAAGAAGAGAAAGATGAAGATTAAGAGAAAGAACAATATCTATAAAGGTAATCATTGATTTGCTTTCAAAGTTTTTGAAATCCTTAAATCAACAAAGATTTACTTTCAGAATAATTTAGATCCTAAATATTAATATATGTTGAAAGGTGTAAATATTTGATTGTTATATTTTAAAAAATTATATATCATGGTTCCATCATTATAATCAATTATTAACATTTTGTCTCCCTCTGGCACAATTTTATGTTTTTGATCATCAGTAGCCGATATCCTATCATCAGTGACTCCTATTTTTCATCATTAACTTTTGCATCAGTAATTCTCACTAGTACTTTGTGCATCTTGGTTCCATGGTAGAACCAATAAATAAAATACTATAGATGTACTTGTTAATGCTTAATCATGTTTTGCAATAGACATATGAATAGACATGCTTCTATTGTATAGTAGAACTAGACATTTGTAAAAACATATAAAGTCTGATTCTATAACATAACCAAATATTGCCGGTTTTTTTTAATAATTATACTTGCTTCCACTTTAAAAGCAAAAAAAATAAAATTCTATAACTTATTCATGTATTTCATCAGTATTTGATCACTGCACCATGATTCCTGATATAATCATCATCAGTTTTTCATCCTTGTATGAGCACATACCATACCAGAAAATATGCAATTCATATACTATGGTGCTACTATAGAGTCAATTAGCCATCACTGTGTCTGGAATAGTTGGTATTTACCATCATTATTTTTCCACCAACAATAGATACATCAGTATTTCTCATCAGTATTACAACAAAATTTTTTATTAACTACTATATTTCATCATTAATTTTTGCATAAGTAATTCTCATTAGTACTTTGTGCATCTTGGTTTTACAACATAACCAATCAACTGACTCTACCTTAGAATCGAAAAATCAACTTCAACACAATGATACTTTAAAATTAAAACATAAAATTAATCTAATAAAAAAATACTGATTATATGACAAAAATTAACATCTTCACATTATAAATCACCAACAATAATAATTGTTCATTACAGATTTTAAAACACAAATCATATCTAAATTTTACATTTACTTGAAATTTCACAAAAAAATATCCTAATTATATACATACTAGGACTCAGCGATACTTGTGGATTAGGAATATTTGGAATCTGTTGATTAAGAAGTAGCTTCTTCGGACAATTGCGTGAATCATGATACCCAAGAGTATGACAAAATTTACATGTCCTGCTTAGTCTCTTCTTCCCATCACGACTTATCTCTACACTACTAGAAAAAATGGATTTAAAATTGGTTGTAAAAACCACCGATGTTAAAGGCTTTTCTAACATCACTTTTTAAAAAACCGATGTAAAAGAGACATTTGGACATCGGTTGTTAAAATAACCGATGTCTTAAATACAGTTTGAAAATGAAAAAACACGCGGGTTTGTTTCCCCCTTTTATCAGACAACAAAACATCCGCTTTTTGTACTTAACAAAAAAAAAACGCCCAAATTTATTTTCTTTTATTCTTCCTTTCTTCAGACAGCAGCCTCGATCTCCCTCTCTCCCCGCTCTCGCGATTCTCTCACCCTCTCTCCCCGCTCCCTGACTCTCACTCTCTCGCCGTCTCTCACTCTCACAACCTCTCCCAAACCTCAACTCTCTCAACATCTCACAAACCTCTCCCTCTCTCCCCGCTGTCAACTCTCTCAACTCTCTCGTTGTCCAACTTGGATTCAAATTTGGAGCTTCAATTGAAGACCATCTTGAATACTCATCTTGGAGGAGCTTAATTTAAGACTCTTGCTGAAGAAATTAGGGTTTAATTGCAGCTTCGTTCGTAACTCAGTTTACATTTTGGAGTTAATTAGGGTTTTGAATCGAATTTGGGAATTTCATCTACAACCTCGTTTCTCAGTTGCTTGAAGGTATATATCCTCTTTTCTCACTTTTATAGTGGTACAAATTTAGGGATTACATGCATTTTTTGTTCATTTTTGACTTGAATTCGAGTTTGTTGTATAATATAGTCTCATTGGTGTTACAAAATTTGGGGATTTTTGTTTATAGTTGCTCTGTTATTTGCAAGCTTATACACAGAGTTTATAAAGTTCGTGCTCTGTTATTGTTTTTGAGATTTGGGGATTGCTATGCTTTGTTAATCAACTGATGTTTATATGCGTGTTTTGTTCCTTGTTAAATTTTGATAAATGTTTGTGTTAGATGGGTTGTATGTGGGTCAGTATATATATATGATGTTGGTTTTGCTGTTTGGTATTATGATTGTTTAATCGTTTATATGTAATATTATTAGGCTATTAATTAGGAAATTTGTAATAAATCTATATATTTCTAATATGTTATATGACAATCAGGTAGGTTGATTAACGAAATATGGACAAGTCTTGGATTTCAAAAGACATAGATTCTTTAAAATATGAAGTGGGGGTTGAATCTTTCTTGATATTTGCCGAAGAAAATGCTAAGAATCCTAATAAAATCCCTTGCCCCTGTGCACGTTGTGGGAATTTTAAGAAGCATTCTGTTAAAATAATTAGAGGTCATTTATATGAAAAAGGATTTAGTTCGGGGTATGTTGATTGGATATGGCACAGAGAAAAGTGTCCAACTAGTGAGTCAGCACCAAAGTCTTCTTTGGGTAGTAATTTAGTCGAAATTCCTACATCCGAAAATGTTGACATATGTGAAGCAGCGTATGTGAGGAGTGAATATATTGATGATTCGGCTGAATTTAGTAGGTTTGTCGCTGATGCAGAACAACTATTATACGTGGGTAGCGACAACAGCAAATTAGAGTCGCTGTTGAAATTACATAATTGGAAATCTAGGTTTGGCATAAGCGATAATGCCTTCACCGATCTTCTTTCTTCTGTAGGGTCTTTACTGCCTAAAGACCATGTGTTACCCGTGAATGCGTATGAAGCGAAAAAAACCCTAAATGATTTAGGCCTCAAGGATATTAAGTTTCACGCGTGTCCAAATGATTGTGTACTGTACAGGGGTTTAGATATTGATGCGTCGGAGTGCCCCAAGTGCCATCTGTCTCGTTGGAAGGATGAAAAGGATGGTAAACCTAGGACTAATGTTTCAGCCAATGTAATGTGGTATTTTCCGATAATTCCTCGATTTAAACGGATGTTTAAATCTCCTGCCACGGCTGAACTTATGAGTTGTCATTCGAACAAGCGAATTTCAAGATGGCCAAATGCGTCATCCAGCCGACTCTCCTTCTTGGAGGAATATTGACTATAGGTGGCCTGAATTTGGTAGTGAGTCGAGAAACATTCGCTTAGCATTAGCTGTTGATGGAATAAACCCGCACACTAATGGCCTTACCAATAGGTACACTTGCTGGACAGTAGTTTTAGTAACTTATAACCTTCCTCCATGTTTATGCATGAAGAGGAAGTTTATGATGCTAACTATACTAGTTTCAGGTCCACATGAACCGGGTAATAACATTGACGTGTATTTGCAACCAATGATTGATGAGGTGAAAAAGCTTTGGGAAGAAGGTGAAAGGAATGTATACGATGCGTATACAAAGTCTTATTTCACATTAAGAGCTGTTCTAATGTGGACCATAAACGACTTTCCGGCGTATGGAAATTTGTCGGGCTGTCTGAATAAAGGTTATATGGCGTGTCCAATTTGTGGAGATGACACAGTAGCTAAACATTTAAAATATAGCAGAAAAATTTGTTACCAAGGACATCTAAGATATTTACCACCGCATCATCCCTATAGGAGGAGTAAGGCAGCTTTTAATGGAGAACAAGACTTTGGATGTGCACGTCAACCCCATTCTGGTGAAGAAGTCTTAAGGCAGCAGGAGCATATTGAATTTGCATTTGGGAAGGAGGTGAAAAAAGCAAAAAAAGTGGATTGTCCATGGAAGAAGAAGTCAATTTTCTTCGAGTTGGAGTATTGGAAATTTCATCACGTACGTCATTGTCTCGATGTTATGCACATTGAAAAAAATGTGTGTGATAGTTTAATCGGGACATTGTTGAATCTTCCATTCAAGAGTAAAGATAGCGTGGACTCTCGTCGTGATATGATTGAGATGGGTGTGAGGCCTTACCTGGCTCCCGAAGTAGGAGAAAAGCGAACCTACCTCCCCCCTGCCCCTTATACTTTGTCAAGAGCAGAAAAAAGAAAGATGTTAGAGTCATTATTGCATATGAAACTTCCTTATGGCCATTCATCGAACATAAAAAATTGTGTTTCCATGTCTGATTTAAAGATTTATGGGTTGAAGTCCCACGATTGTCGCACCCTTCTCTAGCAGCTTCTCCCGATTTCAATTCGTTCGATTCTTCCAAAAAATGTTCCGGTTAGCATAATCAGACTTTGTTTCTTCTTCAACAGTTTATGTAGTAAAGTTGTTGATATATCCAAACTCGATAAACTACAGTCAGATTTGGTGTTGACTTTGTGTGAGATAGAAAAAATCTTCCCGCCTTCGTTTTTTGATGTAATGATACACTTAACGGTCCACTTGGTTAGAGAATTACGCTTATGTGGACCTGTGTTCTATAGATGGATGTTCCCGTTTGAACGGTTCAACAAAGTGTTGAAGAGTTATGTTCGGAACCGTTACTATCCAGAGGGGTGTATAGCAGAAAGCTACCTAGGAGAAGAGTCGATTGAGTTTTGCTCAGAATTTGTTAGGCAAAGCTGCATGATTGCTGGTCTTCCAAAGGACAAGGGAAAACTTTCTGGGCCATTATTGGGTGTAATGGTAAAGTCTGTGGATGAGAAAGAAAGAGACGAGGCACATTTACATGTCCTGCAGAACAACTCTGAAAGGGTTAGTTTCCCATTTACTTATTTTTGCTGCATCGTTAGATATAAATGTCTAGTTATTGATTGGTTTTAAAAAATGTGTGCAGGTAAGTGCTGAAATGGTAGAGAATCCTGAAAATATTTCCGATACGATTAGATGGTTGGCAGGCAAACCATCGTTTTCAGTTTTAAGATATGATGGTTATTTGATTGATGGGGTACGATACTTCACAAAGGACCGTGATGATGCAAGAGTTGTTCAGAATAGCGGGGTTTCTTTAGTTGCCAGGACAGTACAAGTGTCCAGTGTTAAGGACATGAATCCCGTGGAGTCTGATATGACATTTTACAGGATAATCGAAGAGATTTGGGAATTAGATTACTATGCTTTTAAAGCTCCACTTTTCTTATGTAAATGGGCAGACAGTGAGAGAGGTATCATAGTTGATGATTTAGGCTTCACTCTTGTAGATTTCAGTCGGCTTGATCACAAGAACGACAAGTATGTGTCTGTTGACCACGTGAAACAAGTCTTCTATATTGAAGACCCTGTCGATGCTAGGTGGTCTGTTGCATTGAACTCTACAAAGGCAAAATGTTGAGGGGATTTGGATTAATAAATGATGATATATATATATATATATATATATATATATATATATATATATATAAATTTAGAACTAATCTGCATTCCCATTTTTTGATTTGTTTTAATCTGGATGCTTCTTCATTGTAATTGTAATTTGAATATTGTTTTTCCCATTTTGTGATTTGTTTTAATCTGCATTATTCCTAGTTAATATTGTAGCTTCTTCATTTAACTGTAATTTGAATTTGCTTCTTAATTGTAATTGTAATTGTAATTGTAAATCCCAAGTTTTGATGATGACACACTTTAGCAAGCTACTTTGTATTTCAGCTTAACATAACTATTATACTCTGTTACAGCCTGCTATATTGAATTATCAATCTAACCCTACAGGTTTTATAAGTAACAGTTAGATAGCAAGCTATTGTCATATCTTAGCTTGATATGTTTAAGTTATAGTATTATAGCCTGCTGCTTTGTACTTCTAATCTTGTGTTGCAGGAAGTTTACTATAACAGAATTATAGCGAGTTGTTTCAAAACAGCAAGCTATAACAGAGTCCTACCAGAAGCAGAACACTTCACAGAACCGTGCTGTTGATTTCTACAAATATTAGGACTTAAGGTGTACGTTTTCTAATCTGAATATGAGTTAAATATACATATTATAAGCTCAGATTATTTAAATGAAAACGTTTCCTAAAATCTAGGAGGTTGTTAGAGCTTAAAGTTATCCTTTCAAAACAACCTACCTTATCCCATAATCTTAGGGACTGTTGAACTTAAACGTCTTTCTAACTCAGTCCTCTACTATTATGGAGTATGAACGTTGTACAAACAACTTGTAAAGTTCATATAATGCAACGTTCATGGAGGTTTAGTACAATGTAGCCGGTATAGCTTTTAGTATATAAACGGCTTGCTGTTTTCAAGAAATAGTTAACAACTCACGATCTTGAAAACATTCTCAATCTCTTCTGAGCTTATATTGTGAATTCGATTCATATCTTATTAGAGAGTATAGTTTGAGTTGTAATCTCTCATTTTTATTCAAAGTTGTATTTGATAAGTCACTAAAGCTAGCGGGGTTCTAAGTATAGAACAAAGGGGGACTTAGATAGAATTAGTGTTCACAAGGTCTGAGGTGCTAAGGTTCGAGGAACAAAGTGAATTCAAGGAGGGAAGCTCAAGGAATTCAGGGGTTCAAGAACAGGTGCACAGGGGACTAGAGTGTCGAGCTGTTTTCTGTCTGCGCAAGGTTTCAGCAAGCTGCTTTAGGTGACTGGGTAAAGGGAGATATATTATTATTCTGTAATTGTTGGAATTTTCAGTAATAATATATCCTCTTACCAAGTTGGTAAGGGACCAGGACGTAGACCATTAGACATAGGGGTCGAACCTAGCTAAAATTGCTTGTGTCTGATTTACATTTCTGCACTTAACTGTTTTTCATAATAGCCTGCTATAATCACACTTGATCTGAAAACAGTAAGCTGAAATATTCGGTAAAAATTTAAAATTGATATAGTTAGCCATTTACACCTATTCACCCCCCCTCTAGGTGTACTTACACGTGGTATCAGAGCTGTGTTTACTAACATTTCTGTGACAGGAATAGTATAGATCCTATGGCTGACCAATTTCAGGGAAAATCAGACTTTAGAGCTCCGCTTCTCACAGGTTCGGACAATTACAACTGGTGGAAAGGACAAATGGAAGCTCATCTCTCCAGAGACCCTCTCATGCAAAGAGTTGTTGAACGAGGTCCATATCAATTCCTTGATAAAGATGGCAAAGTCAAAGATGTTGATGAACTTACTACTGACGAGCTAACAAAGCTGGGTGCAAATGGAAAAGCAAGAAGTACTCTCATCAATGGTCTTAGTCAAGCTGAATATGACAAGGTGTCATCTCTCAAATCTGCCAAGGAGATATGGGATGCGTTGGAAGCTTATCATGAAGGTTCAAAAGGTCTAAGGAAAGTAAAGTTGGGACAACTAATGAAGGAACTTGGTGCTTTTGGTTTGCAAAAGGGAGAAACAATCAAAGAAGCTCAAGCTAGGTTTCAACTCATTGTCAATAACCTAGGGAGACTTGGAAAGATAATTCCTCAATCAGAACTCAACATGAACATTCTCGCTTCTGTTCCATAACATTAGGGATGGCAACGGGTCGGATCGGTTCGGATATCTGTGATATCCAAACCCGAACCCGAAAATTTTCACCAAACCCGAACCCGATCCAAACCCGTTTGGATCTGCAAAACGAAACCCGAACCCGATCCAACGGATTTCGGATCGGGTTCGGGTTTTAACCAAACCCGAATTTTTGGGGGAAAAAATTACTGATAATTGAACTACAAAACCTGAATTAGAAATTAGAATCAAAGTGGATTGTAAATAATGAAGCAACACCGAATCTAAACATTACAGTCCATAATATAATCCAAAGTACCATTACACGGTACTTCATACTTCGAAAACAAACCACAAAATCAAAGTGCAACGGAGTTGTTGGCTGAGGCGGAGATTGGAGTTGTAGGTGGAGGCGGACAGTGGAGTTGGAAACAGAGTGGCGGAGCTGGACAACGGAGAGGCAGAGATAGGGTTCTTGTGTTTTGAGAGATAAATGCAAAATATGAGAAATTAAAATTGAGAGATGGAGAGCGAAAGAGATTTCACGGGTTGCGAGTGGTTAGGGTTGCAGTCTCGATCGAGTGGAGTGGCGCTGCTGTGAAAATAGGGTTTAGGATGATGTTTACAATAGAGTAGATATATACGCGAGCCTGATAAAGTGGGTTACCAAGGCCCAAACTCAGACTTAAGCCCACGGTGATATATGTATGAAATCAAAATTCTAGGCCCAATATATATTATGGTCTAAAAATTTATAAATAATATATATAACATTTATAATATATATAATATATAAATATATAATATATAATATATATTATTTGGATTTTTTTTCGGGTTTCGGGTTTGGATCGGGTTTGGATCGGATTCGGATTTCGGGTCGGGTTTCGATACGGAACACCTAGTATCCAAATCCAAATCCAAACTCGTTCGGGTCTAAAAATCAAATCCAAATCCAAATCCAAATCCAAAATATCGGGTTCGGTAAGATCCATTCGGGTCGAAACGGTCGGGTATCCATTCGGATCGGTTTTTTCTGCCATCCCTACATAACATGCTCACAATATTGATACAATGGATCATCTAGCTCTTTTTGCTGAATTGGAACAATTTGAGAAAAAGATGCATGCCAAGAAGCATGATACTCCGGTTGAGAAAATGAAGAATTTAGCTCTTACTGCTGAAAAGAGCAAGCCGGAATCAGATGAGGAATCAGACGAAGATCTTGCACTCCTTTCCAAGAAGATCCAACGGATGATCAACAAACATAATCGGCTAAAAAGGGAGAAAGGCAAGGACACGGCTAAGTACTCAAGTAGCAGAAAGCCCTCCAAGGAATCAAAGGATCAGAACTACTTCGAATGTGGAAAGCCTGGTCACTTTAAGAAGGACTGCTACAAGCTGAAGTTAAAACAGCCTGCTGTTTCTAAAGACAAGAAGAAGAAATCTAAAGCACTTCTAACTTGGAGTGATGATGAAGAAGAATCTGCATCCAGTGATGAATCTGGTGAGGAACTGATCAATCTTGCAATTGTTGGCATGTAGGATGCCAATGTTCGAGGACTCACCGATGATGGTCTTGTCGAAACTGACTCCGAGGATGACAACAGTGAGGTTAGTTCGTTCAAATTTGATATTTCCAATGATAATGTTGTGCTAGAACAACTAACCATGCAGGGATAAGATCATATTCCAAATGAGGAATATAATTCTCTCAAGGCAGAAAACAGCAAGCTGATTGAAAAGAATAACTAACTTAAGAACATGGTTCAAGAGCTTATGCAGAAGATAGATAAATTCTTTGACTCCAAAGAGCCTACTCAATCCAGAATAAAGGAACTTCAAGAAAAGCTAGATCAAGCTGAAGGGTTTCACAAAGTTTTGATGAGACGCAATGAAGTTCAGAAAGAAGAGATCTCCCAGCTGAACCAAGAAGTAGAAGCCAGAGATGCATGCCTAGAGACATTCAAATTAAAGGAATCCACAAAGGTGCATACATCTCAGTCTGCTCCCAGTACATCTCAGCCTGCTGCAAGTACCTCACAGCCCACTGCTACAACAAAACAGCAAGCTGAAAAGATCAAAATTCTCGAAACAGAAGTATTGAAGCTCAGAAAAGGAATGGGAACTTTTGTTCAAGGAGAAGAAGGTCTAAAATACATGATGAAGAGCATCAAGGTTCCACTAGATAAAAAAGGTGTTGGTCACAACTTCAACAAGAAGGCAAATGCTCTCAAGTATGAAGGAAGGCGTGGCAAACCATACAAATATGCTATGCCCTGGAAGAAATGTGCAAAATGTGGAGGACAAGGACATCTAGCTCAGAATTGCAGAGTCAGGCCTCAAAGACAATACTTCCAGAAAAGATCAGAAGGGAAAACAGCCTATTGGAACAAGAAAACAGCTTACCAGAATGGTCCAAATAGAAGCTACAGAACTCAGCAGCATACATATCCTACTGTGGTACAAAAGTGGATCAAGAAAACTGATTTAAATGCTTTATATGTTCTTGCTTCTAACCATAGTGGACCCAAACCAATTTGGGTACCAAAGGATTGAGTTTTGTTTTCTTTGTTTTGCAGATGTGACTTACTGCTAAGATCAAGTCTACACAATGGATCATTGATAGTGGCTGTACAAGGCATATGTGTGGAGACAATACTCAGTTTAAGAGTCTAAAGATGAAAAGAGGAGGAGGTGTAACTATTGGTGATAGTAAGACTCTCCCTATTCTAGGTAAAGGTAAAGTTGGTAATGACACTGCCTCTATTTCTAATGTTAGATTTGTTAAAGGCTTAAAATATAATCTGCTTAGTGTAAGTCAATTCCATGATGATGGTCATAAAGTTGAATTCTCTAAAGATAAATGTGTTATTACTGTTGGTACTAACCAGATTCCTCTAGTTGCTAGAAGGAAAGGAAATATATATATCTTAGATTTTGAGTTGCAGAAAACAGCCTGCTCTTTAGCTGCTGTGGATGCTGATCCAACCATCTGGCATGGAAGATTAGGTCATGCCCACATGGACTTGCTTAAGAAGTTGTCAAGCAAGGAGCTAGTGAGGGGTCTGCCCAAATTAAAGTATGCCAAGACAGAGGTGTGTTCAGCATGTCAGCTAGGCAAGCAAATCCGAAGCACTCATAAGGCTAAGAATATGGTATCAACTTCTCAACCTCTAGAACTCTTACACTTAGACTTGTTTGGTCTCGAGGCTTATAAAAGCATTGGAGGTAAGCAATATTGTTTGGTTGTTGTTGATGATTATTCTCGATATTCATGGACTTTATTTCTTCGTACTAAAGATTGTGCATTTGAAGAATTTGAAATTCTAATCAAACTTCTTGAGAATAAGTTGAAAACCAAGCTTATAGGTATAAGGAGTGATCATGGAGGTGAATTCCAAAAGGATTTCATTACATACTATGAAGAAAGAGGAATCACTCACCAATTCTCAGCTCCAAGGACACAACAAAATGGAGTCGTAGAGCGCAAAAACAAGTCACTTCAGGAAACAACAAGGACGTTATTGCAAGAAAGCAAGCTGCCAAGAAGTTTCTGGATAGAAGCAGTCAATACAGCCTGCTTTGTTCTGAACAGGGTGATCATCAGGCCTATCTTGAACAAGACTCCATATGAGTTGCTGAGAAATAAGACTCATAATATCGGGTACTTTAACGTTTTTGATTCTAATTGCTTTGTTTTTAAAAAGATTGATAGAGTTGGTAAATTTGATGCTAAATCTTTTGAAGCTATCTTTCTTGGTTATTATTCAACTAGTCGTGCATATAGATATTATAATTTAGATAAACACACTATTGAAGAATCTATTGATATTGTCTTCAAAGAACCTAACAATGATCTGCCAAGAGATGAGGAAGATGATGCAGGTATTGATCCAAATGCTCAACCTCAATCTGGTGAGTAGAAGTCAGAGGAAGCTGCTACTCCAGCATCTAAGCAAGCTGAAACTCCATCTTCACAAACGGTCACTCCATCACAGCAAGCTGGAACATCATCTCAGCCTACTGGAATGACATCTCAACAAGCTGGATCTTCATCTCAGCAAGGTGGAAAAGAATCTCAGCAAGATGGACTCTCCCCTGCAGTTAGAAATCTCTCCAACATTCTATCTCAAATGAAGCTTGATGGATCTTATGATGATGATGTACCACCAACAAAGCGGATTCTAACATCTCATGAAGAAATATCTCAAAAAACTCTTCCCAAGGCTACAAGGACAGTAAAGAACCATCCTCCCGAGTTGGTAATTGGTGACATATCAGAAGGAATCAAGACAATAAAAGGAAAAGCAAACTTTTGTGCCTATGCTGCTTTTCTAGCTCAAGAAGAACCAAAATCTGTTCAAGAAGCTCTCAAAGATGAAAATTGGATCATGGCTATGCAAGAAGAACTCAACCAATTCGAAAGATGTGATGTTTGGGAATTGGTTAAGCGTCTAGAGAATGCATCAGTTGTTGGCACTAGATGGGTATTCAAGAACAAGCTTGATGAAGAAGGTACTATCACTCGCAACAAAGCAAGGCTTGTGGCTCAAGGATACAACGAGCAAGAAGGAATCGATTTTGATCAAACATATGCTCCGGTTGCTCGCTTGGAATCAATCAGAATGCTCTTGGCTTATGCATGCTACAAAAAGATCAAGCTGTTTCAGATGGATGTGAAGAGTGCTTTCCTAAACGGCCTGCTGGAAGAAGAAGTTTATGTAAAAAAAACCGCCTGGTTTTGAACATGAACAATATCCAGACTACGTCTACAAGTTGAAGAAAGCTCTTTATGGATTGAAACAAGCTCCTAGATCATGGTACAAGAGGCTCAGTAAGTTCTTAATTAAGAATGGTTTTGTACGAGGCAAGATTGATCCTACTCTATTTACAAAATCTCTTAATGTTGAAATTTTAGTAGTCCAAGTTTATGTTGATGATATTATCTTTGGGTCTACTAATAATGAACTTTGTGAGTGGTTTTCGAAGTGTATGCATAGTGAATTCGACATGAGCATGATGGGTGAGCTCAACTATTTCTTGGGTATTCAAATCAAGCAAACTTCTGATGGTATCTATGTGCACCAAGGAAAATATGTGAAAGAGTTGCTGAAGAGATTTGGATTTGAAAATGTCAAGTCAAAACCCACTCCAATGTCTCAAACCAGCAAGCTGTTTTCAGATGAATCGGGTAAAAGTGTTGATATAACACGATATCGAGGTATGATTGGATCTTTGTTATATCTCACAGCCTCTAGACCTGATATCATGTATAGTATATGTGTTTGTGCACGGTTTCAAGCTAACCCAAAGGAGTCCCACTTAAATGCTATTAAGAGGATCTTTCGATACTCAAGTGGTACTATTAATCTTGGACTTTTCTATCATATTTCAAATACATTTGATCTCGTGGGGTATAGTGATGCAGACTATGCCGGATCTCAAACGAATAGGAAAAGCACAAGTGGTGTTTGCGATTTTCTTGGTTCTAGCTTGGTGTGTTGGCAAAGCAAGAAGCAAACATCTGTAGCTCTCTCTACAACTGAAGGTGAATATCTAGCTGCGGGGAGCTGTTGTTCTCAAGTGCTTTGGATGATGCAAACTCTCAAGGATTCTGGAATCAAATGTGAAAAAGTTCCAATTTATTGTGACAACACTAGCACAATAAACATCTCAGAAAATCCAGTTCTTCACTCTCGCACAAAGCATATTGACGTTCGACATCATTTCTTGCGGGATAATGTGGCCAAAGGAAAGATCAGGCTAGTCTATATTCCTACAGAGTATCAGCTCGCTGACATTTTTACCAAGCCTCTGCCTGAAGAAAGATTCTTAATCATTTGCAGGGAATTGGGTATGTGTTCAGTCTAAATCAGCAAGCTGTTTCTGGCATGAAGCCTCCTACTTTCTTTTTCTAATATTATTGTAGCTCGCTGAAATGCATGTGACTCTTCATATCTACGGTTGGTGGCAGTCAACACATATATCTGTGCACATTCATTGCTTTTGTGTTTATCTGTGCACCGTATTTAGCGTTAAATTTAAATTTTAAAATCTTATCTTATATATTCTACCTGTTATGTGATAATCTTAAATTTAAATATGCTTAATCTTATTAAGCGGGGTTTTCATTTTATCAAGTCAAGTATTTCTCGAAATTCTCCTACACCTTCGGTAAAAAGATTTTTTGCGAAGATATATTATTCATCTATTTGGGAATATCTAAAGCCGACTGTCTCTACTCAACACAAGTCTCCAAAGGGTTTTGTTTTCAAACTGTCAATCGTACTCGTCTCTCTCTACACTCTCTCCAAAACCCTAACAATGGCGAAGACAAGGAACACCACCACTCCGGCTTCCAGTCCCAAAAAACGACCTCGCACCTAGACCACTGAGCGGGTCATCAGCGATACTACCGTCGACGAATAGGAGTCCTCCAACCCTACGGCGGAGGAAGTTCTTAGTTCTGATGAAGACTCGACTGCGGTTCCCATTTTCAAGAAATCTCGGTATGCTATCAAATTCATCAGCACCGAACTTGAAACCAGGTATCGCGACTACAACTTTGTTGGTCGTAAAGTTATTTTTGGAAAATCTGTTGTTGGATCGGAACTTGCTGATTGTGGTCTAATTGATATCTTTGACTCTATTGGAATGAGGTCGTTAATTGATTTACCTGATGTCTATTACCCCTTCTTAGTTCGTGAATTTTATTGCTAATCTGCATGAGCCATCTAAGGGTCGTTATGTCAGTAGGGTTCGGGATCAGGGTATAGTTCTTAATGCTACAATTTTCAATGGGATGTTGGAGTTTAAAAATCTTACTGATGATTTGATTGTGCCCCTTACTAAAAAGGGCATCTGTGATTTGTTTGATGATTTGCCTGAACTAGAGCAACATGGTTTAGTTCGTGGGTATTCTGAAAACACTGATGTCTCCTCGCCTACTACTGCGATGCTTGATCCTATGGCACACTTGTTGTTTAAAATATCTCGCACAAATATCTGTCCTCGCATTGGTAGTCGCAGTTCGGGCTGCCAAATCTGCTTCAGAAACTGACAAGGACGGTGATAAGGCTGTTGATCTATCTGCTAAGGAGCGGTCTACTCCACCTCCTGAGATTTTTGTTGTTGTTGCTTCTGGCTCCTCCGATGCTCCTCCAGTTAATCAAGATCAAGCTGCTTTGGACGATCTTTTTGCTGATTAAGGGGGAGAAGATCAGGAGTACTTGGCTTGGGGGATTTGGGTTTTAATTAGCTTTAATTATTATGCTTTAATCAGACTTTTGTTGCTATGTGTTTAAGACTTAATCTGGTTTATGTTGGTATGCTAAGATATCAGCAAGACATGGTTTATCTGGTTTTGATTGTTGACTTGGATGTTTAATTGTTGGATTCTATTAAGTCTGCTTAATATTATGTTAAGTGTGGTTTGTGGTTAATTGCTGAAATTGCGGTTTTGATTATTTCTGCTAGCATATTCTGGTTATCTAACTAAAATGCAGGGATATCATATTCAGGGGGAGTATTACTCCTGATATTTGTGTAATCATTAAAAAGGGGGCGATTGTAAATCCCAAGTTTTGATGATGACACACTTTAGCAAGCTACTTTGTATTTCAGCTTAACATAACTATTATACTCTGTTACAGCCTGCTATATTGAATTGTCAATCTAACCCTGCAGGTTTTATAAGTAACAGTTAGATAGCAAGCTATTGTCATATCTTAGCTTGACATGTTTAAGTTATAGTATTATAGCCTGCTGCTTTGTACTTCTAATCTTGTGTTGCAGGAAGTTTACTATGACAGAATTATAGCGAGCTGTTTCAAAACAGCAAGCTATAACAGAGTCCTGCCAGAAGCAGAACACTTCACAGAATCGATGTTGTTGACTTCTACAAATATTAGGACTTAAGGTGTACGTTTTCTAATCTGAATATGAGTTAAATATACATATTATAAGCTCAGATTATTTAAATGAAAACGTTTCCTAAAATCTAGGAGGTTGTTAGAGCTTTAAAGTTATCTTTTCAAAACAACCTACCTTATCCCATAATCTTAGGGACTGTTGCACTCAAACGTCTTTCTAACGCAGTCCTCTACTATTATGGAGTATGAACGTTGTACAAACAACCTGTAACGTTCATATGATGCAACGTTCATGGAGGTTTGGTACAATGTAGCCGTTATAGCTTTTAGTATATAAACGGCTTGCTGTTTTCAAGAAATAGTTAATAACTCACGATCTTGAAAACATTCTCAATCTCTTCTGATCTTATATTGTGTATTCGATTCATATCTTATTAGAGAGCATAGTTTGAGTTGTAATCTCTCATTTTTATTCAAAGTTGTATTTGATTAGTCACTAAAGCTAGCGGGGTTCTAAGTATAGAACAAAGGGGGAGTTAGATAGAATTAGTCTTCACAAGGTCTAAGGTGCTAAGGTTCGAGGAACAAGGTGAATTCAAGGAGGGAAGCTCAAGGAATTCAGGGGTTCAAGAACAGGTGCACAGGGGACTAAAGTGTCGAGCTGTTTTCTGTCTGCTCAAGGTTTCAGCAAGCTGCTTTAGGTGACTCGGTAAAGGTAGATATATTATTATTCTGTAATTGTTGGAATTTTCAGTAATAATATATTCTCTTACCAAGTTGGTAAGGGACCAGGACGTAGACCATTAGACAAGGGGTCGAACCTGGCTGAAATTGCTTGTGTCTGATTTACATTTCTGCACTTTACTATTTTGCATAATAGCCTGCTATAATCACACTTGATCTGAAAACAGTAAGCTGAAATATTCGGTAAAAGTTTAAAATTGATATAGTTAGCCATTTGCACCTATTCACCCCCCCTCTAGGTGTACTTACAGTAATTGCAACTTATAATTGTATATACATGTGCTAATGTGTATCTTACAGATTCAAGAATGACAATGAAGAAGCAAAAAGTTGTTAAAGCGTCTAAAAAGGATAAAAACAATGGTGAAGCAGTGGAGAAGCAGTTGTTAGGGGCAAATGAAGTACCAGAATTTGAACCTGCAGACTCTCAAGGTGCAGAGCTTAAAAGTGCAGAGGTTCCAGAGGGGACGGTTACTAGTACCGAAACAGCGAAATTAAGGACGTCTGGAGGTAAGCGTAGCATATGTGCTATGCACAAAGTTGTTGTTAAAAAGGCCCAAGGGAAAAAAATTAAAGTTAGATACAATGAGCGTGGGGATCCAGTTGGAGAAACTAGACACACCTTGCAGTCCTACATAGGTATGTTGGGTAGGACTATGGTGCCAATTGACATCCCTAGCTGGCCAAAAGTAGATGCAGAAATGAAAGAGAGGTTATGGAATGATGTTCAGGTCAATTCTATCTACCGCTAAATATTACCATCTTTATCTCGTCTTTATTTTTTTTGAATTTTATAGTAGTTGCATATCTGTTGCAGGCAGCCTTTAAAGTGGCACCAGAAAGTCGATCTTTAGTGCTGAAGTCTGCAGGGGCAAAATGGAGACAGTTCAAGGCTACATTAACTGCTAACCATGTGATGCCATATGTTGGCAAGAAGAAAAAACTTAGCCAGCGTCCAAAGAAGTATGCATTTGTTGGTAAAGATTCTTGGAGAGAGTTTGTTGCCCAGCGGACTAGTAAGGAATGGATGGTATGCATTTCACCTTAATTTTAGTGACGATTATATTCAACCCCCCCCCTTTACAATCGTTTCAGGACCTAACAATTGGTATCAGAGCGGTTGATACCATTTTTCCGTATCAGATCCTATACACACTCTATAACGTCCAAATATTTTTTATTCGAATTAATTTTATTCCAAAAATTAATTCTGATTTAAAATATGTTTTTTTCAAAAATCCAAATCTCATCCAAACACTATTCACTTCAAATCCTTAAACATGAGTACACAAAAGATCAGTAGCATCAAAATCCCACCGTTCAGCAAGGAACACTTTAGCCTATGGAAGAGGCACATTTTATTATTCCTCCGCACAGCCAACATAAAATATATCGGGATATTAAACAAAGGTGTTTCTATTCTGATGAAAGTCATATTAGCACACGAAGAAGATGGTGTGTTAATACCTCATCAGACTATTCCGAAAGAACTTCTTGAGTACACAGATGAAGAGGGTGAACAGATGAACTTAGATGACGCTCTTCAACTAATTTTGGTGGAATCTCTAGATCCAGTAATGTACAATGCTGTTGTTAATTGTACAAACACCAAGCAAATCTGGGATACGTTAGAGATCATCAATGAAGGCTCAGATGAAGTCAGAGAAAACAAGAAAGAGATACTGATGGCTCAGTATGAACAGTTTGGTTCCAATCCCGGAGAAGGGATTTCAAAAAGTGTTTATCAGACTTAATAATCTGATTAATAATCTAAATTTAAATGGGAAATACTACGACAAGAAAGAGGTCAACATGAAATTTCTCTTAACACTTCCTGAACATCTGGAACACAGAATCACTGCCATCAGGGAAAGCAGAGATCTGAATGAGATATCTCTGGAGAGACTCTACGGAGTGTTGAAAACTTATGAACTCGAACAAGTTCAAAGTAAACAGAGATATGGCTGGGGTAAAACATTGAACCATTCGAGAACTTAGTTGTTGAGTCACCTGTACCGGAAGAGAAGAAGGATGTTGTTGTTCCCTCTAAAACCACTCAGGAATTTGTTGTACCTGAGATGGGTCAGACTGCTTCTTCCAGTGGTGACGAAGAGTTCTACGAGCAAAGGAGGATACAAGACTGGGATGGTGGATAGAAGCAAGTTCAAATGCTTTAACTGTGGTGAACCAGGACACTTTGCAACTGAATGCAAACAGCCCAAGGTTTAAGGAAAGAGAAAAGATTCCTACGAGCTGAAGCAGAAGTATGATGCACTAGTGAGAAAGCATCAGGGTACTTCTGGAATCAAAGTTTTAAAAGCAAGTCTTATCTGGCAGAAGGGAAAAGCTGGGATGATACAGATAGTGATGAAGAGGAGCAGCTAGGGAATGTTGCTCTTATGGCTAATGCTGGATCATCTTCACCTCCTCCAGCTGGAAGCTTTCAGGTAGATCCTACATGCCCTAAACTTTTTATGCAATTAGGACTTGAAAGAGATGATGCTATTAAAAAGCTGAAAGCTGCCAATCTTAAAATTGATATGTTAGTCTTAGATATTCATGCTTATAAGATGAATGAGATGAACGTATTAAAACCTAAAATTGAACAACTGACTATGGATTCAGGATTACAAGTTGCTAAAGTCAGAGTTCTAGAGAAAGGTGAGATTGCTTTAAGACTTCAGCTAGACGAAGAGAAAGTGAAATGTAAAGCCTTTAAGGATGCCTCCACTATAGTCAAAGAACTTAATGATAAACAAGAGATCAAGAGAACTGTTGGAATAGGTTTTGACTATAACAAATCTATAGGTAAGGCTAGTAACATTACTCCCTTTAAGAAGAGTGCTGAGGAGAGAGAAATTCCTTTTGTTTTGAAAGATTCCCCTCAACCCCTGTTCAAATCCTCAGAAACTGAACCTCTGTTAGAAACTCCTGTTGTCATTAAATATGAACTTAAACAGGAAAACCTTAAAATGAAAGAGAGTTATGAAAAGAGAGATGAGATCCTGACATCACTGAAACCAATCAAAGTGAAAGGCAATGTTAGGTTTCCTAAAGCTGGTTTAGGTGTCAACTCTGAGAGAACTAAATTCAACAAGCCTAATAATTTTGTGAATAGTAAGAACAAGAACAATAGATGTCATTCTATTGAGAACTTTAAATCTGTTGACAAGGTTAGAGTAGAATCTATTGATGTTCCTACTTCTGTGACTGATATTCCTGTTGTTCCTGTTTTTGATGCATGTCATAAATGTTGTGGTGTTGATAATTGCATGACTTGTGCTTTCAATATGATGTCTGCTTATTTTAGAAATTTGCATGCTAAAAATGAAAACACATCTCCTAGACAACACACAAACAATAAGCATGCTAGATCAAAGACTGCTAGTCCTCCTCGTGTTAGGAAGGAGACTTATGTTCCAAAGCCTAAAACCAAGGTTTATAAGGCTGTTGTTAAGGAAGTAAGTTCAGTCAAATCAGAACCAAGTATCAGTCCAAGAGGCTCTGTTGTATTACCTGATAGAAATCAATTCTTTAAGTTTGCTGGACCCAATCAAGTGTGGGTCCCAAAGAAGGTTTAATCAAGTTGTCTTTTGTAGGGTGCCAGTGGAATTGTACGAGTTACTTGGGTGCTTGACAGTGGAGCGTCAATGCACATGACTGGCAATAGATCCCTGCTGGAAGACATAAGAGAAGGAGCTGGCCCAACAGTCAGTTTTGCTGATAATAGCAAAGGTCGTACTGTGGGATATGGCAAGTACAAAATTGGAAGGATCATCATAGAAGATATTACAATAGTTGAAGGACTTTAACATAATCTCCTGAGTGTCAGTCAATTTTGTGACAAGGGATATTATGTTCATTTTGAAAAGGAGATATGTATCATTAAACATATCAAGGATAAGCGTCCTTCACTATGTGGCATAAGGAAAGGCAATATATTCGTAGCTGATTTGGCTTCAGGACCAGGAAACGAAGTTCACTGTTTCTACGCCAAAGCGTCTGCTGAAGATAGTTGGTTATGGCATAAGAAGCTCTCACACCTCAACTTCAAAACCATGAACTCTCTAGTCAAGAGAGATCTAGTGAGAGGTTTGCCTTCCCTGGAATTCTCAACTGATGATCTCTGTGAAGCTTGTCAGAAAGGAAAAGCGAAGAGAGCATCTCACAAAGGCAAGACCATCAATACCATTACAAGTCCACTTCACTTACTACATATGGATTTGTTTGGCCCCGTGAATGTTGCATCAATTGATGGAGGAAGATATGCCTTGGTTATTGTCGATGACTTCTCGAAATTTGCTTGGGTTTACTTCCTGGCTTCTAAGGATGAAACCCCGATGACAGTGATTGATCATATTAAGTCAGTTGAATTGGATAAAGGTGTGCCAGTGAAAGCTGTAAGGTCAGATAATGGCACGGAATTCAAGAATCAAACTCTAATCAACTTTTACTCTGAAAATGGAATTAGAAGGCAGTATTTAGCACCAAGGACTCCACGGCAAAATGGAGTCGTCGAAAGAAAGAATCGTACACTGATTGAAGCTGGAAGGACTATGATTGCTGAATTAAAGCTTCCACTGTACTTTTGGGCTGAAGCTGTGTCTACTGCCTGCTATACCCAGAATATAAATTTGATCAACAAGGATCATATGAAAACTCCATTTCATCTGTATAAAAACAAGAAACCATATGCCAAACATCTTCATGTCTTTGGAGCCAAGTGTTATGTTCTCAAGGATGGTGAAGAGAACTTGAACAAGTTTGATCCAAAGGCATCTGAAGCAATTTTTGTTGGTTATACAAATAATGCTTATAGAGTTTTTGTTATTGATACTCTGTCAGTGAAAGTTAGTGTCAACGTAACATTTGATGACACTAAACTACCAAGTTTACAATCTGCTGATCCATCTGAATCTCTGAAGTTTGACAACTATCCAGATTCTGATTCAGATGATGATGTGCCACCTGAGGTTGCAACAGGTGATGACAACAATGATAATGATCCAGGCAATGGTGGAGGAAATGGCAATAATGCTGGAGATTCCACTGATGCTAGTGGTGGATCATCAAGTCAACCTGGCAACAGCTCAGGGGGAGCTGGTGGATCAACTAGTCATACACATCAGCCTAATGATAATACTGCTGAATCATCAAGGACACAACTTCCAAGGGAAAGGATTTGGAGCAGAGATCATCCTTTTGATCTGATTATTGGTGATCCTGATGTTGGTGTAAGGACTAGAAGTGCTACATCTAACGAATGTTTATTTTCTGGATTTCTATCTCAACTAGAACCAAAAAAAATAGATGAAGCACTTGCTGATCCTGATTGGGTTCTTGCCATGCAAGAAGAACTCAATCCATTTGAGAGACAAGAAGTCTGGGCCCTGGTTCCAAGACCAAAAGGAAAATCTACAATTGGAGCTAGATGGGTCTTCCGTAACAAGTTAGATGGTGATGGCTTTGTTGTGAGAAACAAAGCCAGACTGGTTGCAAAAGGTTATTCTCAGGAAGAAGGAATTGATTATGATGAAACCTATGCTCTAGTTGCTCGTCTTGAAGCCATCAGAATATTCCTTGCATTTGCTGCACACTCCAACTTCAAAGTTTATCAGATGGATGTGAAAAGTGCATTTCTGAATGGAAAGCTGGAAAAAGAAGTATATCTGGAACAGCCCCTGGCTTTGAAAATCCAGAATTTGCTGATTTTGTGTACTTCCTATTCAAAGATGTCTATGGACTCAAGCAGTCACCAAGAACATGGTATGACACCCTCTCTGAATTTTTAATTGAAAATAAATTTACTAGAGGTGTCATAGACAAAACTCTCTTTTACAAATTGCATGATAATGATATGATATTTGTTCAAATATATGTTGATGATATTATATTTGGTTCTACTAACGATAACTTGTGCAAGAGATTTGCTAAGTTAATGCAGAGTAATTATGAAATGAGTATGATGGGTGAGCTTTCCTACTTTCTTGGTCTTCAAGTAAGCCAAAAGGAAGATGGAATCTTTATTTGCCAGTCAAAGTATGTCAGATATCTTCTAAGAAAGTACAATCTAGAAGACTGTTCACCGGCAAAGACACCCATGGCCACTGCCACTAAGCTTGACCAGGATAAATCTGGTAAGAAAGTTGATATCTCAAGCTATCGAGGTATGATTGGCTCATTACTCTATCTCACTGCTAGTAGACCAGATATTATGTTTGCAACATGTTTGTGTGCTAGGTTTCAGGCTGATCCTAAAGAATCACATCTTATAGCCGTCAAAAGAATCTTTAGATATCTTAAGGGTACACCTGGTTTAGGTATTTGGTACCCTAAGAATACTGGTTTTGACCTAACCGGCTATACAGATTCTGATTATGCAGGTTGCAGGATTGATAGAAAGAGTACGTCTGGAAGCTGTCAATTTCTAGGACGTCAGTTGGTTTCCTGGTACAGCAAGAAGCAACACTCAGTGTCCACTTCTACTGCTGAAGCTGAGTACATAGCTGCTGGAAGTTGCTGTGCTCAGATTCTCTGGATCAGGAATCAATTAAATGATTATGGTATTTCTGTCGACAAAATTCCAATATTTTGTGACAACACCAGTGCCATAGCCATTTCAAACAATCCAGTGCAACACTTCAGGACCAAGCACATAGATATCAGGTATCATTTCATTCGAGAAAATGTCATGAATGGTACTGTGGTGCTACATTTCGAACCCACAGCTGATCAGATTGCAGACATCTTCACTAAACCACTTGATGAATCCACTTTCTCTAAGTTGGTTTGTGAGCTAGGGATGTTAAATATGCCATGATTCTCTTTGTATATATTTTATATGTATTTTATATATTATTATATATTTTTGTGAATTTTCTGTGTAATTATATCTATTTTATTAGATTTTATATAATTGTTTGTAAATAATCTGATAATTTTCTGTGTAATTATGCATGTTCATTTATGTCTCTATAATTTTCTAAGTGCTGCATACTATAAATTCGAATTAAAAATTAATTAACTAATTGATATTTAATTATTAATTGAAATTTGTGAGAAATTTGAGAATTAATATTTTATTTGAAAAATTCTCACTCAATTCAATTTTTAATTTTAAAAATGGCCGGTCACTTTGTAATTGAGGAGACAAATTTGAATAGATTCTTTGACCCCGAGGCTAGTTTAGCTCGCTTTAGACCGTGGGTTCATTTTCTGAATAGCCAGTCGCTCGTCAGCACTGCTATTACAGCTCATGCAGACCTCCAGATACAGCCAATTCAGGACTTTTACTCGACAGCCCTGAATACTACTTTGTTGGATAATCATCGGGTTTCTGGAGATATACACGGAGGACGTACCATTCATATCAATACTGATGATGTGAATAGGATACTGGGGTTTCCGAGGGAGAATTTTGCTGAACTCCCTACTGAAGCTGAACTCACCCAATTCTTCGAGACAATCTTATATCAGGGAGAGATCAATTTGCCTAGGATGTTGAAAGGCAATCTGAAGCCTGAGTGGGACCTCTTCTTCGACACTTTGGCTAAAGTGTTTGCTCCGACCACTCGCAAGAACTTTAATGTCATAACTTCTTTGCTTCAGAAGATTGGGTTCAGTATTGTCTATAATCGTCCAATCAACTTTGGTAAGCTTATACTGTAAGCCATTATTTCCAAGTTGGGACCGCTAAGGAACAGATCTGCTGAACAGAACGCGAAGGTTGCATGCTATTATCCTCGCTTTATCATGTTATTTCTCAATGATAAAATGACTGACGCTGAGAAGGAACACTACTCCAACTCTCCTGTGGCACCAGTTCCTCGTGCCTGCACTAAATTAATGACTCAGTTGGATAACAAGAACAAATTTGCAGCTATTCCCCTTGTCACCACTCCTTACATGCTACAAATGTTCAATGCTCCTCTTCAGATGTATCAACTTCAAGTGGCTCCTCCACCTCAACCTCAGCAGCAACCTCAACAACAGCAACAGCAACAGCAACCTCAAGAACCTCAACCCCTGCAGATTCAACAACCTGCACAACACCATCAACAACAACTTCTACAACAACAACAACAGCAGCATTCACCTCAACAATCCCAAGAAGCACAATCTTCACACCATTCATCCAACCAATCATCATATCACTCCCCTATCCATCAACAACAACAATCTATCCCTTCATTTGAAGATCAAACTTTGGATTATGATCTCTTCGAGCATCAACCATCTTCATCTGAACCTCTCCCATACCAAACACAATCCCAAATCATACCACAAACACAATCCACCACACAACCCCTTCCCTCTGACTCTCCTATCAACCAGGAGCTGCAGTCCTTCCGTCAGGACCTACAGGTAGCTCGGGTACTTTCTAACTTCTCATCTAATTTTAATGTTGATACGTCAGATTATGGTTGTGATCTTGTTTGTGACCTTGATTTTGTTTTCCAGCCTACCAGCAATGAACCTGACAACACACAGGTTCATAACCTAGCTGATGATTCAATTCAACAAACTCTCGTTTCTCCAAACACATCAACCAACACTTCAATGCAACTTGTTCGTAAAGTTTCAAGGAAACGGAGTTCGAGTAGTTTAATGAGTCAACCCACAGCTCTGTATCCCTCAAAGAAGCAAAGGGTGGAAGCCTTGGAGACAACTATAGCCTCATCTTTGCCTTCCCAACAAGGCTCAGATTTTGAAATGGCAGATAAACAGTCTCTGGACCCATTCTCTCTACAAGATGAGGCCATTGAAATTGACCGTCCGGATGTGAAAGGTGCATTTCTGAATGGAAAACTGGAAAAAGAAGTATATCTGGAACAGCCCCTGGCTTTGAAAATCCAGAATTTGCTGATTTTGTGTACTTCCTATTCAAAACTGTCTATGGACTCAAGCAGTCACCAAGAACATGGTATGACACCCTCTCTGAATTTTTAATTGAAAATAAATTTACTAGAGGTGTCATACACAAAACTCTCTTTTACAAATTGCATGATAATGATATGATATTTGTTCAAATATATGTTGATGCTATTATATTTGGTTCTACTAACGATAACTTGTGCAAGAGATTTGCTAAGTTAACGCAGAGTAATTATGAAATGAGTATGATGGGTGAGCTATCCTACTTTCTTGGTCTTCAAGTAAGCCAAAAGGAAGATGGAATCTTTATTTGCCAATCAAAGTATGTTAGAGATCTTCTAAGAAAGTACAATCTAGAAGACTGTTCACCGGCAAAGACACCCATGGCCACTGCCACTAAGCTTGACCAGGATAAATCTGGTAAGAAAGTTGATATCTCAAGCTATCGAGGTATGATTGGCTCATTACTCTATCTCACTGCTAGTAGACCAGATATTATGTTTGCAACATGTTTATGTGCTAGGTTTCAGGCTGATCCTAAAGAATCACATCTTATAGCCGTCAAAAGAATCTTTAGATATCTTAAGGGTACACCTGGTTTAGGTATTTGGTACCCTAAGAATACTGGTTTTGACTTAACCGGCTATACAGATTCTGATTATGCAGGTTGCAGGATTGATAGAAAGAGTACGTCTGGAAGCTGTCAATTTCTAGGACGTCGGTTGGTTTCCTGGTACAGCAAGAAGCAACACTCAGTGTCCACTTCTACTGCTGAAGCTGAGTACATAGCTGCTGGCAGTTGCTGTGCTCAGATTCTCTGGATCAGAAACCAATTAAATGATTATGGTATTTCTTTCGACAAAATTCCAATATTTTGTGACAACACCAGTGCCATAGCCATTTCAAACAATCCAGTGCAACACTCCAGGACCAAGCACATAGATATCAGGTATCATTTTATTCGAGAACATGTCATGAATGGTACTGTGGTGTTACATTTCGTACCCACGGCTGATCAGATTGCAGACATCTTCACTAAACCACTTGATGAATCCACTTTCTCTAAGTTGTTTTGTGAGCTAGGGATGTTAAATATGCCATGATTCTCTTTGTATATATTTTATATGTATTTTATATATTATTATATATTTTTGTGAATTTTCTGTGTAATTATATCTATTTTATTAGATTTTATATGATTGTTTGTAAATTATCTGATAATTTTATGTATAATTATGCATGTTCATATATTTCTCTATAATTTTCTAAGTGCTGCATACTCCCCTGTAATATTCTCTGTGCATTTATTTAATTATATGTATTTATTTTGTATTTTTCAAAATTAATTAAGCATAAATATTTGTTTTTAAGTTGATTCATTTTAATGAATTAAAGTTAAATTCATAAGTATTTATATTTAATTAAAGTTGAATTTTACAAAATATATGTGTAATATATTATATATTATGTGTATTAGATTTTTGATTAAATGTGCAAAAGGTTTTATTATTTTTTGTATTTTGTTTTAATATAAAATTCTGTTTTATTGAGCTCGGTATGACATTTTTAGAAAATGTCATACCGGCTGTAGCGTGTCCTATAAGCGTTGCAAACGCGGCATGACTTTCCCTGTAAAAACTTGCTGGCTACTCATTTCATTCACGAAATCATCACGAATTGCTGCCGAAATTTTGATTGAATTCGAAACCCTGATCGACTGAGTTGGATCGAGTTCCCCGAGTCCGAGCGATTCTGACCGATTCTTGACCGGTTTTGTGATTCTTGTACTGTGTATTACCAGTTTAAATCAGTTTGTGGTGGTTTTGTTTCGACTGATTTGAAACCCTTGATCTTGATTTCAAAAGTTAGGGTTGTTGAAGCTTAATTGGGGATTTTTGATTAAGAGTAGCTTAAGGCCGTGTTTGAGACGTTGTTTTAAGCCATTTCGTGATTAATTAAATTTTAATTCGAATTTAACCCTTTAATTTGAATTATTAATTGAGGAGACGAACTTGAATGGATTCTTCGACCCGGAAGCAAGTTTGGCACGTTTTAGACCGTGGGTCCGTTTTCTGAATAGTCAGTCGCTCGTCAGCACTGCTATTACAGCTCATGCAGAAGTCCAGATACAGCCAATTCAGGACTTCTACTCGACAGCCCTGAACACTACTTTATTGGATAATTATCGGGTTTCTGGAGATATACATGGAGGACGTACCATTCATATCAACTCTGACGATGTGAATAGGATACTGGGATTCCCGAGGGAGAATTTTGCTGAACTCCCTACTGAAGATGAGATCACCCAATTCTTTCAGACGATATTATATCAGGGTGAAATAAACTTGCCTAGGATGTTGAAAAGCAATCTGAAGCCCGAGTGGGACCTTTTCTTCGACACTTTGGCTAGAGTGTTTGCTCCTACCACTCGCAAGAACTTCAATGTTATAACTTCCTTGCTTCAGAAGATTGGATTCTGCATTGCTTTCAATCGTCTGATCAACTTTGGTAAGTGATAAGTGGTATTTATACACACTTATAGGCCTTCATTTCCACTTAAATTGGTTGGTTGTACTTAAGTGTTTAGTGTCTTTTGATGTGTTTTTATTGTTTTTCTGTGCAGGTCACGAGTTGAGGTGATGAAGTGATTTTCTATCATTTTAGGTTGTTTTTGGTGCATTATTTGCAAGAATAGAGAATTGTGGATTCATCACGACTTGGGATTTTGTGGGTACATCTTCTACAAACCCTCACGAGAACACACTCGTCCACTAGAGCTATCTAGGGGTTTAAAGGGCTTGTTGCATGTGATAAATGCAACCGTGATCACCTACGGAAGTGGTACTAGAGCGAGGAAGGACATGCACGCGAGAACGAGCAGAATTGGAGAAGTTGGCCATCCGGGGGCAGACACTAGCGCGCCCGCGCTAGTGCCTAGCGCGCCCGCGCTACCTCACAGTCCACTAGCGCGCCTGCGCTAGTTTAGCGCGGCTGCGCCCAGCAGAAGTGTTCCGGGCCGGTTTTTACAGCTTTTCTGACGGATTTTAGCAGCGGTCGAGGCCCGGTTGACTTGGTCAATTTATTTTAATTTCTCATGTGTAAAACCCTAGCCTCCAAGTAGTTTTAGTAGAGAACAATATCATAGTTAGTTAAATTTTTCAAGCACATTATCAGTTTTGTAGTAGATCGTTCTTCGCGAGGAAGTGACAGTTTCGAGCGAGATCGTGAACATCAATTCTGTAACGTTGTGAATTTTTATTATTAATTCAAGCATTTTTATTCCATATTAATTCTTGTATGTTATTTATCATGTTTTCACTAGAACCCATGATGTCGATGAGTTCGATTATGAACTAACCGCCTTCATGGGATTCTAATGGACTTATCGATGTAGTCTAGTAAAGAATATTAATTACTTGATTTTGTGACGTACGTTTGATAGAATATATTTTTATATATATTCTATAGGATTTTATTCTCATATTTAATTATATTTTGCACTGATTTGGATTTTATTTAATAGATTTTTATTGTTTTATTGTAGGAAATAAAGAATTCCAAGTTGAGAAGGATTTGGAGATAAATTAGCTATTTTAGAGCTAATTTCTATTAAAATTCGGATTTATTGGGTTCCACCCGATTTCTGCACTGTTTGGGCCATATCTTGAGCTCCGGATGTCAGAATTGGATGATCTTACAGCCCACGCGAAGCCCTTTTAATTCTCTTTAATTTAGAAGTGGTCCAAGAAGCAAAGTCCAATCAGAAAAGCCCGAAAACAGAGCAGCAAAGAAAGTTGCGAATTTTGACAAAGAATCCTACCTTGCTTGGAAGTTCTATTTTGTATATTGACTTTAAAACATTAAAATTGTTATTATTATTGGAGAGAGGATCAGATTTTATTATTAGAAGATTACCATTAGAATAGATTTGAGTTACTTACGCTATTTTTACAGAGGGTTAGGTCTTCTTCTCCTGCTCTCCATACTTTGTTCTAGACATTGTTTCTCCATTAATATAAGTTTGAGGTATTCTCTTTTCATCTCTTGTTTTACTTGTTAATGTTTTTTTATGGCTCTCTTCATTACTTTTGTTGCTTTAGTCCCTACTATGTGTGAGTAGTTCTATTCTAGGACAGAAGGGGAGCCATGTTTGCACCATTATAATGCTTTATTTTCATTAATGGTTTAATGGGTAACGTGTAATTCTAGTCTATATGTCTTGATGTTTGATCTGTGTAATTGGCCAATATCATAGATTGATTGTATGCAAATAGGAGTACAAGATCGAGAGATGTACTTACTAGAGGCACACATAAGATTAGCGGGACTGAAATTGAGTGCGAGAGTATCAATGGATTCCTGAGAGTGTTAATGCTTGAGAGAGATTAACAATTGCTCTAATTACATGACTTGTTGAATTATTATATGAATAGCTATTTTGGTGTAAGCATGGTGAACCTGAATTGTCCTAGACTTTAGTTAATTGATTTAAATCATCTTTGCATTGCTTTATTTAGTTAGTAAAAAAATCTTAAATATTCGTTTGTCTTGTGAAACAATTTGCAATAGTCAGATTAAGATTCTTGAAACTTGTCTCCCTGTGGATTCGACCCGTACTTGCTAGTATCTGTTTACAACAGGCACCGTGCACTTGCGGTAGATATAAATTTACACATCAAGTTTTTGGCGCCGCTGCCGGGGAGGCGCTAGTTTTCTATATATTTTAGTTTGATTATTTAGATTGTTTCCTTTGTCTCATTGGAGCTTTAGTTCCAATCGAGGCTGTTTTCACTGTTTTCCTTGTTTAGTTGTTCATGCCCAGGTCTACAGGAGACGTGGAATCAACTACTCCTGATCCTGATTTTGACACTACTCTACAACAATATCTTGATCAGCGAAAGAAAGGGAAACAAGGGTCAAAGATTAAAATGGGTGATCTTCCTATTAAATCTTTGAAGAATTATTCGCAGCCCTCTCCGAGTGGTGTGCCTACTGGCATTGCTATGCCAAATATTCAAGCAGCAAACTTTGAGATCAAACCGGCGTTGCTCACTATGATCCAACAGAATCAGTTTGCTGGTCTTCCAACTGAAGATCCTACACTTCACTTGCAAAGGTTTCAACAGCTCTGCTCTACCATCAAGTTTCAGGGAGTCACTGCAGATCAAGTGAAAGTTATGTTGTTCGGGTTTTCTCTTCGTGATAAAGCTCAGAAGTGGTTGAATGATATCAATGTGACCGAGTGGGATGCAATTGCTCAAGCCTTTCTCACTGAGTATTTCCCTCCCAACAAAACTAATGATTTGGTTGACAAGCTGACCACTTTCAAACAAGAATATGATGAAACTCTTAAGGATGCATGGGACAGATTCAAAGATATTCAACGCTCGTGTCCTCATCATGGTCTTGAGAAGTGGTTTCTTCTCAAGCGTTTCTATTATGGTCTTGACTCCGAGACGAAGAGCACGGTAGATAATGCTGCAGGTGGTGTATTTCTAGACAAAGGAGTTGATGATGGTTATGCTTTTCTTGCAAATCTAGCTGCAAATCACTTCAATAACCCGAGAGCACCTAAGAAAGGGGGTAAACTTGAAGTTGATGCTTATTCTCTTTTATCATCTCAACTCGCAACATTGACACAAGAGATTCACTCGTTGAAAACTTCACAAGCCTCTAATACTCAACCTATGAGTATTAATGCACTATCTTCTATGGCTCCTATGAATAATCAGGTTTGTGAAGTATGTGGTATTCAAGGACACCTTGGTAATGATTGTTTGTACAATGTTCAGAATGCACAAAATTTTCAGATGGAGCAGGCAAATGCTTTTCAGCAGAGGCAGCAATATAATCCGTACTCCAACACTTACAATCCGGGGTGGAGAGATCATCCTAATTTCTCCTACAGGAATAACAATGGTCAAAATCCTCCTCCCAATCAACAGCAACAATATCAGCATCCTCAACAACAACAATATAGGCCTTCTCAAGGGCCTATGAACCCTCCTGGATTTCAGAAACCGGCTCAACAACATGCTCATCCATCTAGCCCAGCTGCACAACCTGATCAGACGCAAGAGATGTTAAAGTTGTTGATGCAAGAAATTAAAGACATGAAAGTTCACAATAAGATGATGGAGACTCAGATTGCACAATTAGCCAGCTCTTCAACTACAAGGCAACCTGGTTCTTTACCATCTCAACCAACTCATTCAAAGGAGAATATAAATGCTATTGCTTTGAGGAGTGGTCTCACATATGATGGTCCTCCAATGCCTGTGGATGATGTGATTGATGAGAAAGAAAAGGAAAGCTCCAGTGATGATAAGGTGAATGAAGCTGTTGATTTGACAAACAAGGGTGGAACTGAAGGAAGCAAGAATGATGATACCGAGAAGACTGTTAATGCTCCTCCACCTTTTGTGCCTAATCTGCCATTCCCTAGCAGGATGAACAAGACAAAGGTAGATCAACAGTTTGGTAAGTTTATGAAACTTGTCAAAAATCTTGAGGTAACAGTTCCTTTCACTGATTTAATTTCTCAAGTTCCATCATACGCAAAGTTTCTAAAGGATATTCTTACAAAGAAACGATCTTTTGGTGAGGTGGAGACAGTTGCTTTTACTGAAGAGTGTAGTGCTGTTTTACAAAATAAGTCTCCACCTAAACTTAAAGATCCTGGAAGTTTTTCAATTCCATGTCACTTGGGTGCATTGTTTATTGACAAGGCTTTATGTGACTTAGGCGCTAGCGTCTCTGTTATGCCTCTCTCAATTTTTCAAAAATTAAACATGGGAGATCTTAAATGCACACAAATGACATTGCAAATGGCAGACCGTTCTATAAAATATCCTTTGGGTATTTTAGAGGATGTGCCTGTTAGAGTTGGAAAATTTTACATTCCTGTAGACTTTGTGGTTTTGGACATGGAAGAGGATAGTCAAATTCCCATTATTTTGGGTAGACCATTTCTCTGTACTGCTGGTGCTGTTATTGATGTCAAAAATGGGACATTAACTTTGTGTGTAGGGGATAATAAAAGTACTTTTACACTAACATCTGCTCTTAAGTCCCCTATGCTTGAGAATACTTGTTGCAGGATAGATGTCATTGATGCAATTGTCCAAGATGAGCTACCACAGGTTTTACTAGATGATCCATTGGAAGCAGTCCTTATGCTTGAAGCTTACGAAGGAGAAGGACATGCTGAAATTGATTCACTGATTCTTGAGCTTGATGGTAAGGCAAATTTGAGGAACTGTGAGGTAACAAATGCTATCACTCCTTATGATAAACCTCAAGTGAAAAAGTTAGAGTTAAAGCCTTTGCCATCTACTCTTAAGTATGTGTTTCTTGATGATGATGAGTCTTGTCCTGCGATTGTTAGTTCTAAACTTGATGATAATCAAATTTCTCAACTGCTTGTTGTGTTGCGTATGCATAGGAAAGCTATTGGGTATAGTATTGATGATCTTAAGGGAATTAGCCCAGACTTTTGCATGCATAGAATTAATCTTGATGATGATCATAAGCCTTGCATACAGGGACAACGTCGCTTGAACCCTAACATGCAAGAGGTAGTTAAAAAGGAGGTGATTAAACTACTTGATGCGGGCATCATCTACCCAATTTCTGATTCTAAATGGGTGAGCCCGGTTCAAGTAGTTCCTAAAAAAGGAGGGACCACTGTAATCAAGAATGATAAAAATGAATTGATTCCCACTAGAGTTATCACAGACTGGCGAATGTGTATTGACTATCGTAGGTTAAACACTGCAACTAAAAGGGATCATTATCCTCTCCCATTCATTGATCAAATGCTTGAAAGACTTGCTAAACATAAGTTCTTTTGTTATTTAGATGGGTATTCAGGGTTCTTCCAGATCCCTATACACCCTGATGATCAGGAAAAGACTACATTCACATGTCCATATGGTACTTTCGCATATCGAAGGGTGCCTTTTGGACTGTGCAATGCGCCTGCTACTTTTCAACGTTGCATGACATCCATATTTTCTGATTTCATTGAGTCTATTATGGAAGTATTTATGGATGATTTCAGTGTTTATGGTTCTGATTTTGATGTGTGTTTGCATAATCTTTCAAAAGTGCTTAAAAGATGTGAAGAGGTCAATTTGGTTCTAAATTGGGAAAAGTGCCACTTTATGGTCAATGAAGGAGTGGTACTTGGTCATCTTATTTCTGAACATGGCATCCAAGTTGACAGAGCAAAAATTGAGGTGATCGAGAAACTTCCTCCTCCTGTTAATGTTAAGGGAGTTAGGAGTTTCTTGGGTCATGCGGGGTTTTATCGACGTTTTATTAAAGATTTTTCAAAAATTGCAAAACCCCTTACTCAATTATTGCTTAAGGATGCCACATTTGAGTTTACTGATGCTTGTTTGGAGTCTTTTTACAGGATTAAGCAGGCTTTGATAACTGCACCAATCATACAACCTCCAGATTGGAATCGTCCATTTGAGATCATGTGTGATGCGAGTGATTATGCTATTGGAGCTGTTCTTGGTCAACGAAAAGATAAGGTTTTGCACGCAATTTATTATGCAAGTAAAACCTTGGATGGAGCTCAGGTGAATTATGCTACTACTGAGAAAGAACTCTTAGCAGTTGTTTATGCTCTCGATAAGTTTCGAACTTATCTCATCGGTTCCAAAGTCATTGTTCACACTGATCATTCGGCGCTGAAATATCTATTGGCCAAGAAAGAAGCAAAACCAAGGCTTATTCGTTGGATTCTGTTACTCCAAGAATTTGACTTGGAAATCATAGATAAGAAGGGTGCTGAGAATGTGGTTGCAGACCATCTTTCACGATTGCGGTTCAAATCTGATGTTGCTCCTGAAATTCCTATTGATGATTCCTTCCCTGATGACCACTTATTTGCTGTTACCGCAAACACCCCATGGTATGCAGACTTTGCAAATTTTTGTGTGAGTGGCTCCCATCCTCCAGATTTGACTTATCAACAACGAAAGAGGTTTTATTATGATGCTAAACAGTACTTTTGGGATGACCCTTTCTTGTATCGGAAGTGTGCTGATGGAATCTTTCGTAAATGTGTCCCCGAGGGTGAAGTAAATGACATTCTCCGACATTGTCATTCTCTTCCATGTGGAGGTCATCATGGTCCATCTAAGACTGCTGCAAAGGTACTTCAATCTGGTTTCTACTGGCCTTCTCTATTCAAAGATGCCCGTGCTTTTTGTCTTTCTTGTGATGCTTGTCAAAGGACGGGGAATATTTCTAAACGCCAAGAGATGCCACAAACCGGGATTCTAGAGGTTGAGATTTTTGATGTGTGGGGTGTTGATTTCATGGGACCTTTCCCAGCTTCTTGCGGAAATAGATACATCTTAGTTGCAGTTGACTACGTGTCAAAGTGGGTTGAAGCTATTGCCTCACCAACCAATGATTCTAAGGTTGTTATGAAGCTGTTCAAGAAGATCATATTCCCACGTTTTGGGGTTCCAAGGACCGTAATTAGTGATGGTGGATCTCATTTTCGCCACCGACAATTTGAAACTTTGCTCAAGAAATATGGTGTTACTCACAAGGTTGGCCTAGCCTATCATCCTCAGACAAGTGGCCAAGTTGAAGTTTCAAATCGTCAAATCAAAAGCATCTTGGAAAAAGTAGTTGCAAAATCTCGAAAGGATTGGTCCTTGAAGTTGGATGATGCTTTATGGGCTTATCGGACTGCCTACAAAACTCCTATTGGCACTACTCCGTATCGCTTAATCTATGGCAAGGCATGTCATTTGCCAGTTGAGCTCGAACATCGTGCTTTTTGGGCGATAAAGGAGCTAAATATGGATTTACCGGCCGCTGGTGAAGCCAGGCTCCTTCAAATGAATGAATTGGATGAGTTTCGTTTTGATGCTTATGACAATTCTCGACTTTACAAGGAGAGGACAAAGAAAATGCATGACAAATCGATCCAGCGAAGAGATTTTCAAGTTGGTGATAAGGTGTTATTATTTAATTCGAGGCTTCGACTCTTTCCTGGGAAGCTCAAATCTAGATGGTCTGGACCATTCACTATAACTGATGTTAAATTTCATGGCGCTATTGAGATTATGGGACAAGATGGGACCAAGTTTAAAGTGAACGGACAACGCTTGAAATTATATGTGGAAGGTGCATTTGTTGGTAAAATTGAGACATTTTGTCTCAATAATCCCTCCTTGAAAGCTTGATTGGAGGTAAAAAGTCAAGCTAATGACTTTAAAAGAGCGCTTCTTGGGAGGCAACCCAAGGTCTCTGTAAGTTAATTATTTTATATAATATATTTTTGTAATTTTTTTTTAGGATTTTAGAATTTTTATTCTTATTTTTTTACTCCCATAAGATGCCTTGATGAATTTGTGTGAAGTGTTTCAGATATGGAAATGTGAAATATTGAGCTTGCAAACACCGCAGTGATTTGTAAAAACTAAGAAGAAATGGGTTTGAAAAAAGAAAAGAAAAAAAAAAAACAGCTACTATGTGGGATGCAGCTGTCTGTGAAAAAAAAAAACCAGTGGGGAGCAGATTTATCGGCACGGTCAGCTTGATTTCCTGCTGGCGGTGCGGGAGCTTCTGCCAATTATTTTGTTGCTACGCGGTAGATTCTGCTGGGCGTGCATACATTCTGCTGGGCGTGCAAAGGCTACTGGTCTCGGTGCTCAAATTCTTGCTTCAACAGCTTGCTCCTTTCTCCAGATGGTCTGGGCTTGCCTCGCCTAAGGCCCATTACATCAGCTTGTGCTATCTGAAATCTAGCCTGATCTACTGTCTTGCCTTGAAAGAGCTTGGTTCAATCAATCACGGCGGCCCATCTAATCCAGTCCAGCTCAGCTACTTCGAACCCATTCAAATCTCCAGGCCCAGCCCATCAAGGCATCCAGGCCTTTGTCTAGCGACCGTGCAAATTGTTTCACGTGCCTGCTCTTTCCTCAAGCCTTGATCGAGCCCATTAAATATCCTTATCAGGCCACCAGTTCAAGGGCTTGCTGTGTTTAAAAAGAAATGAGACCGCGAGGAATTGAACACGAGACCTCCTGTGAGGAGATCTTAAGAGCAACCATCGAACCAGCAAGCCAGCTACTTCACTTGGCAAGAAGATGCACTTTTCTTAATAATAACGTGGGTAGCTGGAGCTTATTCAACGGCATTTCAATTCTAGGAGAGTATTCTTTTTAACTTATATTATATAACTAGTTGAGAAGCCGCGCGTTGCGGCGGCCTATAAAAATTATATTAACGATCTAATATTAATATTTTTAGAATGCAATAATTTTGTGGCTGTATATAAAAAATATATTAATGATTAAAAATTAATATTTGTAGGATAAATTAAATTTTATATTATAAAAATCTTGATGTAATGCCAATACTAATATATAAAATTGCAAAATTAGACTATAATTCATGTTGAAACTATGAAAATAAATTTCTACACGTAATTAACAATTTAAAGCACGACAAATCTTAATTTTATTTGTGTTTTTTTTTTTGAAAAGTAATCATGTTCTTACACTGTGACCTTCCTCCAATTTTTTTGATTGATTGTGCACAAAAACATCTAACTTAAATCCGTGCGATAGCGGTCTATAACTACCCTTACTTGCGACAACCTTTATTTTTTAATACTGTATGAACAGTCTTCACTTAAAAGTTGTTTGAACGGAGCAAACAGATAATGCATGAATAATATTTTCTTGTGTACAAAGTAAATCATATAAAAATTAACAACAAACATGTCCGATGAACAAAACAAATTTTATAAAAGAATAACCAACAAACATACATCACTAATAGTTAATTTATTGATATCATCCATCAATATCATGTCAAGACTATATTCTTCTCCCGTGTTTGGATTTGTCGACTCCCACATAGCGGTCTATAACTACCTTTGCTTACAACAACCTTTATTTTTTTTAATACTGTATAAACAGCTTTCACCAGAAAAACGGCAACACCGAGTTAGAAATCGAGCAATAGAACAATCACCAGAGAGAGCTAGGGTTGTGATATTGAGAGAGAAGGTTGTGTTAAGATGATCCAAAACCCTGCAACCTATAGGGGTATTTATAGGTGCAGAGAGACTTGTGTGCTACTCATTCCCATAATTAAATAATCTGAAACAAAATCAAATTAAAATTTTCAAGCTGCTATATTCTATAAATAATCTGAAACAAAATCAGATTCTGAAACTTGCTTCTAATATATCCGAAACAAAAAAAGGCAGTTCTAATTTTTGATATTTTTCATCTGAAAATTTCAGAAAATTAGAAAATTAGAAAAATAAAACAGAGCGATGTGAGAGGCGCCACCTACACGCCCTTCGCTCCTCCTTTATATAGAAACAAAATCAAATTAAAACTTTCAAGCTACTATATTCCATAAATAATCTGAAATAAAATCAGATTATATAGAAAAAAAATCAAATTAAAACTTTCAAGCTACTATATTCCATAAATAATCTGAAACAAAATCAGATTCTGAAACTTGCTTCTAATATATCCAAAACTAAAAAAATTAGTTCTAATTTTTGGTATTTTTCATCCAAAAATTCCAGAAAATTAGAAAAATAGAACGGAGCGATGTGAAAGGCGCCACCTACACGCCCCTCGCTTCTCCTTTATATAAGTATATTGATTATATTAATATATTTATATATATCTATTATATTTGTTCATTGAGGACAATGAACCACTTTAGTGTGGGGATGGTTTCTCAATGATTAAAAAACCAAAAAATATATATATATATATATTATAAAAAAAAAATAGAAAAATATTGTATATTGCCATGTCTTCAATTAGGAAATTCATGTTAGTTGCATTTAAATTAGAGCATGTAGTTATTTAATCTTGTATGCAATTTTTAGTAGTTTTTTTATTTCATTTAGCTTGCATATTTCATGAAAGTAAATAATACCAAGTTAATTTCTCATGATGATTTTATTTGCATAATTTCTTGGCTAGTAGTCTTGATCATATGTGATGTCTTGCATGCTTAGAAATTGTTTGTGCGGAAATTTTAAATACACTATAAAATGCTCTAGAGACAAGACTTATGCTAACCTAATTCTTGAGTTTTATCTATGAGTCGAGTGTAGAATTCTGACTATTCCCTTTTAAGCTTAGAGTATGTAATTCTTAAGTTTAGGGGAGCTTTAGGATGTATATGCCTTTCTTAAAAAAAAATGAAAAAAAAAATAGAATATTACAAATAAAGTATCGAGTACTCCTTTGAGATCAACGGGTGGTAAATTTTGAAAAGAACGATCCATGTACTTGTGCTGGTATTAAGTGCAATTGTACTAGAAATAAAAATTTCTTGGTGACTTTTCACAACCCTTGGTTACTGGAGAATTACTTGACTTTAAAAAAAATAGAAAAAAAAAAAAAAACTGCAAAGTCTTATGGTGGTCGTAACTCACTTACCCTGAGAAGCATCCCGACCTTAGACCGAGCATGAAAAAAAAAAGAAAAAAATTATATTTAGAAAAAATAAGAGAGGCATAGAAATTCCTTGCGACCCTGAGCTGTAGTTGACTCTAATGTAACGAAGTGTTTAAGCGTTATTCTGATAAATGACTCATGGTTAAGACTCTGTTGAAGTTTGTTGGTCTCTGTTTTGTTTCATTAGAGAGCATGTTGAGCACACACGATGCACTCCGTACTTGCAGTGGAAGAGTTGCTTGACTAATGTGTGAGATAGATGAATGCCTTGATTGTTGCATATTCTAAGGATATATATTGACGAGGTTGATGCTTTCATGATTTGTTTTTAGGCATATTCATTTAGTTTGCATTCATATTAGTTGCATATTAAAGACTTGGTAGAAAATAATGAATTTTGTGGGTAGATTCACTATAAACCCTCACGAGACGAAACTCGTCCTACTAGGGCTGCCTAGGGGTTTAACGGCTTGTTGCATATGCTCAATGCAATCGTGTCATCTACGAAAATGGTGTTAGTTACTTAGGACTTAGTTTTATTTCGCTTATTTGCCCGAGGACGTGCAAAAGCTTAGTGTGGGGATGTTTGATAGAATATATTTTTATATATATTCTATAGGATTTTATTCTCATATTTAATTATATTTTGCACTGATTTGGATTTTATTTAATAGATTTTTATTGTTTTATTGTAGGAAATAAAGAATTCCAAGTTGAGAAGGATTTGGAGATAAATTAGCTATTTTAGAGCTAATTTCTATTAAAATTCGGATTTATTGGGTTCCACCCGATTTCTGCACTGTTTGGGCCATATCTTGAGCTCCGGATGTCAGAATTGGATGATCTTACAGCCCACGCGAAGCCCTTTTAATTCTCTTTAATTTAGAAGTGGTCCAAGAAGCAAAGTCCAATCAGAAAAGCCCGAAAACAGAGCAGCAAAGAAAGTTGCGAATTTTGACAAAGAATCCTACCTTGCTTGGAAGTTCTATTTTGTATATTGACTTTAAAACATTAAAATTGTTATTATTATTGGAGAGAGGATCAGATTTTATTATTAGAAGATTACCATTAGAATAGATTTGAGTTACTTACGCTATTTTTACAGAGGGTTAGGTCTTCTTCTCCTGCTCTCCATACTTTGTTCTAGACATTGTTTCTCCATTAATATAAGTTTGAGGTATTCTCTTTTCATCTCTTGTTTTACTTGTTAATGTTTTTTTATGGCTCTCTTCATTACTTTTGTTGCTTTAGTCCCTACTATGTGTGAGTAGTTCTATTCTAGGACAGAAGGGGAGCCATGTTTGCACCATTATAATGCTTTATTTTCATTAATGGTTTAATGGGTAACGTGTAATTCTAGTCTATATGTCTTGATGTTTGATCTGTGTAATTGGCCAATATCATAGATTGATTGTATGCAAATAGGAGTACAAGATCGAGAGATGTACTTACTAGAGGCACACATAAGATTAGCGGGACTGAAATTGAGTGCGAGAGTATCAATGGATTCCTGAGAGTGTTAATGCTTGAGAGAGATTAACAATTGCTCTAATTACATGACTTGTTGAATTATTATATGAATAGCTATTTTGGTGTAAGCATGGTGAACCTGAATTGTCCTAGACTTTAGTTAATTGATTTAAATCATCTTTGCATTGCTTTATTTAGTTAGTAAAAAAATCTTAAATATTCGTTTGTCTTGTGAAACAATTTGCAATAGTCAGATTAAGATTCTTGAAACTTGTCTCCCTGTGGATTCGACCCGTACTTGCTAGTATCTGTTTACAACAGGCACCGTGCACTTGCGGTAGATATAAATTTACACATCAACGTTGATTTCTTTGCATGCGCCGTGCTTATTCTTCTTAGGAGCGTAGCTAACTTCTAAGTCGTTTGTTAATTCTTTCTGAAGCGAGAGTGGATGATTGAATTTAGAACTATGCCATGTAAACATAGGATTATGTGAATGAAACGTAATTTGTGGTAGACTTGAACTATTTTTATCACCCTGTGTAATCACGATAGACGACTTGCTATTAAACCTCTCTGCTTACACTACCTCTATAGAGATATAGGGTCTGAGCCTTGTTGGTGTCCATGAGATTTCTGTCTTAATTGCGGATTTTGATTGGTATGATATGTGTGCAACGAGAGTTGGCATGTATTACTCTCGTGTTGTCTGATTAGGATCAACAGTCGCATGTTAATCAGTAATTTCAATTCTAGATGAATTCGATAATGAAGTTAGAATCCCATGTGTTTTCCTATTCTGAATTTGATTAGTAAATTTAGTTATTAGTATAAAAGAACACATCCTTGTTAATTGTCTTAGCAGTGAAAATTACTCATACATTGTTGCATAGGTGCGTATTCTTAATTCACCAGTCTCTATGGGAACGAACAAATATATTACTTATGATCACGTGCGCTTGCGTGTAAATTTTTGCGAACAAGTTTTTGGCGCCGCTGCCGGGGACTCGGTGTTAATTAATTAGTTTATGTACTTGTCATCAGTGTGCATTAAAATTCACTGACTAGGATTCTATTCTCTTCTCACTTTTCTTCTTTTCTTTATTTCAGGTACTTGGGTCGCGTTTATGCTCACACGTTCTAGAGCTCGTAAGGAAGCAATTGATTCATCTTCTTCTTCTGATTCTGAAACAATGGAATATGCAAGGACAGCAGTTGGTGAGGCGTCACATGAATTTTCTCGTTTAAAAATCAATGATAATCAGGCTGACATAATTGAGCCAGCGATATCAGCCAGGGGTATTCGAATTAAGCCATCCATCATTCTCAGGCTGCAAGATACTATTCAATTTGGGGGGTCTGTTCTTGAGGACCCAAACCTGCATCTAAGGAAATTCGCGGAATTCAGTATTGCATTGGATCTCAATATCGGACCTAAGGATCTGGTGAAGCTGAGGCTCTTTCCATTCACGCTACGTGATGTAGCACGATCGTGGTTTCTCTCTCTCTCGGCAAGCACTACTAATAGTTGGAACAAGTTGGAGAAAATATTCTGTACCAGGTTTTACCCTCTAATTAAAGTATCAGCTATCAGAAACACTGAAAGTAATTTCTCTCAATTCTCGGGAGAATATCTTTGTTTAGCTTGGGACCGGTTCAAGAAAATTCTCGAAAATCTCAATGAAGATGGCATGCCTCCTGGAATGGCAATTCATTATTTCTACAGGGGTCTTAATGGTCAATGTAGAGCAGAGTTAGACGTGGCAGCTGGAGGAAATTTGTGGAGCAAAAGCTTCGATGATGCTTACGAACTGATAGAGAACCTGGCTGCTGCTGAGCACAGAGACCTAAAGTGGAAAATTCCAAAAGAGGAAGAATCAGAGGATGATGAAGCGGTCGAAGTCACTCAGGAAATTCAGATGACTAATTGGCACAGAATTAGAGCTCACTCAGACTCAATTCCTAATGCATGTGGAGACACTTGTCCTCTACTTTCTAGCAGTGCGAGTAGCCAATCTGTAATTCAATCACCTACTGATTCAACATTGAATGAAGCACAGTACCGAAGAATAATCCGGCGTATTGACGCGGTGGAAGAACGAATTGGTCGCTTTGCTGATATATTAACGGACTCTCTTGCTGAAGCATTCTTAGCACTAGATGTTAATATTACTTGGGATTCGTTTGGTTATGGAACGAGGTATCCTCCACAGGATACTTCTTCAGAATCGGATTAATTCAGGACTTCACGTCGAGCTAACGACGTTAAACAAGCGCTTCGTGGGAGGCAACCCACGCATTGGAACCATTTTGTACCGTTGTAAACCGCAAAAACACAAAAATCGAGAAATTTCAGCCCTGGGTGTCAGACACTAGCGCGCCCGCGCTAGTGTCCAGCGCGCCCGCGCTAGAGTGTACAGCGCGCCCGCGCTACACTTAGCGCGGCCGCGCTACTGACTGCCCAGAAACTCGATTTTTCTCCCAAAAATATTTTCTTTTCGTTTTTAAAAGCCCACAATCCTAATTTTGCATGCCTAGCCCGAAATATATCCTCTATAACCCTAACTCAGCTCTCAAATCCCTATATAAACACAAAACCCATCTCCAATTCCTATTCTAATTCTATAAACCCTACACATATATACACACATCCATACACACAACCACCATCAAATCTCTCAAACCCAATACACACAAATCTCTTGCAACTCTTAATCTCTATCAATGGCACCCAAAAGAGCCCGAAGATCACAAGGACCAAGCACCCAAGCCCCTACATCTAGCGATTCTTCCTCGATGGGTGAGGTTGAATTCACTTCCGATGGTGCACGAACCGAGTTTCAACGGCTTATGAATAAGTCGATAGTTAAGGAGAGGGGATTCCTACCCACAGCGGAAGATGGTGAGCTCTTGAACATGATTCAAGAAAGGGGTTGGGAGTCTTTTTGCGAGGCTCCGGAGGCGGTTCCCTTGGCTATTATTCGCGAGTTCTATGCTAATGCCAAGGAGAATCGCGATGGATTCACGGTGGTGCGAGGAATCCGTGTGGATTATAGTGCGGAGGCGATCCGTAGAGTGAGAGGATCGGGCGTGCCAAACGCCGGTTTGATGATGATCCGGTTGATCTTGAGCGGTTGGTGTATGATATGTGTGTGCCGGATACGACTTGGAAGATGACGGCACCTCCTTTGCCGGCACATGTTTCGTTTCCAGCAGCCGCGTTGAACCGGTATGCGAAGGCGTGGAACGCCTTCATCTGTGCTAACATCATGCCATCTTCACATGGGCATGAGGTGACAGTGGATAGAGCTATTCTGCTCTTTGGGATTGTCTCGGGCAAGTATATTGATCTGGGACATGTTATTCATCAGGGGATTCTGAGGTTCTTACAGGGAGGAACCACTGGTGCCATTCCATACGGCACAATTGTGACGAAGCTCTGTCGATCAAGCGGTGTTCGTTGGCCAGCCAACGAGCAATTACAGTTGCCAGCAGCACCTATTGATCATTCGGCGATCAGTCAGATGACGGAGTGGGATGGAGGAGTTCCCCACCCTCGAGGCCTCGGGTACTTATATGATGAGATGCCAGGGGGACGTCCAGGATTTGTTAGGAGGGAGCAGACTAGAGCTTCTGGAGCTAGTACTTCTCAGACAGAGAGGAGCTTCGAACCGATGGGAGATGTTAATTATCGCCGACTAGCGAGACGGATGGACACCATGCATGACATCCACCAGAGGTTTGCGTTTGACTTGACACAGGCTCTAGGTAGTGCTTTTCAGGCACAGGGGGTCACAGTTCAGTGGCCAGTATTCGGAGCAGGGATGCAGTATCCTCCACCTGATTCACCTCCAGCAGAGGAGGGGGAGGACTCGGACTCCGAGTAGGTATGTGGGTGCTCTAACCTTTTTACCGCTTTCAATGGGGACATTGAAAATTTTAAGTTTGGGGGTGGTAATCTAAGGAAGAGCATGTTATTTTATTTTGTTTATTATTGCATGTGTTAGTTAGTTCATGTAGTTCACGTTTTTTTATTTTATTTCTCACGTTTTTTTTATTTTAATTGTCGTAGTTAGTATCACGAGCATTTGCATGAATTATGAAGTTAAGCCAAGTTAATTGCCTATGATGAGTTATGTGCGTAGTTCTTGATTAGTAGTTTCAATTGCAACGCTAGGTTAGTACTTGGAAATTGCTTGTGTTGGAAACTGTAATTCACATATGTTCTTGAGATAGGATTTAGACGAAATTCCATGAATTCTAGGATTGAATTGAACACCCTTCAGCTTAGGTCTGTAAATCTTAAGTTTGGGGGAACTGAGGAGTAGATATACCTTTCTAAAAAAAAAAAAAAATAGAAAAAAAATAGAGTAGTAAATAAATTCACTAAAAAAAATAAGTGGCAGAATTAACTAGGTTGAGCTCATTAGTACTCGAGTAATTAAGTCTGAGGGGACTTTGTGCCTAACAACCTAAAGCCCTTCGTGGTTTGGGATTGTTGACCCAACGCTCGCTACATGGGTACTAGTGCATAAATCTTTAGGGATCTCAACCATTGCACGGTTAAATAAACCACTAGAATAGAGTGAATAATTGGTGTGTGAAGTCTTGTGGTGTTCGTAACGCATTTACACTGCGAAGCGCTCTGACCTTAGACCGAGCAATTAATCACCAATAAAAAGAAAAAAAAAAGAAAAAAAACATAGTGAATAAAATAGAAGGGTGTGGACATTCTTTGGGACCTTGGCTTTTAGTGGGACTTGAGTGACGGGGTGTTAGTTTTAAACTTTTACGATTCTTGATTGGGATTCTGTGGGGGTAGTAGTTTTTGTCTTGTCTCAATAAAAGAGCATGCTTGCACACACTGGCACTCCACACTTGTAAATAGAAGAGTAATTGACTTAGTAGCGAGAGAGATGAAATTCGAGAACATTAGCACAATCTGAGGTATTATAATTGGCAAGGCAATTACTTCGTAGTTCACTCATTCATCACGTAGTTGCATTCATGCATTGCATTGTATTATTGTATAGTGTCGATGACGCTTGAGGACAAGCATCAGTTTAAGTTTGGGGGTGTGATAAGTGGTATTTATACACACTTATAGGCCTTCATTTCCACTTAAATTGGTTGGTTGTACTTAAGTGTTTAGTGTCTTTTGATGTGTTTTTATTGTTTTTCTGTGCAGGTCACGAGTTGAGGTGATGAAGTGATTTTCTATCATTTTAGGTTGTTTTTGGTGCATTATTTGCAAGAATAGAGAATTGTGGATTCATCACGACTTGGGATTTTGTGGGTACATCTTCTACAAACCCTCACGAGAACACACTCGTCCACTAGAGCTATCTAGGGGTTTAAAGGGCTTGTTGCATGTGCTAAATGCAACCGTGATCACCTACGGAAGTGGTACTAGAGCGAGGAAGGACATGCACGCGAGAACGAGCAGAATTGGAGAAGTTGGCCATCCGGGGGCAGACACTAGCGCGCCCGCGCTAGTGCCTAGCGCGCCCGCGCTACCTCACAGTCCACTAGCGCGCCTGCGCTAGTTTAGCGCGGCTGCGCCCAGCAGAAGTGTTCCGGGCCGGTTTTTACAGCTTTTCTGACGGATTTTAGCAGCGGTCGAGGCCCGGTTGACTTGGTCAATTTATTTTAATTTCTCATGTGTAAAACCCTAGCCTCCAAGTAGTTTTAGTAGAGAACAATATCATAGTTAGTTAAATTTTTCAAGCACATTATCAGTTTTGTAGTAGATCGTTCTTCGCGAGGAAGTGACAGTTTCGAGCGAGATCGTGAACATCAATTCTGTAACGTTGTGAATTTTTATTATTAATTCAAGCATTTTTATTCCATATTAATTCTTGTCTGTTATTTATCATGTTTTCACTAGAACCCATGATGTCGATGAGTTCGATTATGAACTAACCGCCTTCATGGGATTCTAATGGACTTATCGATGCAGTCTAGTAAAGAATATTAATTACTTGATTTTGTGACGTACGTTGATTTCTTTGCATGCGCCGTGCTTATTCTTCTTAGGAGCGTAGCTAACTTCTAAGTCGTTTGTTAATTCTTTCTGAAGCGAGAGTGGATGATTGAATTTAGAACTATGCCATGTAAACATAGGATTATGTGAATGAAACATAATTTGTGGTAGACTTGAACTATTTTTATCACCCTGTGTAATCACGATAGACGACTTGCTATTAAACCTCTCTGCTTACACTACCGCTATAGAGATATAGGGTCTGAGCCTTGTTGGTGTCCATGAGATTTCTGTCTTAATTGCGGATTTTGATTGGTATGATATGTGTGCAACGAGAGTTGGCATGTATTACTCTCGTGTTGTCTGATTAGGATCAACAGTCGCATGTTAATCAGTAATTTCAATTCTAGATGAATTCGATAATGAAGTTAGAATCCCATGTGTTTTCCTATTCTGAATTTGATTAGTAAATTTAGTTATTAGTATAAAAGAACACATCCTTGTTAATTGTCTTAGCAGTGAAAATTACTCATACATTGTTGCATAGGTGCGTATTCTTAATTCACCAGTCTCTGTGGGAACGAACAAATATATTACTTATGATCACGTGCGCTTGCGTGTAGATTTTTGCGAACAGTAAGCTCATACTTCAATCCATTCTTACCAAGTTGGGACCACTGAGGAACAGATCCGTTGAGCAGAATGCCAAAGTCTCATGCTTTTATGCTCGATTTATCATGTTATTTCTAAATGATAAGATGACTGACGCTGAGAAGGAACACTACTCCAACTCTCCTGTGGCACCAGTTCCTCGTGCCTGTTCAAAGTTGATGACTCAGTTGGACAATAAGAACAAATTTGCAACTGTTCCACTAATCACCACTCCTCACATGCTTCAGATGTTCAACACTCCACTGCAGCCGTATCAACTTCCTGTGGCTCTTCCACCTCAACCTCAGCAACAACAGCAACAGCAACAGCAACCACAAGAACCTGAACCCCTGCAAATTCAACAACCTGCACAACAACATCAACAACAACATCTACACCATCAACTGAAGGAACAATCGGACCTTGGTCCTGCATTTATGATACTAATTAAAAGTTCGAACAGAATATTAACCTTAATCGCTACGGCGCAAGCGATTCAAATCCACGTCTTCTACTGTATTCCTTGATTCTCCTTGGACGAAGTGTGGCCTTCGATCTCCCAAGGTGTGCCTCTCCTTAAAGCCCCGAAAACCCAAAACCCTAGCTGTCTCCTTGAGAAAAACGTCTGCCTTTCAGCTTTAGGAGAACGAGAATATATATAGGCTACAGTAGGGATCATGGACCATTAGGTCAGGCCTTCTAATGACATTCCGGGCCAGGCCCAATGTCATTAAATATTAATTCTATCCACTAAAGAACTAATATTTGCACTACCTTTCCTAATTCCGTAAATTAATTATTTAATTCGGTTCCCATATTAATTGCTTATAAATTCCCCATGTTTAAGATATCGCATGTCCATTAATTAAATTAATTTCTGACAATTAATTTAATTAATATCTTTTATCCTTGATCATCCACTCAACCTTATAATTATGCAAGAACAAATCTGCCTGCAGGACTAAAGTATAATTATCTTTATGAGCTTTCAAGAGGACATCATCACCCGAATATATTTTTCGGACACGGTTTCCTTTTATAGTCAATATCCCACTCTGTATATAATGTCATTGCCCAATACATAAATTCGTAATTTAAAATAAATTATTTAATTTATGAGTCAAGGCATGTGCATTAAATACAAGTGTCAATCACTATATCCGGATTAAGAACTTAAGCATTAATAACATCATAGAATCTTAGTTCTTTATTGTCAGAATTAATGAAACAATTATTCTACTATTTTGATCCCGTTCAATATACACAAAGTATATAAGTATTATTCAATAGTCAAGATAAACTATTTCCAAATAATACTTCAGCCGTTCCAGTGGTTTGTCTAACACCACCTCGACTGTGAACCCTTATTATATTATATAAGGAGTCTGACAATCTAATCTTCTGCTATCCCATTTGATACTAGATTGTCTACAATATATAATATACAGACAATGTGAAAACATGCATTCAAGATTCTCAAATAATTGTTATATACTTCAAATGAATATTTTAGTATAACCCTAACATCAACAACAGCAGCATTCACCTCAACAATCTCAAGAAGCACAGTCATCACACCATTCATCCAACCAATCATCATATCACTCCCCTACTCATCAACAACAACAACCTATCCATTCATTTGAAGACCAAACATTGGACTATGATCTCTTCGAGAATCAACCATCTTCATCTGAACCTCTCCCATACCAAACACAATCCCAAATCATACCACAAACACAATCTACCTCACAACCCCTTCAATCTGACTCTCCTATCAACCAGGAGCTGCAGTCCTTTCGTCAGGACCTACAGGTAGCTCAGGTACTTTCTAACTTATTATCTAATTTTAATGTTGATACGTCAGATTATGGTTGTGATCTTGTTTGTGACCTTGATTTTGTTTTCCAGCCTACCAGCAATGAACCTGAAAACACACAGGTTCGTAACCTAGCTGATGATTCACTTCAACAAACTCTCGTTTCTCCAAACACATCAACCAACACTACAATGCAACCTGTTCATAAAGTTGCAAGGAAACGGAGTACGAGTAGTTTAATGAGTCAACCCACAGCTCTATCTCCCTCCAAGAAGCAAAGGGTGGAAGCCTTGGAGACACCTGTAGCCTCATCTTTGCCTTCCCAACAAGGCTCAGATTTTGAAATGGCAGATAAACAGTCTCTGGACCCATTCTCTCTACAGGATGAGGCAATTGAAATTGACCGTCCGGCCGCGGTAACTTGTATAGAGTCAAGCACTGCGCTAGCACTCACGCTAGTGCAAGCCCAAACAGATACACAGGTTACTATGTTTACTGAGTGCACAGATTTTCAAAATCAATGTATAACATATGATTACTTTTCTGATCACACTTTCTTTTCTGATCAGGCGGAACTTGGCAGCGTGCAAGTTAATCTGCCCTCACAGGCGTCCGGAGGACAATTTGTTCCTCCACTACCTTTGAACCCATCTCAGGGGACATTGGTAGTATATACAGGTACAGCAGGAAGAGTGAATCCTATGAGTGAAGAAAGGCAAACACCGAGCGATACACATGCACGTGAGGCTAGTGAAACAGCTTTGAGTGTACGTGAGGTGAGTGCACACACTGACCCTGCTCTGTTTGAGGAACAAATGGCTAAGTTACGAGCTGAATTAGCCAGAATGATTGCTGAGAATGAAAAGCTCAAGGGTGCACAGTTGGTGACCCTACAACAGAAAGCTGAGGAAAGGCCATCCAGTTCTTACAGGGATGAGCTTAAAGAGGAAATCCATGAGTTAGCTGTTGAGATGAGATCCAATCATGAGCTTTACATGTCTAAATTTGAGACCATCGACAGCAAATTAGATCAACTCCTCAGAAACTCCAACAAGTCTGATGATCAACCCTCCGGAGAGGATCCCTCAACTAAAGGGGAGAATAGAGAAGACAAAGGTGACAGGGATGATAGAGGCAATAGCTCAAATCAAAGCAACAAGGGGAATACCACTTCTGGATCTGCCCCTAACAAAGAATCTGATAAGTCTAAAGGCAAAGAACCGTTACATCAGTCCGACAATGTCTTCAACTCTGATAGTTATGATGACTACCCAAATGATATGGATGATGATGACATCTTCGATGCTACCTATCGTCAAACAGAAGAAGAAGGTAAATTTGATGAGGGTTACTTGTTTCAGGATGAAGAACCTGTTGACCTAGAGTATGAGGAGAATGTCCGGAAGTTCAAAGCTGAAAATGAAGCTAGGAAGCGTAAGCTTCGTGATTTCCAAAAACTTCTAGAGGACAAGTTGATCACAGAAGAGCAAATCAAGATCGAGAAACAGAAAATCTATGATGTTGCGTGCAAACAGAAGAATCTTGATATTAAAAGGAAAGTCGGAAAAAGCTGGGACATTGCAAAGAGGATATTCAATGGACCTCAAAGGGAACCTTTCAACGACAAAAAGTTCTTATCTCTGATCTATGATCTTCGAGAGGTAAACCCTGACGAGGATGTCTTTATGCATGCCTTTGCTTTGGAATTGAATTATTTGACTGTGGGAGTCAATAATCTGTTAGAAGAATAGGAGCAAATTGTCTATACACAGAGGAATGGTTCCTTCAGACTATCTGTCGAATCTCTGAAATCATTCTCTGTATCTGAGCTCTGGGTGCTTCGGAACAAGGTAAAGTGCAGCTCCAACCTGAACGAACTCCTTCGTGACAAACTGCTGGAATGTGCTGTATTCAACAGTCCTCAGGTTGTCAGGAATCCGTACTGTGTAAAGTTCGTTCACAAGGAGATCTTCAGCATTGTCTATCTCAACGAAGAAGCCTTGCCAAAGTATCCAGCCAAGCAACTTGCTCTTGCCTCCACTCTTTTAAGAACCAAGGGCTTCGCTTCTAAAGCTAAGTCTGATGCTGATGATGTGATTCTTGCTTACTGCACTCGAAAGAATGTTGCTCAATACTTTCGAAGGATGAAAAATGTTACAAAATCTCAGCCATCACACTTCCGCGAAGACCCTGTGGAATTAGAAGTACTACACCAACTGGCTCTGGCAAGGGAACGAAAGAAGCGTGGTGAATCCACTACATCTGAAGTGCCAACCAGGGAAGAACCGCCAACTCCTATCCTTCACACTTCTGATATCGAAGAAGGAGAAGTTGATCTTTAGATTCTTTAGGGACTTGTAATATATGTTCAGTAAGAACATCCTTTTGTAATCTAATGTAATCTTTTGAATTCTGGTGAATGTTTAATGAAATACCAGAAACTTTTTGCTATTTACAATTCATGTTTAATCCTTTGTCTTATCAGTTAGTTGAGTTATCCTCTCGATAATTTGCATGTTATGTTAACAAACAAATAGGGGGAGATTGAAAGGCTTATGTTTAGCCTATTTGTAATTAAAGAGGTACCAACTCAACTCTGATAAGAAAGCAAGGTAAATAGCAAGTACTGTTGAAGGAATCCGTACGAAGAACGTCAAGTGATTTATTGAAATTATATGTGAAGAATTTCAGGATGCTGCTGCATACCACTGGAAGAAGTTCATTAATATGTTCAAGCCTCGGTGTACAAATAATCTTTTGTAGCACGTCCAGAAGTCCAGAAGGTATAAAGTTTTAATACTTTATTTATTCAGAAGATTCCATACTACTGTTACTTATGAAGAAGAACTACGAAGACATATACTCGACGAACAAGCCTCGTTTCAAATGTTTATTTGATAAAGAACATTTAATTCAGCTAGATACAGATGAACCAGACAGTACATTTGTGTATCAGCTACTCAGATTAAGTGTTCTGCATCAACTACAAGTGGCCGTTCGATCAAGACAGAGATCTACAAAGTTTAATCAAGCCTGAAGTCTCTGCTGATGGAGATATATAATTTATAAGTATTTATTTAATTATCTCACTATTCAAAATAATTAAATTGGTTGTATAATTTATTTATTAAATTGATTCACCTTCGAATTAATTTAATTTATGAATTTATATAATTAATATAATTAAGTGGGTAATTATCTAATATTTATACATTTATTTAAACTGATTTTATGCATCAAATAGCTCGGTATGACATTATATAATAATGTCATACCGTGCCCTGCTAAATGACATTCCCAGGAATGACTTTAAAAAGTCATTCTGATGCTGTTTGTATGTTTATTTCATTCGGTATGACTTTCTGATTAAAAGTCATACCGTTTGCTTGCATCAGACTTACACTGGTATGACAAAAAAATGTCATACCGTGTCCCTGATTCAGACTTTCTTGATTGTGTGTATGACTTGCTTGTTTATGACTTAAAAAGTCATACAAAGCTCAACCGAATGGCTTTCTCTGGTAATGTCATGCCAAATGAAGAGTAGTGACCAAGAAAATAAGTCATACCACCCCTGGCAGTATGACATTCCATTTAAATGTCATTCCTTCTTTGTTTTATGGCATGGCTTTGTGTAATAATGTCATATCTTCCATTGTAATGTCATTCCTAAGCTAGAAAGTCATTCCTTTCTTTGTCATACCTAGATCCAAGTGCTTTGCCTATAAATATGGCTTCACTTCTTCATTTGTATGTTGTTCAAGCATTGTAAAAACTTTCAAGTTGTTTGTAACTTGCAATTGTTATATCCACAGTTTTTTGTGCTTTGATCACTCGGTTGTTTTAATCACTAAACTAGAATACATCCTGTCGAATTTATTCTACGAACTTTAGTGGACATTAAAACGAACCTTATTAATTATATAACGACTTAAAACATTGTTATATTAATTAATTAAAATCTGATTAACAAATTTAATTCAAATCAGATTATTCCGCCACGATTTTTAGTGACGATTGTATTCAACCCCCCCCCCTTCTACAATCATTTCAGAACCTAACAATAGCTCAGCAAATCAGACAAACCACTCGGCGAAACACTGCAAAGCAGGACTCTAACTCGGAAAATCAGAGACAAAACTGTACTAACTAGCTACTGACTCGGCGCGATGACTCAACAAAACCCAGCAAACGACTCACGAGAAGACTCAGACAAAGACTCGGAGAAGAAACAAACTCAGTAAAATGAATCTGAACTAAACTAACACAGACCACAGCATCTCAGGAAAGACTCCGACGAAATCGAAACTCAAAAGCAGAACAAAGAAAACAGCAGACTCGCGTAAATCGATTACAAACAAACTTCCAGCCAAACGACGATCGAAACTCGACCACAACTTGGACTCGAAATAAACAGAAATGAACTCGAAAACACAGCAGCAATACAGACGAAACTCGACGAAAACTAACCCATAAATCTGAACAGAAGCAAGCAAAAACGAGCTCAGCAAACAAATCACAAACAGACCAAACCCAGCAAACACAATGACTCGATGACTCGGGTCACAGCTACTCGGAAACTCAGAAAACAAACAGTAACAACGGGAACTCGCTAGCAGACTCAGCGAACTCGGAAATCACAAGACAAACTCGGCATTACAACACTAAAATCAATAAAAACGCAGCAATAAAACAGGACTCGAAGACGCGACTAAAACAGAGCACGAAACCAAAAACTACAACTCGATGAAAACAGAGCATACGAGTCTCAGAACTAGCGACTCGGCTCGAAAACAGGGCTCGGTACTGACTCGGTCGAGGGGGGGTGAGTTTATGTTTAATAAAAACTAAAAACAGGGGTTGTATAAACAAGGGTTTAAGACTGAACTTTTTTATATATTAATATTAACTTACTACTAACACTTTAAATGATAAAACAATAAATAATATGATTTTGGGGTTTTAAATCTAAACCCTAACACAAATTAATTTTGTGCTAGGACTTAGTTGACTATTTCAAAAGATCACAAATCTATACTAATCACAAGCTCAATGATTCTTCATTTCCCAAAAGCTTAAAAAGCATGTGGTGGTACTTAAAAGAATCATACAACTTGGAGAAAATAAATTAAAAAGACAATACAAGATTAAGCTAAAAGAGATTTGCATATAAATTAAAAAGTGTATACAAGCTTGGAAAGGAAATTGGGGCTAGCAAAATGTAAATCTATCTAAGATACTAACTATAGAAATGACTAGGTAGAAAAGGTGGGTAGGTAGCTAGGTAGGTCATTACAAGTAAAGAGAAGGGGGTATTTATAACTAAAGAATTAGGGTTTAGGGGTAGGGTGGCTAAATCTTGACCATCCATGTGCCTTGTGTGTTGGGAAGATTGTAGCCCTCCATGTGCCCCCTTACTTGCCAACTCTTTTTTTGATTTTCTTCTTTTCTTTCTTTTTCTTTCTTTTTCTTCTTTTTCTCTTCTTTCTTTATTTATCTACAATTTCCTGAAATAAAATAAATAAGCGATTAATACTATGAAAATAAACAAAAGATAGGCACTTAAATATGCAAAAATATGGACTAATCAAACTTCCCCATACCTATCTTTTGCTCGTCCTCGAGTAAAAATCAAAAGAAAAGAAAATAAACTAAGAAAACTAGATGCGATTCCTCGGCTCCTTTTCGTAGGCGTGACGGGTGATTTTAGGTTCACCAACCCGTTAAACTCGTAGACGATCTCTACAAGAGGAGTGTTGTCTCCTAAGGGTTTACAGAAGATATGCCCATAAAATCTTCGAGACCTTTTAGCAAGTGTCTACTCGACTCTACTCTAATTTCGCCGGTTTTAACAAAAAGTGTTTTTAAGGAAAATACCACTCAAAGACTCTTCTACTAATAATCAAGATACAGTGTCTCTAATCTACTTGCATCGACACAAAAATTTACTAGAAATCCAAGGAGTGTAATGAATTTTAAGGCCTTGGATGGATCCTAATTGTCTAAGAACATTTTCTCTTTTTCAACCAATATTGATCTGACCCAATCTCTATCGAAACAAATATCTAGCCAAACTTCACAAACTCCTTTTCTTTTTCTTTTTTTTTCTTTGTTTCTTTTTTTTTTTGCATTGACTTTATTTTGTCCGTTTTCTTAGGCAAACAATGTTACCCATGTAGCGAGCTTTGGGTCAGTGACTCCCAAACCAAACGGTCTTAGGGCACTAGTTTTTGAAATCCCCCGACGAACTTAATAACTCGAGTAACAAAGGCCACAAAACGAGACTAGTCAATCTACTTTTGCCCATTTATCTAAAGATTTTATCTATAAAGAACAATGGGTATTGAAGTAGTTATTCCTTTTCTTTTTCTATCTTTTTTTTCCTTTTTTTTATTCGCAAAGGTTCGATTCGACATTGTTTCAACATGTGGGTTCTCTCTCAGGTATCGAATAATATCACTAGACAATCTCTCCATCTAAGGTCTTGTTCAAATGTGTGTGCCATCTTGGAATTACGAGTACAAATCGGTCGATACAAGCTTCAAAAAGACAACCTTACTCAACTACGTTCAAATTATCTAAAAGACACTACATATATATACTTTTCGAAAACATGCTAAACACCAACTACTCCTAAAGTTCGAGTGAGGGAAAGACAACTTAGCTAAAAGTATCTCTAATTTTGGTTTTTTCTAATTTTTCATTTTTTAGGGTTTTTTCATTTTTTAAGAATTACACTAAAGCCCTCCCCATACCTAAATCATGCATTGTCCTCAATGTATGCAAAAGATAGAATTGAAATAAGAGTGTAAAGAGAAAAATACCTGGAATGGATATGAAGGGGATTTTTATTAACGAAAGAAACAACGTACATGATCATGGGTCGATGAGGTGGATGACCTCTTCCTCCGAATCAACAAGCAATTCTAAAAATGGTTTAAGACGTTGACCATTAACTTTAAAAACATTACCATTTTTAGGATCCTGAATTTCAATAGCACCATGAGGAAAAACAACTTGAACAACATAAGGACCATCCCGTCTAGAACGCAACTTACCGGGAAACAAATGAAGCCTAGAGTTGTAGAGAAGAACTTTTTGGCCGGGAGAAAAGGATTTTCTCAATATGGTTTTATCATGGAAGGCCTTGGTTCTCTCTTTGTAAATTTTAGCATTTTCGTAGGCATCATTTCTAAGTTCGTCTAACTCGGTCAATTGCAACTTCCGATGACTACCGGCGGTGGGTAAGTCGAAGTTCAATTTTCTAATGGCCCACATGGCCCTATGCTCTAGCTCAACCGGCAAATGGCAAGCTTTACCATACACGAGTCTATAAGGAGACATTCCTAAGACGGTCTTAAAGGCGGTCCGATAGGCCCATAAGGCATCTATCAACTTGGTTGACCAATCCTTCCTATTCGAGTTGACCGTCTTTTCTAAGATTTGTTTAATTTGCCGGTTTGAAACCTCTACTTGGCCACTAGTTTGAGGATGATAAGGGGTATCCAACCTATGAGTGATGGAGTACTTCTTAAGAAGTGACTCGAATTGACGGTTCTTAAAATGAGTCCCTTGGTCACTAATGATAGCCCTAGGCGTACCAAATCGAGAAAAGATATTCTCTTTAAGGAATCGAAGGACAACTTTATTGTCATTGGACCGGGTCGGAATGGCTTCTACCCACTTAGATACGTAATCAACCGCGAGAAGGATGTAAAGGTGACCAAACGAACTAGGAAATGGGTCCATGAAATCTATGCCCCACACATCAAAGAGCTCTATAACAAGGATTGGGCTCATAGGCATCATGTTCCTCCTAGTGATTCTTCCTAGATGTTGACACCTACTACATGTGGAACAATACTCGTTGGCATCCTTAAACAAACTAGGCCAATAAAAACCGCATTGGAGGATTTTAGCGGCGGTCTTCTTCGCACTAAAATGACCTCCACATGCTTGATCGTGACAAAACGAGAGGATGCTATGAAACTCACTATTTGGGACACACCTCCTAATGATTTGATCGGGACAATGTTTGAAGAGATACGAGTCATCCCAAAAAAAATGTTTCACTTGAGAAAAGAACTTGGCTTTATCATTTTTGGACCATGTCGAGGGAATATCACCGGTTGCTAAGTAATTGACTATGTCGGCGAACCAAGGGAGAGTGGAAATCGAGAGAAGGTGTTCGTCGGGAAATGACTCGCTTAAGGGCAAGTCGTTAGTGGATTCAACCACTAATCGAGAGAGATGATCGGCAACGACATTCTCACAACCTTTCTTATCCCTAATCTCTAAGTCAAACTCTTGGAGCAACAAAATTCATCTAATTAAGCGGGCTTTTGAGTCTTTTTTAGAGAAAAGGTACTTAAGGGCGGCATGGTCAGTGTAAACAATAATTTTGGACCCGATAAGATAAGAGCGAAATTTTTCTAAGGCAAAGACCACGGCTAGAAGCTCCTTCTCGGTGGTAGAGTAATTGAGTTGGGCATCATTTAAGGTCTTACTAGTGTAGTAAATGACATGAGGCCTCTTATCTATTCGTTGTCCTAAAACCGTTCCTATGGCATAATCGGATGCGTCACACATGAGCTCAAAAGGTTGACTCCAATCGGGAGACTTCATGATCGGCGCTGAAGTCAATTCTCTCTTAAGGTCTTCGAAGGAATGAACACACTCGCTTGTGAATTCGAATTTGACATCCTTAGCTAGAAGGTTGGTTAAAGGTCGGGCCTTTTTGCTAAAATCCTGGATGAATCTACGATAGAATCCCGCATGTCCAAGGAAAGAGCGAATTTCCTTAACGGACTTGGGAGGGGGAGATTAGCTATTAGGTCGACCTTAGCCTTGTCTACTTCGATTCCTTTTTCAGAAATTTTGTGTCCTAAAACGATTCCCTCCTTAACCATGAAATGACATTTCTCCCAATTTAACACTAAATCCGTTTCCTCACATCTTTTCAAAACTAAGTCTATATTGTTAAGGCATTGGTGAAAAGATGGTCCAAAGATAGAAAAGTCATCTATGAAGACTTCTAGAAAGTCACCTATCATTTCCGAGAAAATGCTAGTCATGCACCTTTGGAACGTGGATGGGCCCATGGTTAGACCGAAAGCTAGGCGTCTATACGCGAAGGTTCCAAAAGGGCAAGTAAAAGTGGTCTTTTCTTGGTCTTCGGGTGCAACCGGGATTTGAAAATATCCCGAATAACCATCTAAGAAGCAGTAAAACGCATGGCCCTCTAATCTCTCTAGCATTTGATCGATAAAAGGTAAAGGAAAATGACCTTTCCTCGTGACGGCATTGAGCTTCCTAAAGTCTATGCACATTCTCCAACCAGATTGAACACGTGTTGGAACTTGCTCGTTGTTCTCATTGGTCACCAAAGTAATTCCCGACTTTTTAGGCACCACATGAACGGGACTCACCCACTTACTATCGGAAATGGGATAAATGATCCCGTTGTCTAAGCACTTAAGAATTTCTTTCTTAACTACCTCCATCATGGGAGGATTCAACCTCCTTTGAGGTTCTCTCACGGGCTTTGCATCTTCTACCAAATGAATCCTATGTTGGACAATCGCCGGGCTAATTCCTTTAATGTCCGAGATGCTCCACCCGATCGCTCCCTTATGTTTTCTAAGGATTCCTAAAAGTTCTTCCTCTTGTGACGTAGTCAAATTAGAGGCAATGATAACGGGATAGGACTCATTAGGGCCTAGAAAAGCATACTTAAGAGTGTCGGGAAGAGGTTTAAGTTCTAATTCCGGCGGTTGTGACTGAACGGTTTTCTTAGGTAAAGGCAAATGCTCGGGTTCAACATCACGCTCTTGACTCGTTGTAGGAATGGTGGATTCTAACATTTGGTTGACCTCATGTGTGTAGTCGGAAACATCCCAATCCTCTCCAAAATGTTTTAAGCAAAATTCAAGGGCATCTTTAGGATTCATGAGATATTGATCAACTATTTCATCAATTAGATTGACATCCAAAGGTTGATCATAGAAATCATCGGATTATTTCCCTAAATGAAAGATGTTGAGGTCTATTGTCATGTTACCAAATGTTAGCTTCATTAAGCCGTTCCTACAATTAATCAAAGCGTTGGATGTAGCTAAAAAGGGTCGTCCTAGGATGATGGGAATTTGATTCTTCGGATTCTTAACCGGCTCGGTCTCTAGGACGACAAAATCTACGGGCAAAACAAAGTCACCTACTTTAATTAGCACATATTCAATCATTCCCTTAGGAATTTTCACGGATCGATCGGCTAATTGAAGTGGGACATTGGTTTGTCGGAGCTCCCCTAAACCTAAAGCTTGGTAGACAGAATATGGAAGGAGATTAACACTAGCCCCTAAATCAAGTAACGCCTTATCCACAAAAGTTTCTCCTATGACACATGAAATTGTAGGACAACCGGGGTCCTTGTATTTCAGGGGAATTTGGTTTGAGAGAATCGAACTAATGTGAGATGTAAGGAAAGCTTTCTTAGGGACATGGTTGGTTCTCTTATGGGTACACAACTCCTTAAGACACTTAGCATATGAAGGAATTTGTTGAATTGCATCTAGAAGGGGTATGTTGACCTTGACTTGTTTAAACACTTCCAAAATCTTCTCCATTTGAGCCGATTGCTTAGGTGAAATAAGTCTTTGTGGGTAAGGGACTCTTGGTTTATAGACTACTTCACTTTGCAACTCGGGTTCCGGGTTTGGGTCACTCGACTCCTCACGAGCTTTTGAACTCTCGGGTTTGTCATGAATGATGGTAGTGAAGGGGGGACTTGGATTAGAATTCGAATCCCCTTTCTTACCAAGGTTCTCACCAACATGGGTATCAACTTGTTTACCCGACCTAAGGGAAATGACCGAATGCACATTATCTGGGGGTCTTTGGTTAAGTGGAAATTTCGGGTTCACCTCCGGTTGACTCGGGAATTTGTTCTTTTCTCGCTCACACAACGTGCTAGCTAATTGACTCAATTGAGCCTCTAACTTAGAGACGCTTGCACATTAGAATGCAAAAGTTGCCTATCTTGGGTTAAAGTTTGCATGAAGGTTTGTTGGGATTAGGTCAAGTTAGTTTGCGATTTCACTAAGGCCTCTATGCTCTTTTCTAAGGAATTGAGTCTCTTATCCGAATCATTAAACCCGGGAGGATTTAACGGAGCTTGACTCGGGTTTTGATGATTCGGAAAAGAATTGGGATTGGGCCTAGGAAAATTAGGTTGTGGGGCTTGAAATTTTTGCCCTTGGTTCCACGAGAAATTTGGGTGATTCTTCCACCCGGGGTTGTAAGTTGGTGCAAACGGGTCATTTCTAGGCTTGGGTTGAAACATCGCGTTCACTTGCTCAAAATCGTGAGATTGTTGGATCTCGGGGTGGGAAGCATTATAGTTCGGGAACATAGGCAAAGTTGAGGGGCCACTATGAGACTCTAAAGCTTCGAGTCTCTTAGTAAGGGTTGCTAATTTGGCATCGGTTGCCACATTGTTTCCTATCGAGTGCAAACCCCTAGAGCTAGACGCCTCGATCGACTTTTTAGGTTCCCTAGTAGTATCCCATAACATTGTTTTCTCGGCTAAGTCCTCAAAAAATTCCCACCCTTGATCCTCATCTTTCTCCATGAATTTGCCTTGGTACATAGACTCTAATAATGCGGTGGTTTGACTATCTAAGGCCTCGTAAACAATTTTGCAAAGTCTCCATTTTTCTATTCCATGGTGGGGGCATTGTGATAAAAGATTTTTAAAACGATCAAAGAATTTCCAAAAAGACTCATTTTCCCTTTGATGGAATTGATTTATTTTATTTGTAATTCGAGTCGTTTTATGGTTTGGAAAATACTTTTTAAGAAACATTACCACAAACCCCTCCCAAGTGGAAATAGAATTGACGGGTAGACTATACAACCATTTTTTAGCATTTTCTTTCAAAGCAAAGTTGATAAGTCTAAGCCTAATGGAGTCTTCACTCAATTGTTGGAGTTTTTGCAAACCGCAAACCTCCTCAAATTCTTGAATAAAGAGATATGGATCCTCACCTTCACTCCCTAAAAACTTAGGCAACATGCTAATGTGATGTGCCTTAATCTCGAAATTATTCCCATTATCGGGAGGAAGGGTGATGCACGATGGTTGAGCGGAACGGGATGGGTAACAACGGTCTTTAAGAGACAACGCCATTTTTACTATCGGTTCTGGAACTTCTAGGGTTTCGGAATCAGAAGAAGACGAAGAAGGAATCTCGATAATCGGTCTAACTAATCTAGACGATTCGTTCCTAACCCAAGTAGTTCGCATAAACTAGATAATAAACACGTAACAAGTAAGTGCGAGAATGTAAATCACACAAAAGAAAGGGTGTAAAAGCGAAAGAAAAACCTAACTCTAGGGTTCCCTAATAAAATGAACTAGACCTTGCTCCTAACTTTAAGGACCATCAAAAACTCGATAAATCAATTATTATTCGGACCGATTTGGCCAGTTTGGAGCAGGCATTGCCAAGAGGCCAATCTCCGCGCTTAGACACCAAACCTTAATCGGCCAGGTAAGCTTTCGCTTGCCTTAGACACCGAAGAGTCGGAATAATTAAAGATTACCTCGTTCTTTAGGTACCTTCCTAATTGAGCGCGAAACCTAGGGGCTAATGTCTAATTCAATTTTATTAAAGGCTAGGTAAATGCAAATGAAGAATTAAATTGTTGTGGGCCAAGGAAAGAGTGATGAAATCCCTTCCCTTATCTTATGAGTGGTTTTGCCCTTAAGATTTATTGAAATGATGCTTCACACAACGATATAATTAAAGCTATAAACAACTATGGATGCTCTACACTACGTGTTTTAACCTAAAGAAAAGAAAGAAATTAACGTACCTTTGGGTCCTCCAGCGATCACCACAAATATAGGTACGAAAATTTAAAAACAAAAAATTAAAATCTAAACGATGTGCCCTAAGTGATTAAATGCATGATGCAACACATATGTATTTCTAACTAATATTTTTGGATTTTAAATTTTTGATTTTTTTGTGATTTTAAATTTTCAAATTTGTTTGTGATTTTCTAATTAAAGACGAAATAAAAGTGAAGAGATACGGTTACCAAAGCAAGCTTCCTGAATTCCAAGTGAAATCCGTACACTCTAATCCATGATTTCCGAATACTTCTCCTCGAAATAAAAAACAAAAAGTGAGAAAAACAAGCTAATCCAAAAGATTAAAAATAAAGGTGCGAAAAATTAATTTTAATCCCCGGCAGCGGCGCCAAAAACTTGATGTGCCAGAAATATTACCTTATAAATCGCAAGCGCACGATCACCGTTTTAATATTTATGATTTGATCCACAGAGATTAAAATTATTATTCGCAAATTTTTATTATTTAACTAGCTACTGACTCGGCGCGATGACTCAACAAAACCCAGCAAACGACTCACGAGAAGACTCAGACAAAGACTCGGAGAAGAAACAAACTCAGTAAAATGAATCTGAACTAAACTAACACAGACCACAGCATCTCAGGAAAGACTCCGACGAAATCGAAACTCAAAAGCAGAACAAAGAAAACAGCAGACTCGCGTAAATCGATTACAAACAAACTTCCAGCCAAACGACGATCGAAACTCGACCACAACTTGGACTTGAAATAAACAGAAATGAACTCGAAAACACAGCAGCAATACAGATGAAACTCGACGAAAACTAACCCATAAATCTGAACAGAAGCAAGCAAAAACGAGCTCAGCAAACAAATCACAAACAGACCAAATCCAGCAAACACAATGACTCGATGACTCGGGTCACAGCTACTCGGAAACTCAGAAAACAAACAGTAACAACGGGAACTCGCTAGCAGACTCAGCGAACTCGAAAATCACAAGACAAACTCGGCATCAATATATAGATATAAAGGAGAATGCGGGCGTGTCTAGAATCGCTCGATTCAGTATTCTAAATTTTCTTAAATTTCAGAAAGAAAAAAAATATAATTATAATTCAAAAAATCAGGTTCAAGAATTCTAAAAGTAATACAATTTTTTTCCTATTGAATTCTAAAGATAATACAATTCTTTTTCTTTTTGGATTCTAAAGGTAATAAAATTCTTTTCTTATGTAGGAATCCTAAAAGGAATAGGATTATATATATTTAAACTAGCAATCCTAGATAAAATACAATTTATATTTAAGATTTGTAAGGTAATACATACAATTTTTATTTTCGATTTACTCTTATAATTTTCTTAAATTTTGAGTAAAAAATAAAGGATTATAAAGATAATAATCATTAAAAAAATAATAGCAAAAAAAATTAGAACCATAAAAGAATAATAATTTTTAACTAAAAAATAAGAATCATAAAATAAAAATAATTAATAAAATAAAATAGGATAAATAAAATAGGAATCATATATTGATTTTGTGATAATGTAAATGATTCTTTATTAGCATTGTGTTTGACGGCCACGGGAGACGGCCTAAACTAATTTTTATCTAAATAATGATAATTTTTCTATTAGTATTATGTTTCACGGGAAAGTGGTTAAATAATTTTTTATCTATGTTATAATATATTTTCTTATTAAAACGGGACCATGGTTCAAAATAATTTTTATCTAATCATAATCTTTAATTTTATCATAATTAGAATAATTTTTAAATTTATTTAAACTAATAATAATAGATGAAATGCAATTTATATTTAAGATTTGTACGGTAATACGTACAATTTTTATTTTTGATTTATTCTTATAATCTTCTTAAATTTCGAATAAAAAATAAGGAATTGTAAAGATAATAATCATTAAAAAACTAATATCAAAAAAATTAGAACCATAGAAGAATAATAATTTTTAACTAATAAATAGGAATCATAAAATAAAAATAATTAATAAAATAAAATAGGAATCATATATTGATTTTATGATAATGTAAATGATTCTTGATTAGTATTGTGTTTGACGGGCACGGGAGGCGGCCCAAACTAATTTTTATCTAAATAATAATAAATTTTCTATTAGTATTATGTTTGACGGGAAAGTGGCTAAAATAATTTTTTATCTGCGTTATAATATTTTATTTGTTAAAACGGGACCACGGTTCAAAATAATTGTTATCCAATCATAATCTTTAATTTTATCATAATTAGAATAATTTTTATTAGTATTGTGTTTGACAAGAGAGCGGCTTAAACTAATTTTGATCTAAATTATACTGTAATATTTAATTTTATCATAAAAATAAAAATTATGGATTAATATTGTCTTTGACGGGAGGGCGGTTCGAACTAATTTTATTATTAGTATTGTATTTGACAGGATGACCACTTAAAAAGAATTTTATACTAATTATAAATTTTTATTGTTAGTGATATCTTTAACCGGAAGATGACTCAAAATAATTTTTATGCTATTATAACATTAATTCGTATCAAAATTTATACAAAATTTATAACGCCGCCGCGAAGCGCGGCTTTATTCACTAGTTACAACACTAAAATCAGTAAAAACGCAGCAAAAAAACAGGACTCGGCGAATAGAAAACAGGGCTCGGTACTGACTCGGTCGAGGGGGGGTGAGTTTATGTTTAATAAAAACTAAAAACAGGGGTTGTATAAACGAGAGTTTAAGACTGAAATTTTTTATATATTAATATTAACTTACTACTAACACTTTAAATGATAAAACTATAAATAATATGATTTTGGGGTTTTAAATCTAAACCCTAACACAAATTAATGTTGTGCTAGGACTTAGTTGACTATTTCAAAAGATCACAAATCTATACTAATCACAAGCTCAATGATTCTTCATTTCCCAAAAGCTTAAAAAGCATGTGGTGGTACTTAAAAGAATCATACAACTTGGAGAAAAGAAATTAAAAAGACAATACAAGATTAAGCTAAAAGAGATTTGCATAGAAATTAAAAAGTGTATACAAGCTTGGAAAGGAAATTGGGGCTAGCAAATTGTAAATCTATCTAAGATACTAACTATAGAAATGACTAGGTGAGAAAAGGTGGGTAGGTAGCTAGGTAGGTTGAAACATGATGGGGAGGTGTGTATTTATAGGGGAAATTAGGGTAGAGGGGAGGTGTAGGTGTCCCATCTAGATGCTTCCTTGAGAATATTCCCCAATGACCCCTTTCTTCCCATCTTTTCCTCCTTTTTGCTTTATTCTTTTATTTCTTCAAGCTTTTGCAATTTTCCTAAAAAAAAACAAATAAACAAATAAATAAGTGAGAACAAGCAATAATTAGGCATTTAAAATATACAAAAATATGCACTTATCATTCCCACAGAGACTAGTGTATTCAGAAATATGCACTTATGCACCAATGTATGATTATTATTCAATTCTCGGACAATTGACAAGTTAGTTGGTTTTTATCTAAATTAACTAATTAAAGTCGAATTATAACTAAGAGAATTAAAATCGAATTACTTATGAGAATAAAACATGGGATTCTAACTTCATTAAATACTTCATTCCGAGTTATGCCTTATCGATATGTGATGGTTGATAACTAATCAGATAACACGAAATTGATACACGCTAACTGTCGTTATACACGCACCAAATCGGCTACACATCCACAATTAAGATAGAAGGTAAACATACAACAATATTGCTTAGACCCTATATGTCTATAGAATTTGAAAACATAACGGTTGAAGAACAAGTTATCTATCAAGATTACATATGGTGATGCAAGATGGTTAAAATCACACCACTAATCATGTATATCGAATACATAATCCTATGTTCGCATGGCAAGTTCTAAATCAATATATCCATTGTCGCTTCAATAAAGATTAACAAACAATCTAAGATGTTAGCTATGCATCCAAGACGAATAAGCACAACCAATACGAAGAAATCAACATTCATCACACAAATAACTAAGGCAAATCAACTACTGAAATCCATATATAAATCCGCTAGAATCCCACGATAATGATTAGTTCATAATCGAACTTCTCATCATCATGTAAATAAGAGTAAACATGGTACTGAATAGTCTAAACAATATCAAAAGAGTAAAACAAGAGTTTCGAAATAAATCCGAATGAGCATCCAAAGTTACGCCTCCTTCGAAGAATTACAAAAGTGAAAACTATAAATCTCGATCTCGATCTTCTCTGTAGCCGTCACGTGCTCCTTAGAATGATTCTAGGTTGTATTTTAGGTTCCCCAAGCCTTTCTTTAAGTTCTCCAGCAAACGGGCCTTCAAACGGATCAAAAACGGTCAAAACGGGCCAAAAATCCCGCCCAGAGTGTGAGGCGGGCGCCTCACAGCTCAGGCGGCCGCCTCACAATGGCAGAACGCTCAGGCGGGCGCCTCACAAGTGAGGCGGGCGCCTCACAATGGCAGAACGCGCACCCGACACTTCTTTGCCCATAACTCTCTCCTCGTGCATCCGATTGCTTCGCCGTTTTTTTTCAATGAAAGCTATGAATCTCCTCTTCGTCCTCCTTCCAAGAAACCTACACAACACAACACTAAAAAATATCAAAAACATGAGGCCATTTCATCGTTTTAAGTCAAAACGAAGGGTTCCAAGTGGATACGAACTCCACTGATCACAAGGAACAAAATTTACATCAAAGTCATATATCTATACATGTTAGTACTCCATCATAGTGTACCTGCATAAAGCCATAACTGGATATATATTGAGTGTTGTGAGAGGAATTAAATACAACACTCCCAGAACCGTGTAGCACAATAATAGGGATATTCGTTTAAGAATACGTAAATCACGGAAAGCTAGTAGGGGCTACCGTTAGTACAAAATATAGAGAAACAAGTGTGTTTAGGGGCAGAGCTTGCAAAGATCCGAACAAAGAGGCCGGAATATTGGAATTCCGTCCTGTAGTCGCCCGGAAATAGTGTCACGAAGGTTACACGTGCCTCTCTTTAGAGTGTAGAGCTTGTGAATCCGAATCTCTTTGCAAGGTGCCTCTGGACCCTATTTATAGGGATCAAGCCCATGTAGTTCTTCATAAGCATTGTGAAAAGATAAGCTCTTATCCACTCTTGTTTAGAATAAACCAGCCTTCCTTCGTAGTTATCCAGCGGAATCCCACTCCAAGTAGGTCACCTAAAGCTTTCATCTTCAATATATATCCGATTATATGCACTAGATATGTATATATGTTGTAATTATCTCCAAAATAAGCATGATTATCCTTTAATTCGTGGATAAATAGCAGCTAATACACTCCCAATCTACCTCCAATTCGTCCTCCTAGAAACAAGGAAGAAGAGCCCTGCTTGGAGTCTGCCTGCCATTTTACCCAGGCGGCGGAAGCCCTGCCAGCGGCATCCCCTAAGTACAGCCCTGTAGCTGCAACCCTGGATGCACATAGCGGTAACCCTTAGCAGAGGTAAACCCTAAGTCGCTTTCAGGTGCAACCTTATTCCGATGGCAACCTCCGTTATGCTTCCAATGCAAGCCCATAAATCTGCTTGTATGCCTTTAATGGTTCACCCAGCCATGGTGAAGCCCAATATCCTTTACCAAATGTCTCCAATAAGTCCAAACAAAGCCTAGACAATATAAATGGGCTATAAAATAAGCCCAGGGAGATTTTATGGCACAACAACTACCCCCGGTTCCTTGAAGTATGAAATGCGAGAGGAACCTAATAACGGTAACCCTGTATCATCCAACGGCAAGCCTCAAAACTATGCTGGAGGTTAATCATAACATATTCCTAAGCTTATGTGGGTGTACCCGGTGTAAGAAACAAGAAATATTCAAGAAATACCACCCACATAATAATATAAACCTTAATTTATCACAACCACTGCAAGCCTCGAACATAATTCCCCAAAGTAATTAAAATTATTCCCAAAATTCTGTCCGGGCTTCCATAAATCCAGTTCCGGCTTTTTAGTTTCCCGCGTGCAATGCAACACCTCGAGATAAGGCTGATCCCAAAGTTTGCGTTCAGTTAAAATTCAAATTAATTCGAATTTTACTAAAACCCCTAAATAGGTTGTGTAGCTGCAGAGTCCCAAATAAAGTCTTCCCCTTCAGCTGTCTAATCTCTTTCTCGAGAAGCCTCGCGTCATCAATGCTGCCTCACGCATTTCCAATCACAAAACGCCACGCGGCGAGGCTGTTCCCCACTTTTCTACCACTGTATATACATCCACCCGAAGTCTCAAACTCTTCACTTACTCTCTCCCTCTACCCGAAGTACTCCAGACGCAGGCTGCCCTTTTTCCTCCGGCATTTTTCTCGGCTACTACTTACTTCCGACCAAAGGTAAGCTCTTTAAATCTCCATTTTTTTGTTTATATATTTCCACCAGATGAAACCATATTTGTTGCTAGGTGTCCACATGCTCCATGTTTGATTGATTTTTATTTATTTTTTATGACTGCTCACCTCGGTATGTGGGCACACACCCACATTAGACTTGCCTGAGATCGATGTAATGAACCGGACTACTAGCTAATTTGTTTTGCATGTCTTTGTAACTGTGAATACACACTTATCTTGGAATGCAGACACCACTCGCTTGAATTTTCCTTTTATTATGCTTCCCACATCCCTTGACCGGACCTATCGCTTCCGATCTTGTGACGGTCGGGTGTTGGTTTGAAGCCCTAATCGCAACCCTAGTAAACCCTAGGTTCCCAATCGGCCTCTAGGGGGAAACCCCTATTTTATGATCGAAACCCCCTTTGTGTTTTTGTCTGCTTTGACTAAACTGCTATGTAATTCGTATGCCATATTTGATTACCTCTTAGGCCAGAGTAGCGATTAGATGCTTGTTGTTGTGGTTGAGGTCGGGATTAAAGTTGGGTTCCCCACCTTGGGCATCCGGTTAGGCCTCCCGTTGGTAGATAGAGAATCCGAACCGCCACCTAAATCCCTTGTTATCCCCCCATGGAGGGAAAATGTCCCTTCCCACCTTGGGGCTTCAACTGATACCCCTTCATGCCCATTCCATACTTACAAGGCTTCAAGTCCGCAGCCCAGCTTTCCATAAACCTTTTCCCTTTTCATTTTTCCTTTCCTCTTGTCTCTATTGAGTTACTTCCCTTCTTGAACTCCTTGTTGACTCCTTCCTTTCCTCTTGTAGATGTCTCAAGGATCCATGCCTTCTCACTCTTCCCAATCAGCTACCAGCAAGGCTCCGATAATCGTGGTTGACACGGGATCTTCTCCCAGCCTAGACCTCACCCCGTGCAGCCAAGCTGAGGGGTTAGATCTAGCACCCGCTCCAGGCATAGCTTGGTGGTGAAGCAGCTCAACTGGACCACCTCTAAGTCCGGCAAGGCGGACGGGACCCCAGACCCCCAAGTGGATGTTACTGCTGCTTCTAAGGGGAATCCAGAGGAACTCGAGTGGGAAGCCGAGGCTTCCGTTGAAGTGATGGAACCCCCGGGGTGTTCCTGGCCTACGAGCACATGGACTCCATTATGACTCCCGCAAGGTTGAAGTCACATCTAGAGTCCTGCAATCCTGGCTGCACTCTGGTCATCCCGCAGCCCGGGGAGAGAGGCCACCTCTTTGATAGCCTCAAACCGGAGACAGCTTGCCCCAACACCGTGCTGTCCTCCTAGTTCTTTAGACTACGGATATCTCTTCCCCTCCATCCTTTCATCCTGGAGGTTCAGGACTTCTATGAGGTCTCCCCCATGCAGCTCACCCCCAACTCCTACCGCATGGCGGTCTGCCTCTACATACTTTACTATATCCACCACGGGGTGAGGATGTCGGCCCTTGAGCTGGGCTGGTTTAACCTGCTGAAGCTGACAGGGAGGACCCCTAGATTCTTCTATCTCACGGCTTGGAATACCCACCATATATCAAGGGCAACCGCCAATCAATGTCTGATTGGCAGAAGTTGTTCCTGTATTGCTACGATTGCCCCGTCTACTAGAAAGACTTCAACCTCTCCCTCAATAAGGCAGCTTTCTCCCTTGTTCATTGTCAGTTCAGCCTTAGGCTTCCCGTGTGGCTTTCCCTATATTTTTGTTTGTTGTAGACATGCTAGTAAGACCCCATTGGCGGGAGAGTCCCTTGAGAGGGCCAAGCATGTGCTGAGGCTATCCACCAATTTGGGTGATGGCTCCAGCCTGCTAACTCCAGAGAATCTGGAGAGGCTCGGTTTATCCACGAACATAGTAGACGCATGGGGGTGACAGGAAGCCCAGGTTTCATTTTAGTTTGTAACCTTGGAATTATTTGTCTTTGATGCTCTGTGTCCAGTAAATTTTATGTTATTTGTGCTGCTTGTACTCGCATTTCTTTATATCCCCGTTATCAACTGCACTGTTTCCTAATATCTTCCTTTGTTTTCTTGTCTTGCAGATATGGCTTCCAACATTCCAAAATTCGTGAAGCGATCTACCAAGTACGAGGACCTCTTCGGAGAGGCCTCTAGCTCTAAGGCCCCCGTCACCGCTCCTCCCATGTCTCAGCTCCCTGCCTCATCTTTGGAGCAAAAGAAAACCTCTTCTAGCGGCCGCAAGAGGGACATTAGGGCTGCAGAAACGGGAACCCCTTCTGACTCCCGCTCCAATAAGCGGTCCAAGCTTGCCTTTGCTCGTAGCTCTCCAGCCCTTGCTTCCTCCCAAAAGTCCCAGCTCTTTCAACGGTTGGTCAACGACTAGATTCCTGAGGCCGCGATTAGGGGGTGGGATAGGCTGTCCCTAGCAGAAGCTGCGCATGACAAGGTGGTGGCCAATGAAAAGAGCCTATTCCTTGACCTCAAAATAAGCGAGCAAGCGGCTGATGTGGCTCGAATTGATGAGGGTTTGAGGGCGGACCTGAAGCAAGCGAAAGCCAATCTCGCCACCATAATCAAGGACAGGGAATCCTTACAGAAGGCAAATCAGACGTTCAAGGAAGCTGAGGCCAAGGTGCAAGTGGATAGGAGAAAGGAGGATGCGGTGAGGTGTTCCCTGGAGGAAGAGGTAGATGGTTTGGGGAAGTTGGTGAAGAGGCTGGAAGGCCAAGTGAAGGTGCTCCAAGACGCCGCTGCTTCCGCCAAGGCAGGGAGAAAACAACGGGAGGCAACTATCTTCGAGGCCGGGGTTGCCGTGGGAGTTAAGGACTGTGTAAAGTCTGCCTACCGCGTCTTCCCCGACAAGGACTAGGCCAAATTAGGGCCCGATGCCGCTGTTTCCCTGGAAGACGCAAAGGCCGATGATGCGGTCAACTCCGAGAAGGCCGAGACCAGCGACGGAAAGCTCCTTGGGGATACCCCCGAGGGAGAAGTTGCGGTCAAGGATCAACTGGAGGCTGTCAAGACACCCCCTGCGGACTCGGATGTGATGGCCTCAGTGGGGACTTTAAATGAATCCCCGACCGTCGACCCCCCGGTTTCTGAAGAAGCCCTCCAAACATCGTCTCCTGCTACTTCCCATTAATCCTTCCTCGTTGGCTTGCCTTGGTTTTTTATCAGACTTTTTCTTTAATCGTGAATTTTTGCGTGGCGTTCTGCGTCATGAATTTGAACAATTTGGATGAGGGTGCGGGCACCTCCGAATGCCTCGCGAGTTGTTAAGATTTCAAAGGGCCTCCCCCTCTTGGTGCGGGGAGGAATATCCCTTTCTACTTTTTAGTTTTTTATTATCAGCACTGCTCTTATTTCCTCATCTGTCTTGTATGATTTTTCTGTACTCTTTTTGATGTTGCATGCGCGTATATTTGCCATATAACTTGGAATGCAAGTAGAAAGAGGTTGCAACCCCTAAGACTTCGTCTTTGACATTGTTTCTGATTGTGTAAAGTAAACCCAATGTTTCAAGATAATATGCAGCCCGACAGATCATAGTCTTTAAGGAGAGGGAGAGGGAGAGGGAGAGGGAGGGAGGGGGTGAGAGAGTTGTGGTGGACCTGTGGAATAGTATTGTTGGATTGGACATCGAAAACTCGAACAAAGCTTTCAATTGAAGCGGAGGCAGCGATTCTGCCATAGGAGTGAGCAGCCATCGAAACCACGCTCAGGCAATGACCCGAATTTGTACTCAAATAAGCCCTAACTTAACTATAGGACAAGCACTAAAATTGAACCCAAAATAAACACACTGAACACTCAAATAACCATAGAGATGGTTGAACAAGCACCCAAATAAACAATAGATAGAGAGGGGGGATTTACCTTAACACAAATCGAAACCCAGTAACTCAAATCGTACTTACAAACAAAGAATGAGAGCGATTAGTCGAAGAAGTTTGAGTTATTAAGTCCTAATTTGAACTCAATATTGAAAACCCCCAAATCGACAAACCCTAATTCGCAATTGAGATGTAACTGAAACCCAAACGTATGCGATAAACAGAAGTGCCTTGCGTGAGAGACTAAGAAGAATAAGAGAGAGGTGCGAGAGAGGAATAAGAGAGAGAGGTGCGAGACTGAGAGAGAGGTGCGCCGAATGAGACAAAGAGATGGAGTTGGTTTGAGTATGAGTGAAAATTTTAGGCGGGATTTAGTAAAAAGAAATGCCGCTCGTTTGTTGTACTCTACCGTCCAATTTTTTCAATTTTTTGTTTCCATTTAGTGTTCATAAATTAATATTTTAATTTATATTTAAATATAAATTAATATCTTAATACATTTAAATATATATTCAAAAAACTTAGTACAATGTATTTGTTAGTATTTTCTGATTAATATTGGTCAATCATATAAGTATTTTTACTTTCAAATTGGTGTAATGAATAAATTATTTATTTTTAAAATGATTAAATGTAAATTAATTAATTAATTTGAAGGTAATTTTTTAATATAATTTATTTTAAGAAAATATAATTCAATTGCGGTATTATTATTTTATACATAATTAAATAATTTTTTTATTATAATTAATTATTTTAAGGAGATAATATAAAAATTAGTATTTTATTCCAAATTTATTCTTTTCATGTTTAGTATATTATATTTTATTAATTAAGCATTTAAAAGTATTCTAGCTATATTTCAAGTAAATTTTATTATCATACTACAATTAATTATTTAACAAATACTTTATGCAACACGTAATGTTTGCTATTGCAACATATAATTGACATGAATGGTTATCGTTGCGGTAGGTAGTGTCTACAGGCGCTGCACATTTATACAAATGTGAGAAGCACATCCAGTATCAAATACCCAAGATGTAGAAATAGACAAATTGACTTCTATAACATAAATACCTGATCCAGAAATTTGAACTGCCTTCATTTTCTTTGGATCCTCCAAATAAGTTGGACAGTTTCTCTTCCAGTGACCAGCTTTCTTGCAGTAGTGACATTCACCCTTGGCAACACCACCTTTAGGCTATAAAGCCTGTTTGGGACCTGACTTTGGCTTGGGTGTAGAATCAGATCCAATCTTCTTCTTACCCTTCCACTTGCCCTTCCCTTTGGCCTTACCTTTATTGCCCACCATCAGTATGGGAGCAGGTTCAGCTATCTTCATGTTGGTCTCATATGTTCTCAACATATGCAACAATTCCGTAGGTGTTTTGTCAAATTCATTCATATTATAGTTCACAACAAACTGAGTGAATTTGTTGTTCAAAGAATTCAAGATTAGATCAATACCAGTTTCCGGACTAATCGGGAAACCCAAAGTTTCAAGGTACTCAATGTAACCAATCATCTTCAGAACATGTGGGCCAACTGGTTCACTTGCCGCTCGTTTGCAATTAAAGAGTGACTTACTCGTGTTGAACCTTTCTTGACGAGTTTGGCTTGCAAACATGCTTTGCAAGTGCTCATTGATAGTATATGCATCCATATGCACATGCTGTCTTTGAAGCTCAGCACTAATAGTTGCCAACATAAGACATGCAACATCATTTGCATCATTCTCATCCCTTGTGTGTGCTTCTCGTTCATCAGCAGTAGCACCCTCAGGGAGGGGGCCTGGAGGAGGAATATCAATGACATGGAGTTGTTTCCTCTGCCAGTCTAGGAAGTTGTTTCCTCCTGTCAATTTTTCCTTCTCAAGGACTGATCGTACAGATAGTGTGTTTGTGTTGTTTTCCATTATTCAGTATCTACAATGATAAAAGTGCAAAATAAACATTAGATTGTCTGAGTTAAATATTTATATGCATATGACATATTCATAATATATCTCCCACTATTTTTATCAAATTAATAGCCCTAACTATTAATTCAAAAAGTATATCCCATAAATCTTTCTAGTGTGCCAAGATCCATATTTCGTCATGTCATAAGTCAACCACTGGTAGTCCTTAAAACATGATTATTTAGGTAGATAACAGTTGTCAATTATATCATATATAATTCTTGGATAGTTTGGTGAACAACAATTGATCTTATCTATCTAATAGATTTTTAACCAAGCTCTATGCTGCTAAGTTCATAATAGTTGAATATAACCGTTTATATTCACCTTATTATTATAATTTAGTTAAGTTGGACCCAATGATACAATGTCCGAATATAACCGTTTATATTCGTCGCATTTCACCATGATAGATAGGAGTCCCCTGCCACTGACAGCCCTTCCCCGTATCGATCTAGGATTCAATGAGTGTTCATTCATTGGAAAGCATCTGATTAAAACTTAATATTTTACTTAGGGATTTTAATTAAGAACGATCATGATCCCATCATAAAGAGATTCTCAATTTTTCCTTGAATTAAATATTTCAAATCAATACTCTTTGATTGGTTGAAAACCCGACTTGAGGTGTTGGCACAACGGCTATACTTAAAAACCCCAAATCCGACGGAATCTTTCTCTCATTGAATACCAAAAATCCATAATGAATTCCGTGTTTCATAAACACAAGAATCTCATAATCGTTGTAAAAATCTTAAATCGTTACAGATTTTATCTTGTTTAGCAGGCATGGCATGGGTGTCGTATCTAATACATTCATCCTTAATCTAATTAAGCATGCATAATTATCACTACTCTACACATACATTCATCACATGGCATATATATGTAAAGTGCAATAAAGTAAATGTGTTTGGTTATGGGCCCAATCCTATGTGATCTTTATCAAGCTCATGATAAAGATCAAGGTCATCTAATGTGGTGATGGAAGTAAATAAAACTACTTATTACATAAGTCTTCTTCCTTGATTAGACTTCTTGTATGTCTCAACTTCTTATTTGTTGGGACTCCTTGTATGTCTCAACTTCTTCTTTGTTGGGACTCCTTGTATGCCTCAACTTTTTCTTTGTTGGGACACCTCCATGAAATCTTCAATTACATTACATGATTGAAAAACAAACTAATCTAATGAACTTACAAGATAACTCGAGTTACATTCGAGATTTATGATTACAAAGATTGACGACATGCAAGTCGTATTTAAAACCAAAACCATTATACTAAGGTCGAAGGGCCATAACCAAACACCATGCTCAATTAACACTTGATAACATGTTAAATCATATAATCAGATAATGCCATATCATATACATCATGATCCAATCCCAAAAATAAAATGACGCAAAAATCAGAAAAATCAGAATAAAATCTGATAACATTAAATCGCTGATTATAGGCTCTAAACGGCGTCAAACGCCTTACAGACGCGTCGATGATGGCTCCATCAGTTTTGTTCAGACGCTCGTTTCCATTCAGAAACGGGTTTTCGTTTGCGAAAAATGGACACCAGAAACAAATTTCACCAAATCTACAGCATCTAATTCAGAATTCATATCGAATACGTTCTCATCTCAAGAACAAACATAAATCATGTATATATCAGTATATATACAGATCATCATAAGATCATCAACAGATTCATCATATCATTCATATATCATAACTGTTATCGTAGCAGATTCATCACACATGCATACTTGTAAAATACAGTAAACACGTAACCAAATCAGCCCCTTATACAAGTAGCTCTGATGCCATTTTTTGGGTTCCGAGGCATAAAACGCAGCGGATATACGTAAATAAAACGAAAATTTTGAAACCCAAGAACAGGATCCATGTATAATTATGGGCAGATTATGGAGATAACGAATCATACCTTTCAAAAGCTAAAATTTCACGAACTCAACGGAGATCCTAGCTATCACGCTTTGTCTATCTCTCGGAAAACACATCTATGGTATCCACACGAGCACCGATGGATTGGACGTACTAGCCTCCTTCTCGACGATCGGAGCTGCCTTGCCTCTCTTTGCTGCTAGGGTTTTTCTCACAAACACGTTATGACCTCCTTCACCATCATTACGTATTTATAATGACTGATGGGAAGGCCCATAACAGCAAATCCTAACCCTAGTAGGTATAGGATTAAATAATAAAACGAATTTCTATTATTTAATTAATAACTAAGTCATACTTAATTATTATGGGCAAAAGCATTCCCTTTAATTCGAATTTATATTATATTAATTAAGTATCACTTAATTATAATAACATTCAAATAATCATCAATTAATTTAAATTAATAATTTAAATTAACAGATTCCATTATGTGCTCTATTTGTGTGACCCTATAGGCTATCATTTAATTGGCAATAATTTTATTCTCTAATAAAATTATAAACAATGAGCGGTATCTAGTAATACATCATTGTTACCCAATTAAACAATAATTAAATCGTGATTAGATAAAACCTTTCATGAATAATGTTTTTTGTGTAATATGATCCCTTTAACCATACATATTATAGATTAAACTCGAGGCATGTATTTAGTCATCCTCTTCAATATTTAATCCGGGTTTACTTGATCCATGAGTAGACTATCAAGACAAATCATTATTTGACCATGGCCATGCATTTATAGTCTCACTCAATCAATCACGAGGCCAATAATATCTCTCCTATTTATAGGAGGGTTAAATCCTTTATCTATCATTCATATTTCTCATACGACTCATGATATACCTGATGTCCACTTTTATCATCACCCGGTCAAAGGTGACTTTTAATGTAGTCAAAGTATATTAATCCTCGTATAGAAATATAATGATTTGAAGTCAAAGGATCGTTACACCATTATCACTGTGAGTCTTTCTTATGACTTTATTAAACATGAAGAATCTCAGTGTGGGTCTGTCCAGTACCATGTACTCTCACATGTACCTATGTATTGACTTTAGTATCCCCATACTTATAACCAATGAAATGTGGTTATCTTGTCAAACAACATACTAGTTTATCTATGTATTATTATTGTCATATATAATAGTACTCAACTATGGACCTTTAAGAATATGATATATTATATAATCTCATGTTCAAGTCATGTACTTAAACTATATAATGTGTATCATGATTCTAAGGATATTTTTTATGCTAACAAAAAATTGCAGTAATTTAGATCATAATAAATACATTTATTGAATGAACAACTGACATAAAAGTTTAAAAGAACAATGTATTGCCTCTAGGGCACCTACACTAACAAAAACTTCTCCCAATTGAATTTCAGACAAAAAAACACTCATATTTCAAACACTCAGAAACTTCCTCCATTTCCTGAACCTCGCCACTCTCACCTCCATTTCCATCTCGCCTCTCTCACAGTCCCGACCTCGCCGCTCTTACAGTCCCGACCTCGCCTCTCTCAACTTCCTCACCTCACAATCTCGACCTCCATTCTCACCTCACTGCAGTCTCGACCTCAATATCAAATTAGGGTTTCGGTGTTCACGATTTGGGGATTTTGCTCAGTTCTCAGTTCTTCATCATAGTTCTCCATCACGGTGCTTGATTTGGGGATTTCGGTGTTCTCAGCTCTCGATTTTGGGATTTGGGCATCTGCAATTAGGGTTTCGCTGTTCTCGATTTAGGGATTTCAACTTCTCGGTTGTGGGATCAAGTTCTCCATTCTTCAGTTAGCTCTAGCAATTCCTCTTTTATATTTAAGATATAGATTTTGCATATAGGGCTTTTTGTGATTAAGATTTTGTTTTTTTTAGTTGCTATCTGCTTGTAATTTGTACTTTTAATTGATATTAGCTAGGTTGGGTGTTGCATGCTTGTAATTCATGCTGAGTTGTTTTGCTTTTTTAGTCTGAGAGAGGGAGGGAGGGGGAGAGAGAGTGACAGAGAGAGGGAGAGAGTAGGGAGGGAGAGAGTGACAGGGAGGGGGGAGAGAGAGAGTGACAGAGAGAGAGAGAGAGAGAAGGGAGGGAGAGAGTGACAGAAAGGGGGGACAGAGAGAGAGAAGGGAGGGAGAGAGTGACAGAGAGGGGGGAACAGAGAGACGGAGAGAGAGAGAGAGAGAGAGAGAGTAGATTGTTTGAAATTGTGTTAGATTGTTGAATTAGTGATTATAAGGTATTAAATGATATGCTGAAAATAAAATTAGTTGAGGTTAAGTTGATTGATGAATACATGTTGATTCTTTGAGTTGGTGTTAATTTGTTTAACAAACTCTAGCTGTTTTATGTGTATGATTGTAGTTACTGTAATAGTTGCAGAATTGAGGTCCAAAATTTGGCCTCTTGTGCTGCTTGGTCTGGTTAGTTACATGACTCGCATTAATTAGCTGCGTGTGATTTAAGTTTCCAGTAAGAAATGTTTGGTGTTACTGATTGATCTAGTACAAAATGCTTTGGTACTTTTTATCTACTCTTTAAATGGAGGCATTTAGTTCTTCATATCTATTTGACATGTTATAAATTTATTTTGATTACTATTTTTGGATTGGTGTTAAATGTTGATTGGGAACATAGAGATATTAAGTATGTTCATTCAATTGTGTAGAAATGGACAGAGTGTACTCGTGTTCATTTAATTAGTTAGTTTTCTCCAGTTAAGTTATTTCATATAATGAGAGAGTGTACTCGTGTTTAGAGCGGCGGGTAGTTTCTTATGTGAACATAGTGCAAGTAGTTTTTTCTGCTGGAATAGTTGCTGCTATCAACGGTTTATATATTTATACTATTTTTATATACTAATTTTTGTGACATTACTTATTAGAATTTTGTTTTATGTCGACCAATGATTTTATATATTTATACTATATTTCAGTAAAACTGCTGGATTGGGGTGAAGAGGGCCACATAACACAAGCTGAGATACAGGCTGCATTTACACAAGAAGTTGTTGTTTGGCATAAGCTGAGATACAGGGCTGCTAATTCTGTGCTTTATAAGGTATATCACATGCCTCCAAATACAACTCTCATTTTTTTGTCTCGATTAATTACTTGATTAGTTGTTGTGATTGTATGCTTAAGGAATATAATTTACACACACACACAGATATATATATATATATATATATATATATATATATATATATGTCTTTAGAGAAAGCATGCATATGTACATGATCTTAATGATATATGTGATTGTAAAACTACATTTTTATATGTCTTTTTTTAGTTTTTCTCAGATATTAAGTATAGTCGGGCTGATAATTATAATAAACAAAAGATTTAATATATTATACTAAATGCTTAATACAGATAACTGATAAGTTTAATATAGAGATTATGTTTAATATATTTCAACATTACAGGTTGGCTCTTACTCCTTTTTCGGAATCGTTAGTGGTACCTAGGTTGGTTGTTAGTAAAGTAGAAGTGGGTATGGATGATCAATACACCATTTGGATAGGTCTCCCGAGATACAGTGTAGAATATGTAAATGGAATAAAATCATTTCTACAAAATGCTTTTCCGATTTATAGCAAAGGGGATGAGATGAAGTGCCCCTGCAGAAATTGTATAGATCGTAAATGGCATTGTCAAGATGTAATTTATGATCATTTAATATGAAGTGGGCCTTCCCCTAGACACATCAAATGGATTTGTCAAGTTTCACAAACAAAAGTGGGACCTAGTGCAATTGATATGGACTGTGAAATAGGGATGGATTTTGGGGACAACTTAGATGCAATGTTTAATTGTATAGGGAAGAAGTTCGAAAACTTAGGAGAGTGCGGAGAAGGGCCTAATGCAGAGGCTAAAAGGTTTTATGACCGTGTAAAAGAGGGCAAACAACCATTGTATCCTGGTTGCACTAATTTTTCATGCTTAAGTTTTTTGATAAGGCTTTATTGTTTGAAATGTGATAACAGAATTAGTGAGTCTGCCTTCGGGTAATTACTAAAGCTGATAAAAGAAGCTTTCCCAGAGGCCCACCTATCTTTATCGTTCAATGCTGCGAAGTCTACAATTAGGGATTTAGGTTTGGATTATCAAAAAATACATGCATGTCCTAATAGTTGCATGTTATATTGGACCGAAAATAAGGATGAAGATGCGTGTCAGAATTGTGGGGCTTCGAGGTGGGTTTTACAAGAGAAGGAAGGCAACGCTGCAAAGAATATTTATGTGTAGTGAAACCTCCAAACTAATGACATGGCATGCATCAAGTCGAAAGGATGATGGAAAATTAAGACATCCGGCAGATTAGGAGGCGTGGAAGACGATGGATGCTCGTTATCCTGATTTTGCTTCCGAAAAATGTAATATCAGGCTAGGGGTAGCAGCTGATGGTTTTAACCCATACGGATCAATGAATTTAAGGCACAATACTTGGCCAATAATACTCGTGAACTACAACTTGCCCCCTGGTTATGCATGAAACCAGAAAACCTGATTCTTTCCACATTAATATCGGGTCCAGAATCTCCATCGAATAATATTGATGAGTATATGCAGCCTTTGGTTGCTGAGCTGAAAGAGTTATGGGATTCTAGTATTGAAACTTTTGATGCCTTGACTAATAAGAACTTCAATTCACGTGCAATGGTGTTGTGGACCATTAGTGATTTTCCTGGTTATTCCATGTTGTCAGGGTGGAGCACGAAGGGGTACTTAGCGTGTCCAGTATGCCATTATGAGACTTATTCTGAATATTTAAAACATAGCAGAAAAATATGTTATATGAACCATATGAAGTTTCTTGATCCTACACACAAGTGGAGGTTTGATAAGAAAAGATTTAATGGCCAAATTGAAACTGGACAGCCTCCTTCAATTTTATCCGGGTTGGATATTTTAACGGTGTTGAAGGATTATGAAAATAAATTTGGGGAGGCTGAGAGAAAGGGTAGAAAAAGTGACTGCCCTTTTAATAAGAAATAAATATTTTTTGATTTGCCGTATTGGCGTTATAATCCCCTTCGACATAACCTTGATGCAATGCATATCGACAAAAACCTTTGCGACAACATATTAGGTACATTGCTTAATATTAGTGGGAAATCAAAGGATCATATAAATGCCCGCTTAGATTTACAGGAATTAGGTATAAGAAAGGACTTGCATCCTGTTGAATCTAGTGACGGGAAGCATCTTGAAATTAAGGCAGCAATATTTGATATGTCTAACAAGGAGAAAGAAACTTTCTGCTCAGTATTAAAGCATGCTAAACTACCTTATGGTTCTGCTTCTAATATTAGCCGATATGTACAGACAAATTTAAGAAAGATATCAGGGTATAAAAGCCATGATGCACATTTTATACTTCATTATCTCTTACAATTTGCTGTGAAAAAATCGCTAAGAGCAGAAGTTGCCTTGCCATTGATTAGACTGAGGGCATTTCTTAGGGGATTATGGAACAAGGTTATTGACTTGGATGAACTTCCGAGGTTGGAAAAAGAAATTGTGGAGATACTATGTCAATTTGAGATGATTTTTCCACATTCTTTTTTTGATGTAATGGTACACTTGCCTATCCATTTATCCAGAGAAGTCAGATTAGGTGGACCACTACACGATCGCAACATGTTTCCAATTGAGCGTTATCTCGGTAAGTTGAAAAAATATGTTCGCAATAGAAGTAGACCGGAAGGTTCAATTGCAGAGGGTTATCTAGCAGAAGAGTGTCTGACTTTTTGTTCGAGATTTTTGGGTGAAGGAGGAATATAAAACAGCATGTATTCATCTTTCCCAACAGCTGTTGAGTATCACATTGGCACCAAAAAAAACAAAGATGGAAAAATCTTTAAATTAGGAGAAAGCGATTGGAAGGCATGCCATCGATATGTTTTGTTTAATTCTGGTAATGAGGAAGTAGAGAATCTAATCAAGTAAGCTTCTTATATTACCCATATTTCATTCTACTTTTTCCTATAATGTTTCAATATTTGTCTTGCTTATCAGCTTTTTTGAACTTGGCGTTTATTTAGGGAGCATCGAGCTTTACTAGACAGTTGTGGCACTTCAAAAAAATTTAAAAGGGAACGAGCACACACTGAAGAATTCTGGAAATGGTTAACCGAACAGATTCTAACAAAAGATGTGATTTCAACAGATTTGGAGGTGTTTTCATTAGGTCCTAACAAAAGAGCTAGGAAATTCAGTGGCTACGTTATAAATGGATATAGATTTCATACGAAATCTAGGGATTCCCAATGTGTCATACAAAACAGCGGTGTTTTTTTAACAGCCGAAACAACTAGTGATAATAATAACACCAATTGGAAAAATATTATGCTATAATAGTGGCCATATTCGACGGTTGAAAGTCTGTAAACTGGAAAAATAGGGTAGATTTTGTAGGTTCAAAAACTCTATATATTAATCACTTTGTATATTTTCAAATTTAGAGATAAAATGATAATAAAGATACAATTACATGATTACAGAGAAAAAGAGCTGCCAAGGCAAATAAGACAGGGGTGGGACGCAGGACTCATGCACAAGCAAAAGCACAAGAGCCTGCTGACATTGAAAGAGAATCGACAAATGTCGCCACTCCAGTCAGGAACAAAAGGAAGAAAGCCGCAGTTGAGAAGGAGGTGACAAGTTCTTATCGTGCACCTACTGTAAAACCAACTTGTTCCAAATTGTTGAACAAGGCAGTCAATGGAGTACCTCCCGGTTCGATAAATGCTTATCTAGCACTGCAGGAACAACAAATATTGAGTGCTGCACCTCAATTACAAGAGGATGATGTTCCTGAACTTAATGTGGACCAAACTACAGATGAGGAGGAAGTTGTTAAAGGTACTGTGTACATGCATGATACTATGTTACTTATATAAGCTGCTACATCAATATAAAATAATATATAAATATATATTAAATATAAATATGTTCCTCTCACAGTAATTAATAAATTGACTTTATGTTCCATTTTTACTCTATTTTATTAGCCTGGGAATCTGGATTTATTGATCTACCTCATGTTTCCATTTTTAATGCAATCTTTGTTTTTTGTTTCCTATTTCACTATGAGCCGTAGTGAAATAATTTCTTTTTAATTTGTTCTGTGCATGGAATATGATATACTAGCTCCTATAAAACCCAGGGGACCTACAAAAATGATTAAAGTTCATGCAAGGACGGCTGAAAATAAAGTTGTCATTACGTTGAATGAAGATCATCAACCCGTTTCGGATAATCAGAAAATTCTGACAGAGCTCAGTAATTTTGTGGGAACAATAGCAAGAGATAACGTGTCACTTACTTACGTAAATTGGCATAGAGTTCCTGACAGCCTGAAGAAGCAATTGTGGGAACAAACTCTGGTACACACAATTGCATTACTTCATACTTTTGCATTATGTTGTAAAAGTATAATTAACTGATTTTATGTTTGATATTTAGATTTTTAGGCTAAGTATGTTATCCCTGAACAAGGTAGAAAATGGGTGTACAACACACTCAATGCTGCTTGGAGGCTTCACAAAAGTCGTTTTAAGACCAAGTAGTATACCAGCCTTGAAACTGACGCGGAGAGGTTGGAAAAAAGGCCCCAAGAAATTTCACTAGAGGACTTTAAACTGCTCCTGGCATACTGGGGAGATGATGAAGTTAAGGTATTATATCTACCATATTGGATGCTAATTTAATTACATTTAATTAGCATGTTATTTAAAAAATTATGTAATCTGCATAATTTATGTTCTGCCAGATTTACAAGGATAACTACAAGATTAATGTAAATTTTATTATTTTCCTCTTTTATTTTCCAAGAAACTGGCAAGGAACAATACTGCCCGTCGTAGTTTTTTAACTGAGACACACACTATGGGTCCAAAAACACTGGCACAAGTTCGGGAGGAGATGGTATATATCCTTATCTTATAACTAGGATTTGTTGCCCGCTTCGCATGGTTGCCTCTGATAATTTTATTTTTTTATATTAATTACATGAAAAAGAGATGTATATTACAACAAAGGATCTTTTTTATGGTATTGTTAGGTCCCGATACGATTGTAGAAGGGGGGGTTGAATACAATCGTCACAAAAATTCGCGCGGAATAAATCTGATTTGGATAAAACAGGATAATCAGATTTTAATTAATTAAATAAACAAGGTTCAAGTAAAAAGTTATTTAAACTTGAAAGTCGTTATTAAATTAATATGGTTCAGTTTTAAAGTCCACTAGTTCATAGAATAAATTTGACAGGAAGTATTCTAACTTAGCGGTATAAAACAACCGAATGATCAAAGCACAGAAAACTGTGGATTTAACGAATAGCAAGTTTAGCACAACTTGAAAGCTTTACAATACTTTGAACATTTTGAAATGAAGAAAGTGAAGGCCTATTTATAGGCAAGCACTTTGAACTAGTATGACATTGCTAGGAATGACATTCTAGCCATATATGACATTCCAAAGCTTAGGTATGACTTATACAAGGAAGGGTATGACATTATAAGACAAAGCCATGCTGAAACAAGGGAAGGAATGACATTCTTTGATAATGTCATGCTGAGAGTGGAAGGTATGACATTATTGTGCTTGGCCTCCAAGTTAAGCATGGCATGACATTCCCTGGAAATGTCATGAAGAAACACATGGTATGACATATGGAAAAGTCATGCAGAGGCACATGGTATGACATTCTCTAAGAATGTCATGCCCACGGTTAATTCGGCAGTACGCTTGTTGTTATCAATAATACGAAAGTTCATAAACTTTCGTCCTTTAGCAAGCTCCATAGAAATGCTTTTAGTCCCGCACATCTTATAATCTTTAATTAATAAATATTTAATTTAATCCAGAAATTATATAAATAAATATCTAATATTATTAGACATTTATAAATATAATTTTCTAATTAAATAAAATATTTATTAATATAAATAAATCCTTACGGTCCAAGCTGCGGTCTCTAGAGGGCCGGGAACCGGACTCCTTTTGCCTTGCAAATAATAAATCAATTCCATCCGGGGTTCCAGCTTTAAGATTATATCACTTTCCATTGTGCTGGTGATAATTCTTTTCCCTCATAGTCAGACAGGACTAAGATTCGGTCTCCTGTGGGTCTAGATACGGATCCCTTTTGCTTTGAAAATTATAAATCAATTCCAACCGGGTTTCCAGCATTAAGAATATATCACTCTCCATTGGGTTGGTGATAATTCTTTTTCCCATAGCTAGACTGGTCTGAGCGGCGGTCTCCTTGTCCTTCCTTTTAGCCTTCTTTCTTTTGCTTTCTTTTTGTAAATTAATTCTAAATCAATTAACTTATTAATAAACTTAATTATCAAATTAATTCAAATTGAATTAATTTAACAACTAAATAAATTAATAGAGATTAATTATTTAACAAAGAATTAATTAAAAAGTGTATATCCAAGAAAACAAATGTCTTGAGCCTTCGTCTTGATCATCACTCGGCTTGAACGACCACCTTCCTTTGATGTTAAATATTCAATATAAATAGCTGACACACAAATGTACTGTCTGGTTCATCTGGGCCTAACTAAATTGAATATTCTCCATCAATTAAACATTTGAGCTGTGGTCGGGTCTTCGAATCTTCGTCTTCTAGTTCAACTTCATTTCAGTACACATATGGAATCTCTGATGAAATAAATACTTGAATCTTCGTACCTTCTGAACTCCTTTAACTGCTACACAATTTATTTAACACTAAGGCTTGATCATATGAAATGAACTTCTTCCAGTGGCTTGTAGCGGATATCTTGGAATTCTTCTGACATTCTGATTCTTGTATCCACTTTACTTTCTTGATCTGATTCCAGCTAAACTATCTACTATCATAACTTATCAGAGACTAATCCAGGTTGAGTTACAAGTTGTCAGGTCATCAAACACAAGTTGAGTTATCACCGGTTGTACAAATAGGCTTAGACATTTACCTTGCAATAAGGCCTTTCAATCTCCCCCTATTTGTTTGTTAATTCAGATGAGGATAACTCAACAAACAACAACTAACAACTTTCTATGACTCAATAAACATTAATACCAACTCAACCTATTAGGAAACAATCCCGATTGATAATAGAAACATAAAACATTAAAATGTACATAGTAGATGGTTTCTGGTAATACATATAACATTGTACCAGTCTTCATTTTTCTTCAGACAGCTACTTCTTCTGAAATGCCTTTCAATCACTTAAGACCTTTCAATCTCCTTCCAAGATCTAACATGTAATTCTCCCTTAATCTTCTCCCTCATAGGTTCCTCCTTAGATGATAGATCAGAACATGAATATTTTCCACCTAAGTGAGGCATAGAACATTCTCCCCTTAAGATCATGGATCATAGAATATTCTCCCCCTCAGAGTTCTGTCAATATTTCTCCCCCTTAGTTGAGGAATCCTCAATTGTTGTCAATAATGATACCAACTGATTACATAAGACATTGAATGACAGAATCCAGTATGAAGAAGACAGGGCTTCGTAGAAGGTGTATCCAGTAGAAAAGTAACCATAGTAAGCATCCACTTAGATAAAACATTTTAGATACCAATTTTGAATAATACGGTTTAAATGTGGTAAACAGTGGGTGTCTCACTAAAACATTCTGCAGGTGTATCACTCGACACTCAAAATATCTCTCAGTTTATGGGTAAAGGTTTCACTCACAAGTTCTGTAAGTGTTTCACTCCACACAAATCCTGAGCTTCCAAAGTGTGATGTACCTGCAAATAAGATCACCTTTGCCTCCTCATGGAAGGTCATTGGTGGTGCAATGGGAGTTCGTAATTCCCAGTCCATGTAGACTCATCGGATAAATCCAAGTCATAGTCCACAAGTTGCCTACTACTTTCAGAGAGTAGTAAATCCTTTTAAGGATCCAGAGTTTGATTCTGGGAGGGTAGACAATAGGCCTTTCAGTGGCATGAAACCTATGTTTCCCTCAGATACCTGTTAAGGCACTTTATCCTTAGAAGAATCCTCTACCATAGTAGATTGCCTTTCACCTTCAAGGGTGAAAGATCCCTTAGGGGATCCGGAAATGTTCCTTCCGAGAAGGTAGACAAGGACGTTTTAGATGGCAACGTGTCCAAGTTTCCCTCGGATGCCTATGAAGGCACTTGGTTCAATAAAGAACCAGCAATTCCAGTGTCTATCCCTGATATGGACGACAAAGTTATTGCAACCGTCAATTACTTGAATATTTACCAACCACATAAATATGCACAATATTAGTATTCACAACATAGATACCAATAAGAAATACTTTACAAGCATGCAACAAAATTAAAATAGAAATAACCATAAAAACTATTTACAAGAGCTCATGTCATGTTTAACATTCCAAGTCCACAAACCAATCTTGAGAAAGTGGATTCATCAAGTGATTTAGTGAAGATGTCAGCAATCTGATTAGCTGATAGTACAAACAGTAGCACCACATTTTCATTCATGACATGTTCTCTAATAAAATGATACCTGATATAGATGTGCTTGGTTCTAGAATATTGTACATGATTGATGGAAATGGCTATTGCACTTGTATTACCACAAAATATAAGAATTTTGTTTAATACAAGTCCATAGTCATTAAGCTGATTCCTAATCCACAAGATCTAAGAACAACATCTACCTGCCACCATATATTCTGTTTTCGCTGTCGAGGTAGATACTAAGTGTTGTTTCTTGTTGTACTAGGAAACCAACCATCGTCCTAAGAACTGACAGCTTCCAGAAGTGCTTTTCCTGTATATCCTGCATCATGCATAATCAGAATCTGTATATCCTGTTAGGTCAAAATCAGTATTCTTAGGGTACCAGATAGTTAAATTTGGTGTACCCTTAAAATATCTAAAAATCCTTTTAACAGCTATAAGATGTGACTCTTTAGGATCACTCTAGAACCTTGCACATAAATATGTTACAAATATTATATTAAGTCTACTTGCAGTGAGATAGAGTAGTGAGCCAATCATACCTCTAAAGCTTGAAATATCAACTTTCTTATCAGATTTGTCCTGGTCAAGCTTAGTGGGAGTGGCCATGGGTGTCTTTGCCGGTGAAGAGTCTTCTAGAAGAGCTCTAACATATTTTGATTGGCAAATGAAGATTCCATCATCTTTCAGACTTACTTGAAGACCAAGAAAGAATGACAGTTCACCCATCATACTCATCACGTAGTTACTCTGTATCAACTTAGCAAATCTCTTGCACAAGTTTTCATAAGTAGAACCAAATATAATATCATCATCATATACTTGAACAAATATCATATCATTTTCATGCAATTTGTAAAAGAGAATTTTGTCTATGACACCTCTAGTGAAACCATTTTCAAGTAAAAATTCAGATAGAGTGTCATACCAGGTTCTTGGGGACTGCTTGAGGCCATAAAAAGCTTTAAACAAGAAGTATACAAAATCAGCAAACTCTAGATTTTCAAAGCCAGGGGCTGTTCAAGTATACTTCCTCTTCAAGCTTTCCATTTAGAAATACACTTTTCACATCCATTTGATAAACTTTGAAGTTGGAGTGTGCAGCAAATGCAAGAAAAAAAATCTGATGGCCTCAAGACGTGCAACTGGAGCATAGGTTTCATCATAATAAATTCCATCTTCCCGGGAGTAACCTTTAGCAACCAGTATGGCTTTGTTTCGTACAACAATGCCATCACCATCAAGCTTATACTGGTAGACCCATCTAGTTCCAATTATAACAGACTTGTTCTTTGGTCTTGGAACTAGGGCCCAGACATCTTGTCTCTTGAATTGATTGAGCTCTTCTTGCATGGCAAGAACCCAATCTGGATCGGCTAGTGCATCTTCGATTTTCTTCGGTTCTTCTTGAGATAGAAAACCCGAATATAGACATTTGTTTTGAGTTGCACTCCTAGTCCGAACACCAACATCTGGATCACCAAAAATTAGATCAAAGAGATGATCTCTACTCCAGATCCTCTCCCTTGGAAGATTTAATCTTGATGATTCGACAGAACTATCATTGTGATGTTGTGTTTGACCGGTTGATCCACCATCTCCCCCTAAGCTGCTGCCAGGTTGACTAGATGATCCACCACTAGTATTAATAGAGTCTACAGTGTTTCCATTGTTTTCTCCACCATTACCTGGATCATTATCAACATTGTTATTGTCATTACCTGTTGCAGCATCAGGTTATTCATCATCATCATCCGAGTCTGAGTCTGGATAATAATCAAACTTTAGTAACTCAGATGGATCTTCAATTTGGACACTTGGGAGTTTAGTGTCGTCAAAAGTAACATTGACACTTTCCTTGACTTGTAATTGATCAATGATAAACACCTTATATGCTCGATGAGAATAACCAACAAAAAATTGCTTAAAGTGCTTTGGGTTCAAAATTGCCACGATGTTCATCTCCATCCTTAAGCACAAAGCATTAAGCTTAAATACATGAAAGTACTTGACCATTGGTTTCTTTACGTTCATAAGGAGTTTTCATGTGTTCCTTGTTGATTAGAGTTCGATTCTGGGTGTAACAAGAAGTATTCACAGCTTCAGCCCAAAAGTAGATGGGCAATCTTGATTTTCATAGCATTGTCCTTGCAGCTTCAATCAAGGTACGATTCTTCCTTTCTACTACTCCATTCTGTTGCGGAGTCCTTGGCGCTGAATATTGTCTTGTTATGCCATTGTCGGAGCAAAATCTGTTGAGAGTTTCATTCTTACACTCTGTTCCATTATCGGATCTTATTGCTCTGACACGAAGTTTATCATTAGAATCCAACTCGATCTTCTTGATAAGATCAATTAACAATAGCGGAGTTTCATCCCTAGAATGCAAGAAATAAAACCCATGTGAACTTAGAGAAGTCATCAACAATCACCAAGGCATATCTCTTTCTTGATAAAGACATCACATTGACTAGACCAAATAAATCCATATGTAATAGTTGCAGTGGTTCAGTAATGTTACTAGTGTCTGTGCCTTTGTATGATGCTATCTTAGCCTTCCCTTTCTGACATGCCTCACGAAGTCCTTGTTGAGTGAATTCCAAAGGAGGCAGTCCTCTCACCAAATCCCTCTTGACCAAAGAGTTTACAATTTTAAAATTAAGGCGAGACAACTTCTTATGCCATAGCCAACTATCTTCAGGTGAAGCCTTTGAATAGAAACAATTATCTTCATCATTGGATCTTGAATTGAGATCAGCTACGTATAAGTTAGCTTTTCTTACTCCACAGAGAGCAAGACGGTCATCTTTAGTGTGAGATATCAAATACTTCTCCTTGACAAAGTTTACTTGGAATCCCTTGTCACAGAAGATTGTGCTTGAGTCCTTCAACCAAAGAAGCTTTTTTAATGATAACATTTCCAGCAAGTAAATTGCCATATCCCGTAGCAACCTTTGCTGTTATCTCCAAAGGTGACAATCGGGCCAGCTCTCTCAATCACATTTGATAGCAGGGCTCTATCACCGGTCATATGTCTAGAAGATCCACTATCGAGGATCCATACAACCTTTTCAACCTTGTTTGGCTCCCTGCACATATCAAATGAATTAAACCTTCTTCGGAACCCAAACTTGGTTGGGCCCGGCATACTTAAAGAATTGACCTTTGTCAGCTTTGACAATAGATCCTGTTCGAATAACATCAGCATCCACCTTGACTGTACTTAGTTTCCTACAAATAGCCTTGAACACTTTAGGTTTAGGCTTAGGAACATAAGTATCTTTCTTGATAGGAGAAGGACCAGCAGTCTTGGTTTTTGCAAACTTACTATTCATGTGCTTTCTAGGTGTTGTGTTTTCTTTGTTAGCATGCATACTTTTGAAATAAGCAGACATTACATTAAACGCACACAACATGCAATTATCAACACCACAAGGTTTATGGCACATATCAACTAAAGGAACAGTAGGCATGTTATTCAGAACAACAGGGGGTTTAATAGTTTCTACTTTAACATTTTCAGAAGTTCTAGTGTTATTAGTAGAAGAGCATGTATTGTTATCATTCCTGCATTTAACAAACTTATTAGGCTTGTTAAAATTATTCTTTAAGCCATTGGCACCTATGCCAGCTTTGGGCGAACTAAATGTGCCCTCAACTTGCATTGGCTCTACAGATGCCAAAATCTCCCTCTCATTCTCAATATCCTCTAAATTCATTTCATATTGAATAATCACGGGCATATCAAGTAATGGTTCTGCGACAGGGGTTTTGAATAAAGGCTTGGGAGCATACTTTAAAACATGTGGGATACCCCTCTCTTCAGCACTCTTAACAAAAGGAGTTATATTACTAGCCTTACATACCGACTTGTTGTAATCGAAACCTATACCAACTTTCCTTTTAATCACTTGTTGGTCCACTAGGTTCTTAACAATATTAGTCGACTCCTTATAAGCAAGGCACCTTACCTTCTCTTCAGCTAGTTGCTCATTCAGTTTGTTCTCCCTATACTCTAACACTTCGACTTTATTAGTCTGAGTCAATAACTGACTAGTTAGTTGTTCAATTTTAGGGGTGAGCACTAGTTTTTCTTTTAACTTTAACTCATGAACCTCCTGCTTTAAAGCTTTGTGTTCAAGAGTTAAAGCTTTGAGCTTATTAAGAGCATCATCACGTTCAAGTCCTAATTGCATAAATAGTTTAGGGCAAGTAGGATCTACCGGAAATCCGCCAGTGCGATGTGGAGGTTAAGAAGGTTCCATGAAAGCCATTAGAGCAACATTCCCCCGCTCTTCCTCTTCATCATTGTCTGTGTCATCCCAGCTTTTCCCTTTTGCCACATAGGACTTCCCTTGGCTGCTTTGGCCTTGATGCTTCTTTAGCAGAGCCTCGTACTTCTGCTTTAGCTCGTCATAGGATTCTTTCTTCTTTGCCAGCTGATTGGGCTTCTTGCACTCCGTTGCAAAGTGACCAGGCTCATCACAGTTGAAGCATTTAAACTTGCTTCGATCAACCATCCCAGTCTTGTAAGCCCCTTTTGATGTTGTGGACAAAGATCCCCCTTTCTGGAATTTACTACCAGAAGATTTAAACTTGTAGGTGGGATTCTTCCTGAATCTCATGTTGCTAAACTTCCTAGCAAACATAGCAAGAGATTCGTCCTCAAGCTGATCCAACTCTTCCATAGAGTAGAATTCATCATCTCCCGTACTTACTGAAGTATGTCCCATTTCCGGCACAACATACTCCTGGGAGCTTCTTGACGGTACAACAACCTTCCGCTCTTTCACAACAGGTGATTCTATTACGAGGGCAGTAGAATTACTGACAGATGTAGATGCGTTGATCGTCTTTCCCCATCCATATCTCTGTTTCATCTGGACCTGTTCCAACTCATAGGTTTTCAAAACGCCATAGAGTTTTTCTAGTGAAATCTCTGACAGATCTATGCTTTCTCTGATGGCAGTTATCCTATGCTCCAGATGCTCAGGAAGCGTCAGCAAAAACTTTAGGTTCACCTCTTTGTTGTCGTAGTATTTCCCGTTCAGATTCAGATTGTTTATCAAATTGTTTAATCTGATGAATACTTCAGAAATCCCTTCTCCGGGATTAGAATCAAATTGCTCGTATTGAGCCACAAGAATTTCCTTTTTGTTTTCCCGGACTTCCTCAGATCCCTCATTGATTATTTGCAAAGTATCCCATATCTGCTTTGCACTTGTACAATTAACAACATTATTGTACATGACACGATCCAAAGAATCAATCAGAATGAGCTGTAGATTCATGTCTAGTTGAATCAGCTCATTATCCTCATCAGAAAACTCAGACGGAGTTTTTAGATAAGTTCTGTGAGGAATCGTAACTCCATCTTCAGTATGTTCCAGGATAATATTCATTGGGGGTGAAAGACCCTTCGTCAAAATATTTATGTATTTTTTATTCGCCGCCCGGAGGAACAAAATCATGTGTCTCGTCCATAGACCAAAATTAGCCTTGTCAAAAGGTGGAATTTTAATGCTGCTAATTTTTGCGGTAGACATGGTAGAAGATTTAAGAGTTTGAGTGTTTGGGAAAAGATTTGGAAGAAAAATAATTTTTGATCAAAAATAATTTTTGGAAAAAAAATTTATTTCGAATTAAAAATTATTTGGAAAAAGATTTGAAAGAAAAATAATTTTTGGAATAAAATTATTTCGAATTAAAAATTATTTGGAAAAAGATTTGAAAGAAAAATAATTTTTGATCAAAATAATTTTTGGAAAAAAATTATTTCGAATTAAAAATTATTTAGAAAAATATTTGAAAGAAAATTAATTTTCGATCGAAAATAATTTTTGGAATAAAATTATTTCGAATAAAAAATTATTTGCGAAAAGATTTGAAATAAAAATAATTTTCGATCAGAAATAATTTTTGGAATAAAATTATTTCGAATAAAAAATTATTTGGGAAAAGATTAGATTTTTGAAGGAAAAATAATTTTTGGTCAGGAATAATTTTTTAAATAAAATTATTTTGAATAAAAAATTATTTGGAATTTTTAGAAAGTTTCAGAGTGAGTATAGGATCTGATAAGGTAGATTATATCAACCGCTCTGATACCAATTGTTAGGTCCCGATACGATTGTAGAAGGGGGGTTGAATACAATCATCACAAAAATTCGCGCGGAATAAATCTGATTTGGATAAAACAGGATAATCAGATTTTAATTAATTAAATAAACAAGGTTCAAGTAAAAAGTTATTTAAACTTGAAAGTCGTTATTAAATTGATATGGTTTAGTTTTAAAGTCCACTAGTTCATAGAATAAATTTGACAGGAAGTATTCTAACTTAGCGGTATAAAACAACCGAATGATCAAAGCACAGAAAACTGTGGATTTAACGAATAGCAAGTTTAGCACAACTTGAAAGCTTTACAATACTTTGAACATTTTGAAATGAAGAAAGTGAAGGCCTATTTATCGGCAAGCACTTTGAACTAGTATGACATTGCTAGGAATGACATTCTAGCCATATATGACATTCCAAAGCTTAGGTATGACTTATACAAGGAAGGGTATGACATTATAAGACAAAGCCATACTGAAACAAGGGAAGGAATGACATTCTTTGATAATGTCATGCTGAGAGTGGAAGGTATGACATTATTGAGCTTGGCCTCCTGTTAAGCATGGCATGACATTCCCTGGAAATGTCATGAAGAAACACATGGTATGACATATGGAAAAGTCATGCAGAGGCACATGGTATGACATTCTCTAAGAATGTCATGCCCACGGTTAATTCGGCAGTACGCTTGCTGTTATCAATAATACGAAAGTTCATATACTTTCGTCCTTTAGCCAGCTCCATAGAAATGCTTTTAGTCCCGCACATCTTATAATCTTTAATTAATAAATATTTAATTTAATCCAGAAATTATATAAATAAATATCTAATATTATTAGACATTTATAAATATAATTTTCTAATTAGTTAAAATATTTATTAATATAAATAAATCCTTACGGTCCAAGCTGCGGTCTCTAGAGGGCCGGGAACCGGACTCCTTTTGCCTTGCAAATAATAAATCAATTCCATCCGGGGTTCCAGCTTTAAGATTATATCACTTTCCATTGTGCTGGTGATAATTCTTTTCCCTCATAGTCAGACAGGACTAAGATTCGGTCTCCTGTGGGTCTAGATACAGATCCCTTTTGCTTTGAAAATTATAAATCAATTCCAACCGGGTTTCCAGCATTAAGAATATATCACTCTCCATTGGGTTGGTGATAATTCTTTTTCCCATAGCTAGACAGGTCTGAGCGGCGGTCTCCTTGTCCTTCCTTTTAGCCTTCTTTCTTTTGCTTTCTTTTTGTAAATTAATTCTAAATCAATTAACTTATTAATAAACTTAATTATCAAATTAATTCAAATTGAATTAATTTAACAACTAAATAAATTAATAGAGATTAATTATTTAACAAAGAATTAATTAAAAAGTGTATATCCTAGAAAACAAATGTCTTGAGCCTTCGTCTTGATCATCACTCGGCTTGAACGACCACCTTCCTTTGATGTTAAATATTCAATATAAATAGCTGACACACAAATGTACTGTCTGGTTCATCTGTGCCTAACTAAATTGAATATTCTCCATCAATTAAACATTTGAGCTGTGGTCGGGTCTTCGAATCTTCGTCTTCTAGTTCAACTTCATTTCAGTACACATATGGAATCTCTGATGAAATAAATACTTGAATCTTCGTACCTTCTGAACTCATTTAACTGCTACACAATTTATTTAACACTGAGGCTTGATCATATGAAATGAACTTCTTCCAGTGGCTTGTAGCGGATATCTTGGAATTCTTCTGACATTCTGATTCTTGTATCCACTTTACTTTCTTCATCTGATTCCAGCTAAACTATCTACTATCATAACTTATCAGAGACTAATCCAGGTTGAGTTACAAGTTGTCAGGTCATCAAACACAAGTTGAGTTATCACCGATTGTACAAATAGGCTTAGACATGTACCTTGCAATAAGGCCTTTCAGGTAAGCAACTGCGATGCAGTTTTGACTTTAATGTTTGTCGTAACAAATGTATTCACTCTCATATTTAATCTATTGTGTAGTTCGATACTATTTGTTATCATAATGATCCGAATATAATGTTAAATTAAATTTGAATAAAATATGATCGGTTATACTCATATACTCGCTGAATATGATCAATGGTACAAAATATTTGATTATATATATCGAATTATTATTATTATTTATATAAATTTGTACAATAATATTTTATGAAAATATTATCTTACAATTATGAATATGATATAATTTTCAAAAATTAAAAATTCAATATAAATATCTTCGTGTAACATGATACATTTCGTGTAACATAATACAGTCTTCATAATATACATAATTTGACATGTACTAAACTTATATAAAATATAATAGTGAATTATTTGTAAAATATATTACAATGATATTTGTATATAATGTTTTAAAGATATGTTTTGTAAAAATTTTAAGATCCGATTCTAGCAAAATAAATAAATAATGAGATTTCAGCATTATAAATTGTATAAATTTGTTACATATTAGTATTTGGTTAAAAATTTGAATATTATCTTTCAATTATGAATAAATACTCTTTTGAAAAATAAAAAACTATCCAATATATCCTTTGAAATAGATAAATTTCTCGGCATGGCCTCACGGCAATGCCTCGGTCTTTAATAATAATTATATATTTAAATATCATTATAAATGTAAAAAAATTAATTGTCATTATTTTAAGAAATATTAGGATAATATATTTATAAAAATTTATTTATAAAGATGTCTAGATCTAAATTTTATAAAATAAAAAAGATATGAAAGAGAAATATTATTAATTCTAAAAATTTATGACATATTAACATTTTATTAATAGGTTGAATACTGTCATTTACTTATGAATATAACATAATTTTCAGAAATAAAAAATTATTTAATATATATGTCTTTTTAAGAGAATATATTCTTCATAATAATATTCTATATAGGTATTATTTTGAATAAAAATATTTCTCGGCATGGCCTAACGGCCATCCCTCGGCTTTTATATATAATTAATAATATTTAGTGTAGGTATCATTTTCAATAAAAAGATTTCTCGGCATGGTCTAACGGCCATACCTCGGCTTTTATTAATAATTAATAAAAATATAATTAATAATATTCAATGTAGGTATCATTTTCTATAAAAAGATTTCTTGGCATGGCCTATTGATATTATGTTTTAAAAAAATCTGTAAATAAAATAAAATGTACGAAGTTCCGGTGGTTCTCTTATTTAACTTTATTTATGTTATGTTTGGGCCTCAACTATATATGTTAAGTAAAAAATCAAAGCGGGGCTTTTTATATAAACCTTTGTAATGTTATTGTTTATAAAAGTAAATTGTACACATGTGATTTAAAGACAGTCATTAAAGTTTTACATTTTTCAATGTCTTTATTGTTCCTTGACTCACTTGTCTTTATAACAGTAGCATATGTAGTATTCCCTCCGTTTCAATTTACATGTCCATTTTTAAAAAAAAAAATTGTTTCAAATTACTTGTCCAATTCAGCTTTCAATGCAAAATCATATTTCTAAAATCAATTCTACTCCACCTATCTCTTATTTATATTTCCTAGATCAATCTCACTCCACATATTTTGATAATTTCTTTTCTGATTTGAACCTAAGGACTCACCAAATTTAAGGACTCACTTGTCTTGGATTTGTTGCCTGCTTTGCATGTGTTTTAATATTAAAATATAATATAATATTTGATTATTTATTAATAAATATTTCTTTACTATACCATAAATTCTATGATTATTCATATTTAAAATGATACAGTGGTATTTTAATAAATTCTTATATATATTTTGATTAAAATAAATTTATAGGGATTAATCAAATTTTAAAAATCGAATCGATCGGCAACTGTAAGATTAATCGGTTAAATCGGGATTTTCAGAATACTACTTGCAATTATCCTATTTGTACAGTTTATTATGAAAAATTCTATATAACCAATTATTTTCTTTAACAAATATAAATTATATTCTCTATATTTTCTAATAAAATAACTCAATCTTCTAAAATAACATAGAGTAACATAGTAATTATTATTCTAACTAAAACACATTATCTTTTTTAGATTTTCTAATTTAAAAAGACAGATCTTCTACAATTAACACGGGCGACACATACATAAACCTATAATATTATTACATATAATTATTAATAAATAACCGATGATATTTTTCAATTAAAATACGTTAACATTATTTTTAAATACTCTAATGGTCTCACTTGAAAAGTAATATTATAAATCTATATTATACTTATATTATTATATCATTGAAGTCGAAATAGGAAAAGTTCGGTTGGTCGGTCGGTCGAGTTTGGCGAGCGGTTGGTATTCGACCCCAGACCTCTTTAATTTATAACATATTATAATATATTTTTTATTTTTCATTAGACTAAAATATTGTAAATTAGATTAGTATGATGGGTCGATATTTGGATTTACGCGTCTCTTTAACTTATAATATGTTCTATACGATATTAGTAATCATTAATAACGAAATATTGATTGGTTGATATATAGCTGGGTTTATAGACTCCCGATTAGTGTTATAAAAATCGGAATCGGACTTAATTGGTTGATTTACCGATTTAGGATTAATCAAAAATTAGGGATTAATCGGAATGAAAATCGGATGTATTTTAATATTAAAATATTATATAATATTTGGTTATTATTGTATTGGTTATTTATTAATAAATATTTCATTACTATACCATAAATTCTATGATTATTCATATTTAAAATGATAGAGTAGTATTTTAATAAATTCTTACATATATTTTGATTGAAATAAATTTATAGGGAGTAATCGAATTTTAAAAATTGAATCGATCGGCAACTGTAAGATTAATCGGTTAAATCGGGATTTTCAGAATACTGCTCGCAATTATCCTATTTGTACAGTTTATTATGAAAAATTCTATATAACCAATTATTTTTTTAAACAAATATAAATTATATTATTTATATTTTCTAATAAATTATATTGTTTACGCGTCTCTTTAACTTATAATATGTTCTATACTATATTATTAATCATTAATAACGAAATATTGATTGGTTGATATATAGCTGGGTTTATAGGTTTTCTTAAATTATAATATATAAAAAAATATATTTTAACATCCTCATTAATATATCTATGTTCGACGTAATTTTTAATTAGCTATTTGACAGATTTAACTACTAAGAATTTATTCAGCTGTTAAATAAAATTTTATTTAACAATATTATTCTATTATAATTTTATTTTCAAAATAAAATTAGTTAAATTTAAAATACATACTAGTAAAATAACAAATATTATAACCGGCTGTGCGTTGCACGGGTTATAAGCTAGTATTAATAATACTGATAAAAATAAATTTTACTTATAAATAACTTTTACGGATAATAGTAAATATTTTTTAAATTAAATCATTTTACAAACCTAAATCATTTGCAAATCATTTTACAGTTCACGTGCAGTGTAAACATGGCCGTGTCTCACTTTTTCAACAAACCTGTAAGAAAGAAAGGAATGAACGGAGGAGCTGACACGTGCAGTATACGGTATTCATTAGTACAGCAGTGGCAAGCTTTGTAAATACGGCCCCATTCAGGAGGACCTATTAGTAATTAACCTGTTAAAAAGCCTTCAGGCTTTATATCCTACGGTGATATACTATGAAAGTGAATTTCAGATAACAGTACATGTCCATTAATTGATCATTTTCGGATGCAATTCATGGCCATTAACTTCTATTGAATTCCTTTTCTTCTATTAACTTCTATTAAATTGATTCCTTTTCTTCAATAATTGCTGGAAAAAACAAAGCCCCGGCCTTGCCTCGCCAACAGATGCGGAAGTGTTTCTGGAAACCCGTAAGCGAAAACCAGGGCAAGAGTACAAGTCAAATACTGAAAAAGTGGGAAAAAGAATTGTAAGGACATTTCAAGTAGTATTAGATCTATCTTCATAATTCATTTTATAATCTGGTGTATCAATTTCTTGTAGACCGAGATTAAGAAACTAGTTAATTCTGGACAAGAAGTTGAAGCAAATTTAATGGTTAGCGGCGACAAGGAACATTCACGTGATTGGCTAGTAGGAAGAGCCGGTACAAATCAAACTGGTCAATGCTCTGGTTCGGCAACAATTCTCACGGAACAATATGTGCAGGAGTTGACCACAAAGACCAAGCATGACTTAGAAATTGAACTGCAAGCCAAAGTTAACCGCAAAGTGCAGGAAAATTTAACTTGGGTACTGAAAAAACTAGGGGATGCAAATCGTGATCTAAAATTAAATATCGGGGACTTTTGTGGTACGGTGTCCAGTGATCAAGATGACAACAGCACTCCTGTGACTCAAGGAGGGGCCACGTCATAGTCCTATTATTCTGCTATTGTCTAGAACTATTAAGAGTTGGTTATTTTGAACTTAATCTATGTAGTATGGCAGATTTGTTACTGTCTTAAGCCATTGAAAGATTCAGTACTTAGCAATTTTGTTGGTTGTTGGGATTGGTAGTTAGTTGGATTTTGTGACTGTTGGTTTGGTAAAAGATTATGACAGGGTTGCTTTGTTGATTGATGGTTTGTTTAATTAGGAAGGGATTTATGACTGTCCAAAACTGCTATTGCAAAATTTTTATAAAAAGTGTTGCATTTTACTTTGTCTAGTGTTGCAATTTTGAATGTATTTAGTGTTTCATATATCATTTATCAGTGTTGCCAATATAAACAACATAGTGTTGCATATTATAATATTTTGTGTTGCAAAAGCTATGTGAGACCCACTAAATATTAGGATCATGTGGGACCCAACCATGACGTGGCAAGTGACTCATCAATGACATGGCAAGTGACTCATCAATGACGTGGAAGATGGACCCAGCTTACGTGCCAGGTGACGTGTCAGGAGGGACCCAACTGACGTGGCAGATATAGTGGGACCCGCCTCTATTATGTGTCCATCTTTAGGGGCAACACCAATAAGTGTTGCCTTTATGAAACTGTGGTGTTGCATTATAGGTATAATGCAATATATATTCGTGTTGCAATAGATAGCCATAAGCGTTGCTTTATAGGTCCAAGGCAAGGCTCGCATATGCAACGCTCCGGAAGCGTTGCATATCTCGATTTCGTGACTAAGGCAACACCATTTGGGGTATAAGGCAACACTGTTGAGCGTTGCATATGAGCACTTATGGCGTAGTGAAAAGCAACAGACAGATGTGCATTTGCAGCACTAGGAGTATCTATGGGCTTTGCGGTAGACATGCCAAATCTTGACAAAATCTTCTGAATGTATCCCTTCTGTGACAAGAAGAGTTTTCCTTTACTTCTATCCCCATAAATCTCCATTCCCAGAATTTTTCGAGCCGCACCCAAATCTTTCATTTCAAACTTAGCACTAAGGAGACCTTTCAACTTCTGAACATCAGACTTGTTCTCTTCATCTATCAACATATCATCTACATACAGGACCAGATAAATCAAAGAACCATTTGATGCCTTACTATAGTAAACACAACAATCATACGGACTCCTGGTGTAGCCAATACTTATCATGTAACAGTCGAATTTTTTGTACCATTGCCTCGGAGACTGCTTTAGTCCATACAAGGACTTCAATAACTTTCAAACATAGTCTTCCTTACCAGGCACCTGAGAACCATCTGGCTGAGTCATGTATATCTCCTCTTCCAACTCTCCATGCAGAAAAGCTATCTTCACATCTAGTTGTTCAAGTTCCAGATTCTGATGTGCAACTATTGCTAGTAGCACCCTAATGGAAGTGTGTCTGACCACTGGCGAAAATATCTCATTGTAGTCCACTCCCTCTTTCTCAGTGAACCCTCTAGCTACTAATCGAGCTTTATACTTGACACCCTCAACAGATGTTTCTCCTTCCTTCTTCTTGTAGACCCATTTACAAGGGACAATCTTTCTGTCTCGAGGCCGCTTGACTAATTCCCAAGTCTGATTCTTATTAAGTGACTCCATTTCATCTCCCATTGCAGCAAACCATTTGGCAGACTCAGTACATGTAACTACTTCTTTGTAGGTGGATGGCTCATTAGAGTTAGGATCCACCGCTTCAGCAACCTGTAGTGCATAGGCCACCATATCTTCAAAACCATATTTGTTTGGAGGCACCCCATAATTGGCTCTCCTCGATCGATCAAGAGCCAAACTATGCTGATTCACTACTGGTAATGATGAAAAAGATGATTCTGATTCTGAATATGGTTGTTGAACTTCCTGTTGTGGTTCACTCTCATCATGAGTGATTACCTGCTCCACCTGTTTCTCAACACCACCACATTCTGAAACAACAGTAGACTTCACAGTAGAGTTAAACATAGAATTTAAATCAAAGATGACATTTCTACTCGGTATAACCCTATTCTTAGATGGAGACCAAATTCTATAACCTTTAACCCCATCCTCGTAGCCTACAAATACTCCTTTTTAGCTCGTGGCTCCAATTTACCCTCATTTACATGATAATAAACGGTACAACCATAAACTCTTAAATCGGACTAATCAGCAAGCTTACCAGACCATTTCTCAAAAGGAGTTTTGAGATTATACCCGTGTGAGGTCCCCGATTTATCAGATAACACGATGTACTAACCGCTTCTGCCCAGAATCTTCTAGTTAGTCCAACATTAGAGAGCATACACCTAGCTCTCTCCAAAAGTGTTTGATTCATACGTTCCACTACACCATTCTGTTGTGGTGTATTCCTGACTGTATGATGCCTAGGAGCTTTTGTTTTTGGAACAGACGGCAGTGTTTTGCTGATGCCTCGAATCAAGCTTTTGTTGCGACATGTCGAAGGCGATAATGTCTTACGATCTTGAGATCCCCGCGGAGCTCTATTTCATTATATTCCATCCATATCCCAAAACTCCCATTAAGAGAAAAACGGAACCCCCCACTGTATATAAAATAAATTTTGAAATCCCCTCATTCTTGCAGAATTCATTAAAATCAGACGAGCGAAACTCCAAGCCATTATCAGTTCACAGCCTCTTAACCTTCATCCCTGTTTGATTCTCCACTAGCGCCTTCCACTGCTTGAAAATATTAAAGGCTTCACTTTTATGCTTTATGATAAACACCCAAGTCATTCTTGAGAAATCATCAATCATTGACACAAAATATCTGTGACCCCCTAAAGACTCCACCTGGGAAGGACCACAAAAATCAGAATGGATGTAATCAAGTGTGCCTTTTTCTATGTGTTGCTTAAGGAAACTTGTTGCGACGTAACTTTTGAAAAACACAATGCTCACAAAACTCAAGACCTGTGACCTTATGACCACAAAGAAGATCAGTTTTTGACAGAATTTGCATCCCCCTTTCACTCATGTGACCGAGCTTCATGTGCCACAACTTGGTCATGTTTTCCTTTTCAATCTCCGAGGACGCGACAACAATAGAACCTGATAACGTTGAACCTTGAAGAAGATACAAGGTACCATGTTTAACACCTTTCAGAATCACATTGGAACCCTTGCAGACATGTAGAACTCCACCTTCACCTTTAAAACTGAAACCCTTGTTGTTCTAACGTACTCAATGACATCAGATTCTTCATCATAACTGGGGCATGCCTAACATCATTCAATGTGCAGAAATTATCATCATGTGTCTGAAGATTAACCGAGCCTATTACAACCGTCTCACAAACAAAATTGTTAGCCATAGAAATTTTTCCACCGTCTACGTGCTCGTAGGTTGTGAATCCACACTTCAGAGTGATGCGTTTCATTGACAGCAACTAGAGAAATATCATCTTCAAAATTAGCATCAGCTACAGCAGCAGTACCTGCAACACCACCCGCCTATTTATCCTGTCGCTTCTTTTTCTTGGGACAGTCAGATTTCCAGTGTCCCTTCTCTTTACAGTAATTGCAGACATCATTAGCTTTCGAAACCTTAGGAGTTGGTTTCTTGGATTTATATTTCCCCGACTCTCCATGTCTGATACTCCCGCTGGCTACTAACCCAACAGCCTGAATATCCGCACATGTATCCGCCGCCTTATGGCGCAACTCTCTAGAATGAAGAGAAGATCTAACCTCCTCTAGAGAAATAGTATCTTTTCCGACAAAAACCGATTGCATAAAATTCTCATATGATAATGGTAAAGAAACCAACAGAATTAAAGCAGCATCCTTATCTTCAACTTTAACATTAATATTACGCAATTCTAATAAGATTGTGTTTAATTGATCTAAGTGATCTCGAAGAGACATACCGTCTTGCATCCGCAGACTAAACAGACGTTGCTTTAGAAGCAACTTATTTGTTAAAGACTTTGTCATGAAGAGACTTTCAAGCATTAACCACAAACCAGACGGGGTATCCTCCTCCGCAATTTCAGTAATAATATCATCTACAAGACACAACAAAATTGTTAAGTGTGCTTTTTCTTCAAAACTGGCCATCTCACCGCTTTCAGAATCTTTCGATTTCTTGTTTAACGACGCCTAGAGCCACTGTTGCTTTAACAAGGCACGCATCTTGATTTGCCATAAACTGAAACTATTCCTCCCACTAAATTTGTCGACCTTCACGTTAATACCACCAGACATCTTTCTGACCGTAACCTCGCTCTGATGCTAGTTTGTTATAACGGAAGTAAGAAAGATTATAATAAACGTAAAGAGAAGAACACAATTTGGCAAAAGAGAAAAGTTTTATTGATCTTGAAGATAAAGATACAACATATGTTTTTAGGTTATGACCCAGAGAATGACCTAGAGAGTTTATATATTACTCTTAGGGTTCCAAAAAAGCCCAGAAATAGGCCACAGAAAAGCCCAGAAAATAGGCCCAAAACCGATTCAAGGCATATTTAACAGCTGAAACGATAGTGAGTATTACGATGGGTGATCAACCACCAGTGGCGAATGATACTAAGGCTCTTAAGGATTTTTCTGAGTCTAAAATCACTGACATCTAATCCAGCATTATCAGGCCGGCCATCTCGGCCAACACTTTTGAGATCAAGCTAGGGACTATTCAGATGGTTCAGAACTCAGTGCAGTTTAGGGGTTCTCCGACAGAGGATCCTAATATGCATATTCGTGATTTCATTGAGATCTGCGACACTTTCTGTGACGGACCTACAATAATAACCGACTAAAAGCTGCATAATACGAAAGATAATTAAACTACATAATTATAAAATATTAAACTACAAGTCTAAATCCACAATCCTGGAATCACCAGGAATGAGTATGAACAACATCTAAAGTTATTACAAACCAAAATAAAATTCTTAGTCATCACTACAAGTTTAAAACCCCAAAAGTCTTAAAAGATAAAATTAGGGAACTACGAGTTCCCAACCAGCTCCATCATACGGCGGTAGGCGATACCTGATCCTGGGGTGGTCTTACGGGCGGTCTGCTTGAATCGTGCCATTTTCGGATTTCACTGAAGGGTTATAATAAACAATACAATATATGAGCAAAAAGCTCATCAAGTGAAAGCATTCTATAACAGTTCACAATATAAAGTATAAACAAGTGCAACAACAATAATGGATATCACAAGGTATAATCACAAGTAAGGGTGCAAAATGAGATAGCAAATTTTATTGGAATTGGAAACACACAGCGCTATGAGCATTGAGGGGTGATCAGCCCACACCAAGCTCCGAACCACATAAAGTGATTCAACCTGGGAGGATCCTCGGCACACATTGGTCATAAACAGACATCAGGCTCCCCGCTACTGATGCTGCAATTAATTGACTAGCGCCGCAGTCTTAATATAAAATTATTATCCAATTCCTTTTAAAGTCATTTCAACTCAATTCAATTTCAAAAAGGGGTCTTGATCAAAGACAAGTCATTAAGCAAGGGTGTTTTCAAAATATAAGTGATCTTTCTAAAATAGGGAATGTTATTAAGATCAGGGTTCCAAAAGAGATAATTCAGTTTAATATGGGGTATCAACTTCTCATTATTCATCAAGGGACTATTAGAGTGTATTCATGTGGGTGTAAGGTGATATTATAAGAAAAGGGTAATTCAAGTCTTAAGGGTGTTATTGGAATCCAAAGTTTTGATCATAAGGGGATGATAAGGTGATTCAGTTCTAAGTAAACAGTAATTCAACATTCACAGGGTATACAATTATCAAGCAAGTATAAAGGAGAGTATAGAGTTCCACTTGCCTGGACTAAGCTTACTGAGCTCTTGTATAGATGCTTCTAGGTGTTCCTTTCCTGGCCTCCTACTTGCACCTACAATCAATAGTATCCTCGTCACCACAATGCTAACTACCCTTTCGTGTATAAATATATATATATATATATATATATATATAAATATATACACTTAATAATAACAAGTAACATATCCGTCAAGTAATGCACATAACAAGTAAAGCATGGCATTTTATTACTTAACTATTATCACTTAATAATCCTCTAATTATACCTAAGTCACTTGAGCAATTAATCAAGTAGCACATAAGGTCTAAGACCAATACTTCCTAACTACACTCTACTGACCTCAACTTAAAAAAATAAGAGTAAGACTAGTATGCTTACCTTGGCAACACTTGGGTGCCTTGGTAAAAATGGTGCATCTATACTAAGTGCATTGTCCTAAACTAACTTGAACTATCTAATATAACTTAAAACTAACTTATGGACTCAATATGAGGTCAAGGCCTCACTGATGACACACTCATATGCAATGCATTCTAACTTAGTTCTAAAATGTGACCCTATGTGTGACACTTGTGTATTTTAGTGGAAATGAGGCATCTCCACTTAAGGAATTCACTCCAAATTAATTTCTAAAGGTTAATATGATCCTAAAATAACTTTGTGAAGTGGTGTGACTCAAAGGCCTTGCCTACAAGAACCTTAAAAAACTAATGCACTCAAGTGATTATTCTGATTAGGCAGTTTGGCACCTCTTGGAGGGCCTTGGCAAAAACAAATTGTTCCACCATGTGCCTTGGTGAAATTGTGACTCCTATGGATACCTAAGACCTAAATATAAGTTATGCAATTGGTTTGACACTAAGGCCTTGATCAGGCCTCTCTAGGCCTCCATGCCAAGTTGGCACAGAGCAGCCTACTCTGGTGTGCACACTGCCCTAACTTCTCTCACTTTCAACTCACTTATCTCACTCAAATGACCACTACAATGACTTGTTAGGCTTCCTAAGACTTCATTAAACTCATCTAAAGCAAGGCCCCATGAAGGCCTCACTAATGACAAGGTTTTAACCATTCAAAATTGCAATTGACTACAAAGTGCCCTGTTCTGGGGTGTACCATGAAATGTGTGTGTGCATCTATCAAAATTGATGTTTTTATGACTTCTAAGGCTACTGGAGACTTGTACATACCAAGTCCCAACTCCAGGAGACTCAGGCCTATGAGGGCCTAACCATGACACCTCCAATTCCCTAGTTTTTTATAGTGCAAAAATCTGCCATAGTGTGTGTGTGTCTCCTTCCACCTTAACTCCCTTCCAAACACCAAAAACCAAGCAACCAAGCCACAAATCCTAATCTACATTATACATATACCTACTGACTATCTTCTCAAAGCAAGATATCGCAAAATTTGGCCACTTATAAGCACAAAACCGAGGCAAAAATAGAGCAAAAACAGAGCAGATTTTTATATAGCATTCTTGAGCAAATTTTCGAATATAACATCATGGTATTCACACAATAGCTACTGATTATCACTATATACTATTATGCATATACTAAACTACCAATTTCTCACAAGAATCATGGCATGCATTATATAAAAATCTCATACAAAAATCCAAATCATGGCATTTCACTTCGGTTTCAACATGCATCGCTAGAATCTCTTATATATAGCTCTAAATCATGATATATCATCAAAATACAAGACATGAAGGGGCTGAAATCACACCAAAAACTCAGAAAATCATCATACCTTTCGAATATTCAAGAAACCAAACTCAAAATCATAAAATTTCAAGATCATCACATACATATATACATTCGGCTCCTCTTGAGAGTCATTGCGAAATGTGATGAATCAAGATGATGCCTTGATCAAATAAAGGTATTAACCTTACCAAGATCATCTCATGATCATCTTTAGGAACCCTCAAAATGGAGACCCTAAGCTCATAAGAACTAAGGCCCCATTTCGGCTCCATAGCAACATGCAAGCAAAAACTAACCTTGAAATGGAAGATACAAGTATGGGTGATGATGTTCTTGGCAAAACAAGCTTGATTGTTGAAGAAGATGAAGAAAACGAAAATGGAGGAGGGTTTTGAGAGAGAGAGCCGAGAGGAGAGGTGAGGGAGATGAGAGAAATGAGAGAGAATGGGTGAGTGTGGGTTTGTGTGGTGAAGTGGGTGTATTCAAGTGCTTTGACCCCCATTTGACTAGAAAAGTGTTAGTGGAGTGTAGAAGTTACATAATTACCCTTCTTGCTAGTGTTAGAGATTTTGCATGCAAGGGTAGGCTAGTCTTTTGATAATTATTAAAAGGGTGATTTAAAAAGCATTTAAAGAAAGAGTTTTAATAAATAAAGTACTAATCTATAAATCATGAAATTAATATCACAAATAATATGAGATTTTAGAAGTTTAATAAAATATTTTTCAAAAATTTTGGACAAAGGATGAATTTAAAAAGAATTACTACAAGTAGAGCTCTAATATACACACCACATATAATAATATGGCAAGAATATAAATACACGAAAAATACAAGAAAGAAATATTCCAACTCGCTATTTACAAGTTCAAATTTATCGGCTACTCGCAATTTATCAAATATCACTAAATTATTTAAATCTCTATTACTATTAAATCAGGTAGCGACAACGATCACATTTATTATTATTAACTCGAAACCGTCGCAGCTAGTAATATTATTTAATCGCGTAGCGAGATTTATTCATCAAATCTAAACAAGTACATTCTAACTATAATCGGAAGTCATGTAACAATAAACGAGTCAAATTCACATAATTTAGCAATTAAGACACGAAAATTTATATATCACCAAAATGAACTATTGTAATATATATAAGTCAAATATTACAGGCGTTACATCCTTCCCCCCTTAAAAGGATTCTGACCCCAGAATCTAAGTAAATAAATGAGGATACTTATCTAACATATCACTTTCTAATTCCCACGTTGATTCTTCAACCTTGGGATTCCTCCACAAAACTTTAACTAAAGGAACTGTCTTATTCCTTAGCACCTTATCCTTTCTATCTAAAATGCTAACCGGTTGCTCAATATAAGACAAATCAGGCTCTATCTCCACTGGTTCATTCTCTATGATGCACTTGGTGTCGGGGTTGAACTTCTTAAGCAATGAGACATGGAAAACATTGTGTACGTGCTGCATTTGAGGCGGTAAGGCTAGTTCGTACGCCACTTTCCCAATTCTGCTCAAAATCTCAAAAGGACCAATAAATCTTGGACTCGGCTTCCCTTTCTTTCCGAATCTTGCTATTCCTTTCCAAGGAGACACTTTCAACAGAACAGCTTCTCCAATTTCATACTCAACATCCTTTCTATGCAGGTCAGCATATTTTCGTTGCCTATCTTGAGCTGCAATCAGTCTGCTTCGAATCACATCTACTGCTTCCTTTGTTTGCTGGATCAATTCTGGACCAATTACTTTCTTTTCTCCAACTTCATCCCAATATATCGGGGATCTACACTTCCTTCCATAAAGAGCTTCGTACGGGGGCATCCCAATGCTGGCATGATAATTGTTATTATACGAAAACTCAACCAACGGCAAATGCTCGTCCCAATTTCCTTTGAAGTCCAAAGCACAAGACCTTAACATGTCTTCGATAGTTTGAATTGTGCGCTCGCTTTGTCCGTCCGTTTGTGGATGATAAGCAGTACTCATCTTGAGTCGGGTTCCCAAATGTTCTTGAAATTGCTTCCAGAATCTAGAATTAAAAAGAAGGTCTCTATCTGACACAATAGATACTGGAACTCCATGACAAGTGACAATCTCTTTCAAATACATATGAATCAGCTTGTCCATTGAAAATCTCTCGTTGATTGGCAGAAAATGAGCCGACTTGGTCAATCGATCAATTATTACCCAAATAGCATCATGATTAGATTTCGTCCTTGGCAATCCAACTATAAAGTCCATTGCGATGTGCTCCTACTTCCATTCTGGTATCTCTAAGGGCTGTATCAATCCACTTGGCTTCTGATGTTCAGCTTTTACTCGTTGACAAGTGTAGCATTTACTAATCCATTGAGCAATTTTCTTTTTCATGTTTGGCCACCAAAAGTTTTGCTTCAAATCTTGGTACATCTTTGTGCTTCCGAGGTGAATAGAAAATTCTGAATTGTGAGCATCCTTCAAAATCTCATTCTTCAATTCTTCCACATTCGGTATCCAAATCCTTGATGAAAACCTCAAGATTTCTTGGTTGTCTTTTTGAGTACAAATCTCTTCTCCGGTCAACTCATTCATCTTTTCATTCATCACATCTTCTTGGCACTTCTTTATCTTCTCCATCAATTCGGGCTGAAAAGTCATGGTACAAATCATTTCTGTAGGTGCACTTGAAGCTCGAATCTCAATTCCCATCTTCTCAAATTCTTGTGATAACTCTTGAGCCATATTCAACATATTCAATCTTTCCTTGCGACTTAACGCATCTGCTACCACGTTCGCCTTTCCGAGATGATAACTAATCGTGCAGTCGTAGTCGTTAATCAATTCCAACCATCTTCGTTGCCTCATGTTCAATTCTTTTTGCGTGAAAATATACTTTAAGCTTTTGTGATCCGTGTATATCTCACGTTTCTCGCCATAAAGATAGTGTCTCCAAAGCTTTAAAGCAAATACGATTGCTGCCAATTCCAAGTCATGAGTTGGATATCTTTGCTCGTGTGGCTTGAGTTGTCTTGACGCGTAGGCTATCACTTTCCCGTGTTGCATTAAGACACAACCTAATCCTTTATGTGATGCATCACTGTAGATAACAAAATCTCCTTGATCATCTGGCAAAGCTAGAACTGGAGCGGTGACTAACCTCTGCTTCAACTCTTGAAAAGTTTCCTCACATTTATCGGTCCATTCAAACTTCTCGTTCTTTCGAGTCAATCTTGTCAACGGTACTGCAATCTTTGAGAAATCTTTCACAAACCTTCGATAATATCCGGCCAATCCCATGAAACTTCTTACTTCAGTTGGGGTCTTTGGCCTCTCCCAATTCATCACAGCTTCTATCTTCACTGGATCCACTCGAATTCCTTCACTTCCAACAATATGCCCTAAAAACTGCACTTCTCGTAGCCAGAATTTGCATTTAGAGAACTTTGCATACAGCTTCTCCTTCCTTAAAGTTTCCAAAGCTATCCTTAAATGTTCAGCATGTTCTTCTTCAGCTTCGAGTATATGAGAATGTCGTCGATGAATACAATGACGAATTTGTCTAAATACTTCTTGAATACACGGTTCATCAAATCCATGAAGGCGGCTGGCGCGTTTGTCAATCCAAATGCCATAACTAGAAACTCGTAATGCCCATACCGAGTTCTAAAAGCTGTCTTTGGGATGTCTTCCGGCTTAATCTTCAATTGATGATATCTCGAACGCAAGTCAATCTTCGAAAAGTAAGTTGCTCCTTTGAGTTGATCAAATAAGTCGTCGATTCGAGGCAAAGGATACCTATTCTTGATTGTCAACTTGTTCAATTCTCTATAGTCGATGCACAATCTCATGCTTCCGTCCTTTTTCTTCACAAAAAGAATTGGGGCTCCCCACGGGGATACACTCGGCCTTATAACTCTTTTATCAAACAACTCTTGTAATTGCTTGGCCAATTCCTTCATTTCTGCCGGTGCCATTCGATACCGTTGCTTCGAAACTGGTTCTGTGCCGGGTGCTAAGTCGATAGAAAACTCAATTTGACGGTCGGGAGGCAATCCAGGAATATCGTCAGGAAATACATCAAGAAATTCATTAACTATCAGAATACTTTCTATATTCAACGTCTCTTTAGATTTATCAATCACATGAGCCAAATAACCTTCACAACCTTGTCTTAACAATTTCCTAGCTTCAATTATCGTCAAAAATGTCTTAGCTTGTTTCTGCCCTTTAAACTCTACTTTCTTGCCTTGAGGAGACTTAAGGATTATCTTCTTCTTCTTACAATCTATTTGAGCACCATTTTCTGCTAACAATCCATACCTAATATGACATCGAATTCTCCTAGTCGAAAAGGTATAAGGGAAGTAGGAAAACTAAAGCCAGAAATCTCTATTGTACACCGGGGGCAAATACTTCTAACAAATACTTGTTCTTGATTAGCAACAATGATAGATAAGGGTTCAATTTCACAATTCAACTTGCCAACAAAAGATTCAGATATGAAAGATCTAGTAGCTACGGAATCAAATAGCACTTTAGCATGGATGTTGTTGACAGAAAGCGTACCTGCCACAACCTCAGAACTCTGAACAGCATCTTTGATATTCATGTTGAATGTCCTTGCTTGAGCTGGATAAGAGGGATGGAAAACAGGAGTTGCAGACTCAAAAACTTGAGTAGAAGGTAGTTGCAGAATCGGAACAGAAGATGTCATTCCTTGATTGTAAGGGGTAGCTGCCAATTGCATCAACTTGTTGGTTCTAGAAGCTTTACAATCCCTTGACATGTGACCGGTCTTTCCACACTTGAAACAGGTAATAGAAGGCTTCGGGTTCTGGCACTCATTTGCATAATGACCCTTCGAGTTGCACTTAAAAAAGCAATATCTGCCTTATTACAATTTCCCGTGTGTTTCTTGTTACAGAACTTACATTCTGAAGTTGCTTGTTGACTCCTTTGACAACTTGGTCCTTGAATCTTCCTCACGTTCCTATTATCACCTTTCTTGAAACCTCGGGGACCACCTTGATTCTGAAATCCAAACTTCTTGAAATTCTTCCCCTTTTGGCTCCCTTGAGCCGAACCTTCACCATTAGTTCCAAACTTTATTTTCTTCCTATCCTTCTCCTTCTGATTTTGATCACTTTCTCCTTCAATCACCATTGCCTTCTGGACCACTTCAACATATGTGGCCAATTCAAAAGCATCCACTCTGCTTCGTAGCCAAGGCTTCAATCCTTGTTGAAATCTCTTTGCTCTTTTCTCATCCGTGTCCAAATAATCTCCCACGAACCTTGCCAATTCTGTACATTTCTTCTCATATTCTCGAACAGTCATTCCCTCATGCTTCAATTCAAAGAACTTCAACTCCATTTGAATTTGCATATACCTTGGAAAGTACTTGTCTAAGAATATCTTCTTGAATCTATCCCAAGAAATAAACTCACCTTCTTCCAAAGCACGGGCTGACTCCCACCAATAGTTTGCTTCATCTTTCAGAAAGTACGACGCATACTCAACCTTCTTCTCATCGGTTACAACAGCTAGTGTGAAAGCTTTCTCCATCTCCTTAAGCCAAGATTGAGCTTCAACAGGCTCTTGAGTTCCCCGGAACTCGGGTGGTTTCACAGCTTGAAAGGTCTTGAAGGTAGTAGGTGTTGGTGGTGGTGCTTGTTGTTGTTGGTGGAGTTGTTGTTGAAGAAGTTGTTGTTGTTGAGCAAGGGTGACAGATTGTTGGTGAAGAAGTTGCATAAGTTGAGCCAAGGTTAGTGGTGGTTCTTTGGTATTCTCATTGTTGGTGTTGCGGTTTCTTCGAGGAGACATGATTCTGAATTTAGACAAGAAAAGCTTATTCACAGTTCAATATATGCATACATGTTATATCAAAGGGGAAATATTGGGTACAGAGGTATTATTCAAAGGTTATTCACAATGTAAAGGTCTATTATTGTTATTATGGCACGATGGTATGTGTGTGTATTATTAGAGTCTAAGGTATCACATCACAAAGGTATAGTTATTCGATCAAGGTAATATTCATGGTATATTGGAAAAGTTTAAGCATGATCAAGTTCTAAAGGTTTAACATGGCAAAATCTGTCTAAGCATGGCATATAAAATGGCAATATGATAGCAAAATGAGATAAATAAAGTGAAAGTAGAAGTACGGATAACATGATAACAGAAATAAATAGACTAAGAGATAGTCTAGGTGGATGATGATGATGCTGGTGAAGCTGTCTGAGTGGCAACGGGCTCACGGAGACTGCTAATCACACGGCGGAGCTCGTCGGTAATAGCGGTCAAAGTGATACGGCTCTCACGCTCGTGGTAGGGTGGAATAGCTGCCAAATGGTCCTCGGCCATACGAATGATCTCCTCGACCCTAGCAATCAAACGGGGACGGTTGCCCTCATCATCAAAGTCCTCACGGTACAACTGGTCAATCCGGTGCTGAAGAATCGTGTTCTGGCCCTCGAGTCGGTTAGTAAGCCTCACCATCTGCTCGTAAAGCGGGAATGGTACAGTAGGCGGGAATCCGGGACTAGTCGAAGACGATGCCTGCCAACAGTTATATATATATGTATATATATATATCTGTGTGTGTGTGTGTTTATATATACGCGGTTATAAGTAAAAAGGGTGAGAAAACCTAAAAGATTCTAACGCCCCAAGTCCCACATGATCTAAGTTCATCTTAACCTCTAAATCCTATCTTATATTCATTTATCCTATGTTGTTCAGTGACTCAAACCTGTCACTCTGATTGTTAGATATAATTGATGATTACTAATATTCTTAAAGTCTGTTTTAAGACAGGAATCATCAGAGTTTAATCTGGAAGCTGATCAGAGTTTAGCAAAGTCTGACAGAGTTTGATAAAGTCTGACAGAGTTTGATAAAGTCTGACCAGAGTTTACATAGTCAAGACTCGTCAGAGTTTACACGTGGAAAGAGCTCAGAAGCGGATATACTTCAAGGAAGGATAGAAGCGGAGGAGTGATTTACTGGCTATGGAAACTAAACAGAAAACTGGAGCAATCTTTGATTGATAGAATTCATAGCAGATTTATAGGATATCAAATCAGAGATTGATTTTGTAACTGTGTCTATATAAACACAGATTAGGGTTACTCTAGAAGAGTTGAGTTATCGAGTATATTTTACAGAACCCTAGCAGCTCTTAGTGATACATTGTAAATCACTGAGAGAGTTTTTGTAACCATTCAAGTTTTGTGAATATAAGAGTTTACTGCTTTCAATCTCTTATATTGTCTTACTGTGTTACAGATTGTGATCACTATATCAGATTATATAGTGATTTTATAGGACCTAACAAGTGGTATCAGAGCCAGGTCTGTTAAGATTACTACAGTGAGATCTTAAACACAATCATGTCTGAAAAATCACAAGCTTCATCCTTTAGAGTTCCAATCCTTAAGGCATCTGAATATCCAGTCTGGAAAGAGAGAATGATAATATTCTTAGACTCTGTTGATCCAGAATATCTTGACAGAATCTTTGATGGACCACATATGCCCACCAAGCTCTCTGTTGGGCTTGCTGATGAACCTCAGAAGATGGTTCCAAAAGAAAAGAAAGATTATACCCCTGAGGACATCCTGTCAATTAGTAAAGACTCAAAGGTGAAACACCTTTTGCACAGTGCTCTTGACAATGCAATGTCTAATAGGGTAATTGGGTGCAAAACTGCTAAACAAATCTGGGATGCTCTGGAAACCAGATGTCAAGGAACTCAGGCCATTAAGAAAAACAGAAAAACAATCCTTACGCAGGAGTATGAGCACTTTGACTCAAAATCTGGTGAGTCTCTGACAGATCTGTATGACAGATTTGTCAAACTGTTGAATGACTTATCTCTGGTGGACAAGGAATATGATCTTGAAGACTCAAATCTCAAATTCCTTCTGGCTCTTCCTGAAAAATGGGATTTGAAAGTCACCACAATAAGAGACAATCTTGATCTTGGAGAAATGTCTCTTGATGATGTTTATGGAAGACTGAAGACTCATGAACTTGAAATGGAGCAAAGGAGCAAACGTCATGGAGGAAAATCAAAGTCTGTTGCTCTGAAAGTTCAAGAGGAAGCTGCTAAGAGCAAAGGAAAAGCTCATGTCACAAAGTCTGACATTGAGTCATCAAACTCTGATGACTCAAACTCTGATGTTCCCTCAGACTCTGAAGAAAGTGATGATGAGATGATGCAGTTAGCAGCATTGATGGTGAAAAGCTTCAAGAAGTTGGCCTACAAAAAGTTCAACAAAGGCAAAAGTTTTTCAAGGAAAGACAGAAACTCTGACAGAGTTTATGACAAGAAGAACTTTAAGAAGAATGAGGGTAAAGAAGGAAAAGCTGGAAAAGCTGACAAGTATACCTGTTTCAACTGTGGTGAAAAGGGACACTTTGCATCTGAATGCAAGAAAGCCAAGAAGGAAAAAGAAAAAGCCTTTATCACCAAGAAAGGAAACTGGACAGATACATCTGACTCAGAAGAAGAAGTCAATTATGCTCTGATGGCAAACACTGACAACAACTCTGAACCTCCTGCTAAGGTACCTCATTCTACTCTTGCCTTTGATACTGAAGATATAACTGAGTTAAGATTGTTTCTTAAAACTTTGCATACCAGCTTTAGAGATCAGACTTTAGAAAATGAAAGATTAAAATCTGAAACTCTAAGTGTAAAGAAAAGGAATGATTATCTTGAAAAAGAATTAGTTCAGATGTTGGAAGTTCAGAAAGAAAGAGATGATGCTGTCATTATCAAAGATGAATTATTAAAGAGGTATGCATCTCTTCAATCAGAACTTGCTAAGGAAAGGGAAATTATTAAAACATGGACTAATTCAGGCAAAACTACTCAGGATATCTTAGGTAGTGGAAACTGGAAGAAGGGACTAGGTTACACTGATAACTCTGAAGCTGAGTCATCAAAAACAGAGTTTGTTAAAACTCAAAAACCTAAGGTTAAACCTGTCAAATTTGTTGTTGAATCCTCTAAGTCTAAACAGAGTAGACCAAAATCAGAGATTAACAAAAATTTAAAATCTGATAAGCCCAAACAGGTTAACATAGGACTGATGACTCAGAAACAGCTTAAACACAAGCTTAAAGAAGTAAAGTCTGATGACAAAAACAAGGAGCCTAGGAAAAACAGAAATGGCAAGATTGGAATAGACAAGAGTAATAACTACATGCCTGTTCCAAATGCACCTAGGAAAACATGCCATAACTGTGGTAATACTAATCATCTTGCTAATTTTTGCAGGAAGAACAAGGACATTAACTCTTTACCTACAAAGTCTGGAGTTAGAAAAAGTAGTATTAGATATAAACCACAAGATCCATGTTTTCATTGTGGTAGTTTATGGCATTCTATTTATACTTGCAAAGAATATCATAGTTTGTATTATGATTATTATCAATTGGAACCTTCTTTGAAGAAGATTAATAAAAGCTCTGCAAGTACAAAATCTGTTTCTAGTACAAACTCTGTTGCAAAGTCTGTTAGCTCAAACTCTGATAATAATACCGCTGCAAAAGCTAACAAACTTAATAAGGCCAAGGGATCCAAGCAAGTCTGGGTCCTTAAAACTAACAATTAGTGGTCTTTGTGATTGCAGGGCAACAGGAAGAATATTCTAGTCTTGGACAGTGGATGTTCAGGACACATGACTGGAAATAAGGCCCTGCTGTCAGAGTTTGTGGAGAAAGCTGGCCCAAGTGTTTCTTATGGAGATGGCAACATAGGAAGGACTCTGGGATATGGCAACATCAATGTTGGAAATGTCATCATATCAAATGTAGCTCTTGTTCAAGGGCTAAAACACAATTTACTCTCTGTCAGTCAAATCTGTGACAGAGGATATCATGTTGATTTCTATGAAGAACACAGTGAGATAGTAAGCAAGTCAACAGGCAAAGTGGCAGTGATTGCTCACAGACATGGGAATATTTATGAAATCCACTTGCCTACAAACTCTGAAGGAAAAGCAATCTGCTTGTCTACAAGGATCTCTGCAGAAGAAAGTTGGAAGTGGCATAAGAAGCTCTCACATCTGAATTTCAACTCTATAAATGAGCTTATAAAGAAAAAGCTTGTGAGAGGACTCCCTGAATCACTACTCACATCTGATGGATTATGTGATTCATGTCAAAAGGCCAAGCAGAGAAAGACATCTTTCAAGAGTAAGACTGAATTCTCAATAAAGAAACCATATCATCTTCTACATGTTGATCTATTTGGACCAGTTAATGTACCATCCATTGCAAGGAAGAAATATGCTCTTGTCATTGTTGATGAGTATACCAGATACACTTGGGTATATTTTCTTCACTCTAAAGATGAAACAGCCTTGCATCTGATGGATCATGTGACACAACTGGACCATGGATCTGAAGACAAAGTGAAGATCATTAGAAGTGATAATGGAACTGAGTTCAGAAATTCAACAATGGAAGAGTTCTGCAAAGAAAGAGGTGTAGTGCAACAATTCTCTGCACCTGGTACACCACAGCAAAATGGTGTAGTTGAAAGAAAAAACAGGACTCTTATTGAAGCTGCCAGAACTATGCTTGATGAGGCTAAATTGCCTACTTATTTCTGGGCAGAAGCTGTTCAAACAGCTTGTTTCACTCAAAATGCAACCTTGATTAATAAGCATGGCAAGACCCCATATGAGATGGTGAAGAAAAAGAAGCCAAATCTGAAGTATTTTCATATATTTGGGTGCAAATGCTTTGTCTTGAAGACTCATCCAGAACAGCTTACCAAGTTTGATTTAAAAGCTGATGAAGGCATCTTTGTAGGTTATCCTCTGATAACAAAGGCCTTCAAAGTCTACAATCTAAGAACCAAGGTGATCATGGAATCCATACATGTGTCATTTGATGACAAGAAAATCATGGGCTTAACAGATATGGATAATCATGAAAAACTGCGTTTTGAAAATGAAGAAATATTCTCTGATTCGATAAACTCTGATGAACAGTCAAACTCTGACTGTGAACAAGATACAGCAAACTCTGATGCAAATTTACAAGTTCATGATGATGAAGCACTTGCTGAGGGGGAGCATCAGAATGTTTCAGACTCTACCCAAGATTCATCAGAGAATGCTGATTCAAACTCATCAGAGAATACTGATTCAAACTCTGATAGCACAAACTTAGGGGGAGCTACAGAGAATAATCAACAGAATCAGGAGAGCATGGATCAAGGGGGAGGATCCAATGATGAAAATGGTCAACTTCCACATGCTAGGAAGTGGACAAAATCTCACACACCTGACTTAATAATTGGCAATCCAGAAGCAGGTGTGCAGACAAGGACAGCTACAGCAAATGAGTGTTTACATCATTGCTTTCTGTCACAAACAGAACCTAAAAAGGTGGAGGAAGCTCTTCAAGATGCTGACTGGATACAAGCAATGCAAGAAGAGCTGAATGAATTTGAGAGAAACAAAGTATGGACCCTAGTACCAAGACCTAAAGACAGATCTATAGTTGGTACAAAATGGGTGTTCAGAAACAAAACTGACAGTGAGGGTGTCATTACAAGGAATAAAGCAAGGCTTGTGGCAAAAGGGTATTCACAACAGGAAGGTATTGATTATGATGAAACATTTGCTCCAGTTGCAAGATTGGAGGCAATCAGAATCTTTCTGGCCTATGCTGCTCACAAGAAATTCAAGGTATTTCAGATGGATGTCAAAAGTGCTTTTCTAAATGGGAAACTGGATGAAGAGGTATATGTTGAACAACCTCCAGGCTTTGTGGATCCAAAGCATCCAGACTATGTCTATAGATTGGACAAGGCACTTTATGGACTAAAGCAGGCTCCAAGAGCATGGTATGAAACTCTGGCTCAATTTCTTCTTGAGAATGGATTTACCAGAGGTACCATAGATAAAACTCTATTTTATTTGAATCATGGTAATGATCTGCTTTTAGTTCAAATCTATGTTGATGACATTATTTTTGGCTCCACTAATGCTAAACTCTGTCAAAGATTTGCCAAGCTCATGCAGTCCAGGTATCAAATGAGCATGATGGGGGAACTCAGTTATTTTCTGGGTTTACAAGTTAAACAGACTGAAGATGGGATTTTTATAAATCAAGCCAAGTATACCAGAAATCTCTTAAAGAAATTTGGTATGCAAGACAGTTCAGCTGCAACTACTCCTATGGCAACAGCAACCAAACTAGACAAAGATACTGGTGCATCAGTGGATATCACAAACTATAGAGGCATGATTGGATCTCTGCTTTATCTGACTGCAAGTAGACCAGACATCATGTATGCCACATGTCTATGTGCAAGATTTCAGGCAGATCCAAGAGAGCCTCATCTGATTGCAGTAAAGAGGATATTCAGATATCTCAAGGGAACCACATCATTGGGATTATGGTATCCTAGAGAATCAGATTTTAGTCTAATTGGATACTCTGATGCAGATTTTGCAGGTTGCAAAATTGACAGAAAAAGCACAAGTGGGAGTTGTCAATTTCTAGGTGGAAGACTAGTTTCCTGGTACAGCAAGAAGCAGAAGTCTATTTCAACATCAACAGCAGAGTCAGAGTATATAGCTGCAGGCAGCTGCTGTGCTCAGATTCTTTGGATGAAGAATCAACTGTTGGACTATGGGTTAGCCTTTTCTAAAATTCCTATTTATTGTGATAACCAAAGTGCTATTGCTATGACAGGAAATCCAGTTCAACATTCTCTGACAAAGCACATCAGTATAAGATATCATTTTATAAGGGAGCATGTGGAGGAAGGAACCATTGAACTTCACTTGTTCCCACAGAACAGCATCTAGCAGACATATTCACCAAACCACTCAGTGAAGCAACCTTCACAAGGCTGGTGAATGAGCTAGGAATGATATCAGGAACTGAGTAAACATACTGGTCAGATCTTTCAAATTTCAATTGTCAAATTACCATATGTATTGCTCACAAATTTGCCATGATATACTCTGACTGATAAAATCTGATGACATTCTCTGATGATATACTCTGTGTGCTATACTCTGATGACATTCTCTGATCGTCATTCTCTGACGATATTCTCTGATGTTTGTAAACTCTGAATCTTGATTAATAATTTCCTTTTTATTTCTCTGAGAAAACAAACCTGTGAAGATATTATGAAGCATGATATGAATTAGTAATCATAAATCTCAGTTCAATTCCTTAATCTTGTTCTCAATTTTGTGCTACTACTCAACACTATATGCATATTGATATCATTGAGACTCTATTATTTCACATATCTTAATTATAAGTGAGACTGACTAATTTGCATTTTCTCTCAAGAAATTAGACAGCGATTATAAACTCTGATGATATATACACCCCTGCAAATAAAGCATGGTACTCCTTTGAGATCTTAGATGTCTATATGACAGTGACTGGGAAGACCCAAACACTTACTGGTACTAAGTAATTGCCAAGATTTTATAATCTATGGTGACCAGTCACAATCTCTGATTACTGGAGAAATACTGTTGCACATTAATATTTAAAGGTCGTGATTCATTTACACTGAAAAGCGTCCTTGAAAAAAAAAAAAAAAAAAAAAAAAAAGGGGGGGTGTTAATTTATTTTACATTTCTCCATCAGAGTATGCCTATTGTCTATGTCTTGAGAGTTTAAATAAATTATTCTTGTCTACCTTATAATTACGAAATTGTGAAATTTCCTAGTCTCTGATCTCATATGTTCAATCACACACATAATTTCACAAGCACATTATTGAGCTATAGATTTTATGACAAACTCTGATTTTCTGATGAATGTTCTACAAAATCATGTCTTTATTCTGAGGTACTTAGAAATTTTATTTTCTTTGATGTAAATCTCAGAGTTTAAAATTCGAGAGATTTAATCTTGATTTTTTTTAAAAAATCTTGTACATTTCAGGAGTACAAATATTCAGAGAATATGAAGGGAGTATTTCAAACGGATGTATTGTTAGTGGGTTTACATGAAAAACATTTTCATAGGAGAACGTGTAATCAGTATTTATAACTGCACTGTTTTACTGCGCTCATAATGATTACTTTCTTTTCTCCATGCCACTAACTCTCGTCCACCAGTTAAAAACTGACAGGTGTCCATGTGAACAAAGAGACGTGCGTGTACAGCTACACAAAATCTGAAGGGTTTATCACATCAGATTTTATTGCTCATTATTCTCTTATACACTCAATCCCTACACACACTCTCTTCACAAACTCTTACTCTCTTCTCTCTGAAATTCAAATCTTCTCACACACATTTTCTCAAACACCTTTCTCTACTCACAAACTCTGTTATAATGGCCACTACAACATTCATCTTTGCAGGTGTGGAATTTGTCACCAATAACCATGCTGCTATCCTAAACACTGCTGACGCTCCACGGGATTATCATCCTATGCAGCAATTTCTGGCACAAAGTACCATTGCTACCGCTCTCACAGCTCCTGCCAGACTCTCAGGAAGCCAGATCATAAACTTCTGGAGGACGGGCAAGTATGACAATGGTGGTGAAGATGGATCACCATCGATTGTGTTTTCATATGAAGGGGAGGAGTATTTTGTTACTCCAGCCACAGTCAGAACTGCTTTCAATTTGCCAGAACTGGACACTGCTTATATCACAAATGGGGATGCAAATCTGAGAACAATGATGACTGATTTGGGCTACAGTGAATCGCTTGACAAATTGGGGCAACTAAAGCGCCCAGGGCTCAGAAGAGAATGGAGTTTCTTTTTCGACTGCATCACCAGGGCATTTCAAAAGAAGTCTACAAACTGGGATGCCATTCCAATGGACATGCTGCAGATTGGGTATTCTCTGATCTACTCTACTAATTTTGATTTTGGTAGATTAGTTCTTAGAAATATTGGTGAAAGAATGCATGAGAATAGAAATGTCATATATTTCTCAAGATTCTGTCAATTATTGTTTAATGCTACTGTTGGAGAGGTAGATTTTGATGTTGATGATGAGATCAAGCCATTCAGGCTTCATAAAAGAGTGTTTAAGGACCTCATCTCCAAGGATGAGAAGTATCCAATGCAAAGACCTCTTTTAATTCCAGCTCAAATTAGAGCTAGGATGAATATGCCACCAGTACACCAACAACCACAACCACAACAACCTCAACCTCCAGTCTCTCCTACAAACCCTAAACAACCCAGAACCTCTGCATCTAAGTCCAAAAGAGGTGCAAAGTCTGATGCAGCCCCTTCTACTGCAAAAAGAACAAGAACCTCTGTTGCCACACATGTTCTGAAACCAAACACTGATGCGCAGACAAACACTGATGAGCCAGTAAACTCTGAGGCTCATTTAAACTCTGAGGCTCAAGTAAACTCTGAGGCTCACTTAAACTCTGAAGCTCTAAACTCTGAGACTCCTGTCCACACTGAAGCTGCTACTCCTCAAAAGCAGAAGAAAAGAAGAAGACTTGTTGCAGCATATGAATATGATGATCTTGAACCTGCACATGCTGTAAACTCTGAATCTATTCCTACAACAGTCTCTGAACCTGTTCAAGCAAGTCCTCAAAAGCCAGCTCGATTCAAAAGAAGGGCTCAAAAACCTGCAAGAGCAAAAGTTCCAATCACTGAAATAACAGACTTCACAGTTGAGGAAGAACAAACACCATCAACTACAGTAGCTGAAGATTCTCAAGCTCTGATGGTGCTTCCTATCACAGCTGTTCCTCTGCAATCTCCTACAGCATCTTCCACTTCATCTGAGGTAGATGAAGAAATTGTTTGCAAGGAACCTCTCACATCTGAAGCTGGAGCAAATATGTCTGATGTACATACTCCAGTATCTGATCATGGACCCTCTACTCAAATTCCTACTTCTCCAATGAAAATTCCAGAGGGTGCCATAGTTCATGATACAGCTCCAGACAACTACAGGTCTGATGTAGTTGATGAATCTGACAGGGTAGCTATGGAAGCTCTACAATCTCTTGCTCAGACTGGTAAAGAGCCTATCAAATCACAGTCTGAAGCTACAGGAAAATCTGCTCAAGATAGTGTGGAGAAAGTTGCTGATCCTGTTCCTGATGCTGACAAAGCAAACTCTGAGGGTGATACTGGGGATGATGATAGTCCCTCTGAAAATGATGGAAATGATGGAGTTCCTTTGACTCAACAAAAGTGGGAGTCTACTAGCCAGTATACTGCCAGGCTACAAACTCTGACCACAGACTCTGAGCCACTTCCCAGGGATCTTCAAGTTGATCCTCCAAATGAAGTATGGGATAAACTCTGGCTTAGCCATCAGCATTCTCTGGAGACACCTAAAGCTGAAGAATTTTTGTCTATGGCAGAGAATAAAATCACAAACTCTGATGTTATGTCAAGCCTCAAAGGCACAATTCTTTATCTGAAGACATTTCATCCAGTTCATGCCCAGACATCTAAATCCATCGATAGTCTCAGAACAGAGGTGGCAAGTATCAAGGAGACAAATGATCTTGAAAAGAAAAGGACCATGCTTCCTCTGAAAGAGAATGTACAGAAGCTGGTGACTGCAAATGAATCTCTGGACAAAAGAATGACTATCATTGAGTCAACTCAGGAGAAGATGTCCAAACAGCTTGAAGCCATCCAATCTTCACTTTCTCTGATCACATCCATACTGATTCCTGATGAGGATGATGTCAAAAAGGGGGAGAGAGTAGCTCAAGTCAAATGCAAGTCTACTACTCAAACTCTGAAGAGAAAGAAGAAGGATGATGATGATGATATTGATGATTTCACCAAGCACAAGAGATTTCAAGCAGGGACTGGTGGAAGAGTTTCAAACTCTGACAGTCAGAAACAATCTAAGCAAAGTACAAAGTCTGGTCCAACACATAACTTCACATCTGGATCTAGGCAAAGACCAGTGACTGGATCAGACAAACCAATGACTGATGAAGAGCTTGCTAGATTGGTTTTTGAACAAGAAAATCCAGAAGCCAATTTGGATTTGGAGTTGATTGCTGCAGAGGAAGCTGAGCTGAAAAAGGAACATGTTGAAGCTATAAACTCTGGAAAGATCCAAAAGCCTGCAAAGTCAACTACCAAGCCAAAAGAGAAAGGGATATTGATTAAGGAACCTACTGTTGCTGATCAGAGTTTACCAGTCAAAAAGGTATACTCTGAAGATGAATATACTTCCAAGGGCAAAAGCAAAGTAGATGAATGTCTGGAGAAAGGCTGGGAAAAGAAGAAGTCTACAACCTCTGACAAGGATCAAGTTGTAAAGGAAAAGAAAATAGAAGCTGCAATCTCTGACAAAGCTCATGTTGCAGAACCTCAAAAAGAAATATTAACCTCTGACAAAGCTCAAGTTAATAAGGATGCAAAGACAAACACAACCTCTGACAAAGCTCAAGCTGTGTTTAAACCAACAACTACTCCACTGGCTGGATTTGCAAAGCCTACTCTGATGACTGAGATAAGCTTTGAAAAGGGCTCAATTCAACCATTCTCTCATCGTAAGGCAGGAAGAGATAAAGGAGGGCTGGGATCCAAATATGAGAAATTTGATCAGAGTATAGGATCAAGACCAGATGACCCCTCATCTCTCTGTGCTCCCAAGACTGGAGTATTGCAAGACAAAATGGACAAGCTTGATTCAGTCCAGCTGGTGAAGAATGACAGAGGAGATAATATTCTTATCTACTTCATGTCTGATGGAACAGTGTTTAGAGTACTTGAAGCAGATCTCTATGCTAAACACTGGGAAGAATTGAGATATGTCTCACACATATTTCTTGTGAAGAACAAGTCATGCCAGCACATCTCCAACCTGCTCAAGGATCAAATCAGAAGAAAGATGGGGATTACAGGAAATAAAAATGCTGGACCTTTCATTCCTAAATACCTCAATCATAAAGGACAGCTGGTGGAGATGAAGAAAAATTCAGCAAAAATTGAAACAATAGGTGGAATCAGAACTCTTGCATTTAATGAAGAGTCTGATAAAGCTTACAATATCAGGCTGGATAGGGACTTGAAGAAGAACAAGATCTATGATCTCAGAGCTGCAATTTATCAAACTGGAGTTTCAGACCCAGAGCTGAGAGAGATCAAGAGACAAATGACTACAGTGCTTGAAGAAGCTGAGAGAGAACTCCTCAGAGGGTATCTACAGACAGCAAATGGTGTCTATGCAGCTAAGGAGTAAAGTATCTGTAAGTTTTAAAAGTTTTCTGTTATATAGTTAAACTCTGTTGCATTTGACTTAAATGTTTTGACATCATCAATTATCTGTTAACTTGCACATAACTTGTTTATGCACAAGTTGGGGGAGATTGTTAGATATAATTGATGATTACTAATATTCTTAAAGTCTGTTTTAAGACAGGAATCATCAGAGTTTAATCTGGAAGCTGATCAGAGTTTAGCAAAGTCTGACAGAGTTTGATAAAGTCTGACAGAGTTTGATAAAGTCTGACCAGAGTTTACATAGTCAAGACTCGTCAGAGTTTACACGTGGAAAGTGCTCAGAAGCGGATATACTTCAAGGAAGGATAGAAGCGGAGGAGTGATTTACTGGCTATGGAAACTAAACAGAAAACTGGAGCAATCTTTGATTGATAGAATTCATAGCAGATTTATAGGATATCAAATCAGAGATTGATTTTGTAACTGTGTCTATATAAACACAGATTAGGGTTACTCTAGAAGAGTTGAGTTATCGAGTATATTTTACAGAACCCTAGCAGCTCTTAGTGATACATTGTAAATCACTGAGAGAGTTTTTGTAACCATTCAAGTTTTGTGAATATAAGAGTTTACTGCTTTCAATCTCTTATATTGTCTTACTGTGTTACAGATTGTGATCACTATATCAGATTATATAGTGATTTTATAGGACCTAACAGATACCAACTGTGACGGACCCATAATAATAATCGACTAAAGCATGCATAATACGAAAGATAATTAAACTACGGAATTATAAAATATTAAACTACAAGTCTAAATCCACAATCCCGGAATCACCAGGAATGAGTATGAACAACATCTAAAGTTATTAAAAACCAAAATAAAATTCTAAGTCATCACTACAAGTTTTAAACCCCAAAAGTCTTAAAAGATAAAATTAGGGAACTACGAGTTCCCAACCTGCTCCATCATACGGCGGTAGGCGATACCCGATCCTGAGGTGGTCTTACGGGCGGTCTGCTTGAATCGTGCCATTCTCGTGTTTCACTGAAGGGTTATAATAAAAAATACAATATATGAGCAAAAAGCTCAGCAAGTGAAAGCATTCTATAACAGTTCACAATATAAAGTATAAACAAGTGCAACAACAATAATGGATATCACAAGGTATAATCACAAGTAAGGGTGCAAAATGAGATAGCAAATTTTATTGGAATTGGAAACACACAACGCTATGAGCATAGAGGGGTGATCAGCCCACACCAAGCTCCGAACCACATAAAGTGATTCAACCAGGGAGGATCCTCGGCACACATTGGTCATAAACAGACATCAGGCTCCCCGCTACTGATGCTGCAATTAATTGACTGACGCCTCAGTCTTAATATAAAATTATTATGCAATTCCTTTTAAAGTCATTTCAATTCAATTCAATTTCAAAAAGGGTTCTTGATCAAAGAACAGTCATTAAGCAAGGGTGTTTTCAAAATATAAGTGATCTTTCTAAAATAGGGAATGTTATTAAGATTAAGGTTCCAAAAGAGATTATTCAGTTTAATGTGGGGTATCAACTTCTCATTATTCATCAAGGGACTGTTAGAGTGTATTCATGTGGGTGTAAGGTGATATTATAAGAAAAGGGTAATTCAAGTCTTAAGGGTGTTATTGGAATCCAAAGTTTTGATCATAAGGGGATGATAAAGTGATTCAGTTCTAAGTAAACAGTAATTCAACATTCACAGGGTATACAATTATCAAGCAAGTATAAAGGAGAGTATAGAGTTCCACTTGCCTGGACTAAGTTTACTGAGCTCTTGTATAGATGCTTCTAGGGGTTGCCTTCCTGGCCTCCTACTTGCACCTATAATCAATAGTATCCTCGTCACCACAATGCTAACTACCCTTTCGTGTATAAATATATATATATATATATACATATATAAATATATACACTTAATAATAACAAGTAACATATCCATCAAGTAATGCACATAACAAGTAAAGCATGGCATTTTATTACCTAAATATTATCACTTAATAATCCTCAAATTATACACAACCTAATCCTTCCTAACTACACTCTACTGACCTTAACTTAAACAAATGAGAGTAAGGCACACTTGTGCCCCACCTTACAAAACTCACAAATGAAGTGCATCCTAATTGGCTTACTAGTATGCTTACCTTGGCACCACTTGGGTGCCTTGGTAAAAATGGTGCATCTATACTAAGTGGATTGTCCTAAACTAACTTGTACTATCTAATATAACTTAAAAATAACTTATGGACTCAATATGAGGTCAAGGCCTCACTGATGACACACTCATATGCAATGCATTCTAACTTAGTTCTAAAATGTGACCCTATGTGTGACACTTGTGTATTTTAGTGGAAATGAGGCATCTCCACTTAAGGAATTCACTCCAAATTAATTTCTAAAGGTTAATATGATCCTAAAATAACTTTGTGAAGTGGTGTGACTCAAAGGCCTTGCCTACAAGAACCTTAAAAAACTAATGCACTCAAGTGATTATTCTGATTAGGCAGTTTGGCACCTCTTGGAGGGCCTTGGCAAAAACAAATTGTTCCACCATGTGCCTTGGTGAAATTGTGACTCCTATGGATACCTAAGACCTAAATCTAAGTTATTCAATTGGTTTGACACTAATGCCTTGCTCAGGCCTCTCTAGGCCTCCATGCCAAGTTGGCACAGAGCAGCCTACTCTGCTGTGCACACTGCCCTAACTTCACTCACTTGCAACTCACTTATCTCACTCAAATGACCACTCCAATGACTTGTTAGGCCTCCTACGACTTCATTAAACTCATCTAAATCAAGGCCCCATGAAGGCCTCACTAATGACAAGGTTTTAACCATTCAAAAATGCAATTGACTACAAAGTGCCCTGTTCTGGGGTGTACCCTGAAATGTGTGTGTGCATCTATCCAAATCCATGTTTTTATGACTTATAAGGCTACTGGAGACTTGTACATACCAAGTCCCAACTCCAGGAGACTCAGGCCTATGAGGGCCTAACCATGACACCTCCAATTCCCTAGTTTTCTATAGTGCAAAAATCTGCCATAGTGTGTGTGTGTCTCCTTCCACCTTAACTCCCTTCCAAACACCAAAAACCAAGCAACCAAGCCACAAATCCTAATCTACATTATACATATACCTACTGACTATCTTCTCAAAGCAAGATATCACAAAATCTGGCCACTTATAAGCACAAAACCGAGGCAAATATAGAGCAAAAACAGAGCAGATTTTTATATAGCATTCTTGAGCAAATTTTCGAATATAACATCATGGTATTCACACAATAGCTACTGATTATCACTATATACTATTATGCATATACTAAACTACCAATTTCTCACAAGAATCATGGCATGCATTATGTAAAAATCTCATTCAAAAATCCAAAATCATGGCATTTCACTTCGGTTTCAACATGCATCACTAGAATCTCTTATATATAGCTCTAAATCATGATATATCATCAAAATACAAGACATGCAAGGGCTGAAATAACACCAAAAACTCTGCAAATCATCATACCTTTCGAATATTCAAGAAACCAAACTCAAAATCATAAAATTTCAAGATCATCACATATATATATATATATATATATATATATATATATATATATATATATATATATATATATATATATATATATATACATTCGGCTCCTCTTGAGAGTCATTGCCAAATGTGATGAATCAAGATGATGCCTTGATCAAATAAAGGTATTAACCTTACCAAGATCATCTCATGATCATCTTTAGGAACCCCCAAAATGGAGACCCTAAGCTCATAAGAACTAAGGCCCCATTTCGGCTCCATAGCAACATGCAAGCAAAAACTAACCTTGAAATGGAAGATACAAGTATGGGTGATGATGTTCTTGGTAAAACAAGCTTGATTGTTGAAGAAGATGAAGAAAACGAAAATGGAGGAGGGTTTGGAGAGAGAGAGCCGAGAGGAGAGGTGAGGGAGATGAGAGAAATGAGAGAGAATGGGTGAGTGTGGGTTTGTGTGGTCAAGTGGGTGTATTCAAGTGCTTTGACCCCCATTTGACTAGAAAAGTGTTAGTGGAGTGTAGAAGTTACATAATTACCCTTCTTGCTAGTGTTAGAGATTTTGCATGCAAGGGTAGGCTAGTCTTTTGATAATTATTAAAAGTGAGATTTAAAAAGCATTTAAAGAAAGAGTTTTCATAAATAAAGTACTAATCTATAAATCATGAAATTAATATCACAAATAATATGAGATTTTAGAAGTTTAATAAAATATTTTTCAAAAATTTTGGACAAATGATGAATTTAAAAAGAATTACTACAAGTACAGCTCTAATATACACACCACATATAATAATATGGCAAGAATATAAATACACGAAAAATACAAGAAAGAAATATTCCAACTCGCTATTTACAAGTTCAAATTTATCGACTACTCGCAATTTATCAAATATCACTCAATCATTTAAATCTCTATTACTATTAAATCGGGTAGCGACAACGATCACATTTATTATTATTAACTCGAAACCGTCTATTACATATTTGATGATGTCACAGGTCTCTAACTTGTTTAGTGTGCAAAATTGAATATCAGAGTTTATCCGGAAATCAGAGTTTGACGACTGCCAGCTGGATCAGAGTTTAGCGAAGATCAGAGTTTGCAGGCGGCTGATTTCTAGGAGCAGATCTGGATAAACAAGGAAGATAAAGATCAAGGAAGATTGTGCAGATCAGGACATCAAAAGGATAGCTAGTGATTAGATTATTTTAGGAAGCAGACAAATACACATCAATCAGTAGATATCATGTAACTGTGTATATATAAACACAGCTTAGGGTTAACTCTATAGGATTTGAGAAATCGAGTATTATTCTTGTAACCCAGCAGCTTTTAGTGATAAATTATAAATCACTAAGAGAGTATTTGTAAGCTACTGTGAGTTGTGGAAATAAGAGTTTAGTTAAATTATTCTCTTATTTGAGTGTTTTTTTATTGATTGTGTTCACTATATACATTAGTATAGTGATTTTATTCGGCCTAACAAGTGGTATCAGAGCGAGCTCTATTGATATACCTACAGTGAGATCTTAATCACACAATCATGTCTGAAAAATCACAAACTTCAAACAGTAGATATGAGTCAATTAGGGTTCCGATCCTCAGGGCATCTGAATATCCTGTCTGGAAAGTCAAGATGGTTATTTTTCTGGAGGCCACAGATCCAGAATACTTGGACAGGATTTATGATGGTCCACACATGCCAACCAAGCTCTCTGTTGCAGTTGGAGATGAACCTCAGAAGATGATTCCCAAAGAAAAGAAGGACTATACTCCTGAGGATATCTCATCAATCAGTAAGGATGCAAAGGTGAAGCACTTGCTGCACAGTGCTCTAGACAATGCTATGTCTAATAGGGTGATTGGATGCAAAACTGCAAAAGAAATATGGGATGCTTTGGAAATCAGATGTCAAGGAACCAAAGCCATTAAGAAGAATAGAAGAACCATACTTACTCAAGAGTATGAACATTTTGATTCAAAGACTGGTGAATCATTAACAGATCTATATGACAGATTTGTTAAGCTGCTGAATGATTTATCCCTAGTGGATAAAGAGTATGATCTAGAGGATTCAAATCTCAAATTCCTACTGGCTCTTCCTGAAAAGTGGGATTTGAAAGTAACCACTATAAGAGACAATCATGATCTTGAAGAGATGTCTCTTGATGATATCTTTGGAAGATTGAAAACCTATGAACTTGAGATGGATAAAGGAGTAAAAGACATGGAGGGAAACCTAAGCCCGTTGCTCTAAAAGTTCAAGGAGAAGCTGTTGTAAAGAATAAAGGGAAAACACATGTCACAAAGTCTGACACTGAGTCATCAAACTCTGATTATGACTCAGACTCTGATGTTCTCTCAGACTCTGAGGACAGTGATACTGAGATGATGCAGTTGGCAGCATTGATGGTTACAAGTTTCAAGAAGATGGCTTACAAGAACTTCAATAAAGGAAAGAAGTTTTCAAGGAAGGACAGAAACTCTGACAAGAGAGTATTCAAAAAGAATGAAGGCAAGGAAGAAAAATATGGAAAAGCTGATAAGTCTAAGTATACCTGCTTCAACTGTGGTGAAAAGGGTCATTTTGCAACTGAGTGCAAGAAAGCCAAGAATGAAAAGGGACAAGCTTTTATCACCAAGAAAGGAAGCTGGGCAGACTCATCAGATTCTGAGGAAGAAGTCAATTATGCTTTGATGGCAAACACTGACAACAGTTCTGAGGCTGTTGAAACTAAGGTACCTCATTCTACTCTTGCTTTTGACACTGAAGATATAACTGAGTTAAGATTGTTCCTTAAAAACTTGCATGTCAGTTATAGAGATCAGACTTTAGAAAATGAGAGACTGAAATCTGAAGTCTTAGATGTTAAGAAGAGGAATGATTATCTTGAGAAAGAACTAGTTCAGATGTTGGAAGTTCAGAAAGAAAGAGATGACTCTGTTTTTATTAAAAATGAATTGTTAAAGAAAAATTCTTCCCTTGAATCAGAACTTGCTAAGGAGAAAGAAATTATAAAAACATGGACTAACTCAGGAAAAACTATCAGAATATACTAGGTAGTGGAAATTGGAAGAAAGGATTAGGTTACACTGATAAGAATGAGGCTGAGTCATTTAAACAAAAGACTGTCAAAATTGATAGACCTAAAGTTGCACCAGTTAGATTTGTAGCAGAATCAGAAATTCATGACAAATCAAAAACTGATAAACTGTAAAGCATAATGTAACGTAAATGTAATTACGATAACTCAACACAACAAAAGAAAGGAAACAATACGTAAGTATAATACAGGAATCTACAGGTTGGAGATTCGGTACGAACAGACAAAGACAATCAAGATATCTGAGACGAGCATCCGTCCACTGGAAGAAGTTCATTAACATGTTCAAGCCTCAGTGAAGAATAAAGTTCAAAATATTTCTGCTATCAAGATTGCCTGAAGATCAAGTATCAAAGACCAGAAGATTCCAGTATATTTAATTTGATTATTTATAATCAAATTTATCGAACCAACATCTAACCCGGAATGACTGATCAAGTATATTATCAAGCAAAGGATTCAAAGGATTATTTCAGTTCGAGTCGTTCGTGAACCAGACCAGTGCACAGGACGTCAGGTGGTACGAAAGTATTCAGTGGATTCGATCAACGAATTAATTGATCAAGTCAATCGACCTGCTCCTGAATATATTACCAAAGAACTTTAATTAGATATATATATATATATATATATATATATATATTAATTGTGAATTATTTGAATTTATATAATTCAAGTAATTAATTTAACACAATTAATTGTATATATATGTATATTTAATTCTTGTGCAAAATGAGGAGGCTTGTGAATTCTGTCTAAGTCACAGACAGTATACACACTCTATGTGGCGCAAGATTTGACCATCTAGTCAAAACCTGCGCTTACATTACTCAGTGTATTTGTTGAAAATTTGTCTAAGTGCTCTACAGTGGAAGTCATCACTGCAATGAGCGCAACCTTTGACTAAGTCAAAGGTTGCGACTCCCATTCACTTCATTAGAGCAACTACTGCAAATATGCTAAGTCACATCTTCTGTGACACTGTGGAAGCCTTTGAGAGCGCAACCTTTGACTATAAGTCAAAGTTTGCGCCTCACTCTCACCTTGGGGCAAAGCGCAAGTTCCTTGAATATTGTTTAAGTACACTACAGTGAAGCAATGGTGAGGCGCAAGGATTGACCAAGACTGGCGCAACCTTTGACCTCCAATTACAGTGTACTTGGCGCAACTTTGCTATTTGAGGAGTTAGATTTATTTTGATAAATCGAATCCGTCCAGGACGAACTCAAGTCGTCCAGGACGAACTCGTTAACCATGGTTAGTTGTTGGAAAGCCTATAAATAGAGGTTGATGTTTTCATTTGAAAACAACTACACACTTTGTAAGTGCACACACTATACACATTCTCGAGAGTTGAATTAGAATATCGTTTTTATCGAGAGTTTGTAATAGAGTGATTGTAGTCTCTGCAGCCGACACTTGTGTTGGAATTTGTAGCACCCGAGGATTATTTCTAATACAAGAATATTCCCCGACTTGCTGGAGTTATTTATTTACGATTGATTTAACATGGACTGAAACAAGATTATCCGCAATTAAATTAAATCGAAGAAATTGGTACGACGTATTCAACCCCCCCTTCTACGTCTGATTGGACCTATCAATTGGTATCAGAGCTTAGCTGATCGATATACAGATCTGAGATCCGTAACCAATCTGAAAAGCTAGCTGTCCGTACAATCGTAATTTTATCTGATAACAATGTCGACACACAAGTTAGGAATCAAAGTACCTCCATTTGACAAGGATGACTACAACAACTGGAAGATGAAGATGTTGTTGTACATCAGAGTTGCTAATCCCATGTTCATTGGGATTCTGGAAAATGGTCCGTTTGTGCCTATGAAGATTATTCCTGAATCTGTTGAAAATGGTGTTCGTATTCCACAGAAGTCTGTTCCCAAAGAGAAAAGTGAATACACTGACACTGATAAGGAATATGTTGCACATGACCATAATCTGCAACTCATAATTGTTGAATCAATGACCAAGACAATGACACATCTGATACTAAGTCTGAAAACTTCAAAGCAGATGTGGGACACTATTGAGGCATTGATGGAGGGATCTGAAGAAGTCAGGGAAAATAGATACGATATGCTAATTGCCAGATATGAAGCATTTCAGGCAATACCTGGAGAGAACATTTCTCAAATCTATGAAAGGTTCATGCTGTTGTTGAATGAACTCACCCTGCATGGAAAGACTTATCCACAGAAAGAGATTAACAGAAAGTTCTCATTTGTGATGCCACCCCATCTAGTTGTAAAGACAGAGACCATCCGGGAAAGAAGCGACTTCAGAACTATGACTTTGGAAAAGCTGTTTGGAAAACTGAAGACGTTTGAGATGGAACTTGAACAAAGAAAGATTATATATGGTGGTGGATCAACAGAATCCAAGAGTATAGCCTTACAGAAGACCACTGCACTTATTGCTGATCAACCATACTTTGGTTATCAACAATTAGTTGAATATGGTATCAATGATCACACTGTTGCTCAGAGTGATTGTTCATCCATCAAAGCTGACCATCCTTCTACCAATACTGAGATTGTAGAAGCTGAAATTGATGAAGTTTCTGGAGAACCGGAGGATGAGTTCTACACTCAGGAAGAGCTGGAGCAGCTGGAAGATAAGTCAATGGCTTATATGGCTGCAAGGTTCAAGCATATCAAGTTCAGGAAGAACCCCCGGTACAAGAAAGCTTCAGGGAACAAGTTTCAGGGTAAAGGAGGATACTCAGGGTCAGGGTCAAAGAGTACTGGCAGTTTCAAACCAAACATGTATGACAAGAGCAAGGTCAGATGCTACAACTGCAATGACTTAGGGCACTTTGCAACAGAGTGCAGGAAACCCAAAGCGGCTCCTGTCAGAAGCAACTCATACGATAAGAAGAATTCTTATGAGGATCTGAAGAAAGAGAATGAGAAGCTAAAAGCTAAGTTGGAAGCAATGGTGGCCAAGCACAAAGGAAGGGCTTACATTGCTGAGGGAAAAAGCTGGGATGACACAGATTCTGATGATGAACCTGTTCAGAGCAATTATGCATTTGCATTAATGGCTGACTTTGTCGAGGAATCTCCATCTCAGGTATCTCCTGAAATTTCTGTTGATGACATGACTACTGCTGATTATAAAAAGACTATAAATGAACTAGGTCAAGAAATGTATAACTTGCACACTAGTTTATTAGCTTCAGAATCAGATAACTGTAGTCTTTCTCTAAAGATAGCTAAACTTGAAGAAAGAGTAGATGAAATAGCTTTAGAGAAACTCATGAACACTAACCTTAAAGATAGAATTGAATATCTAGAGAATAAGGAGAAGTGTAGTGCAGAAATTGAGGAGTCCCTTAGGTCTCAGATTGCTGACCTAGAAACTAAGCTTAGGGCCTATCAGAATTCTGCTTTTCTACAGAAAGAGATCTTGGATAGTCAAAGGGTTGATAAGAAGATTGCTATTGGCCTTGACTATAGTTCTTTGGAAAGTTCTAAAAGAAAGAAGAGAAAAGAGAATGAAGGCATATTTGTTTCAGCAGGAACTGAGAATGCTCCTGAAGGAACAAATGTACCTAAAATTCTGAAGAACACCAAGACCCCTATCTTTAGAAAGGCACAAACAGAACCTCTGATAGAAGAAGACCTTGTCATCAAGGAAGAGTTGAAAAATGAGGAAGTTGTTAAGCCTCAAGTAAAACAGGAATCACATGATGTACCTTCTAATTCCCAAGTCAGAGATGACTCAGATAAAACTGGATTAGGAAGTACTAGTTCCAACAAAAAGAAGAACAACAGGAATGGCAAGATAGATCCTAAGAACACCAACTCTAGGAATTCTTATGCTAGAAAGGTTTGTAATAACTGCAATTCTACTAATCATCTTACTCATGCATGTAAAGTGATTAAAGTAGACAATTCTGTTTCTAGCATGCCTAATACTGTTAACATGAATGCTGTTCATTTGCCATGTGGTAGAGTAGGTTGCATGCTATGTGCTATGAATATGATGTCTGCATGTTTTACCATGTTGAATGCATCTTTTTCTGCACCATCTGCCATGAATATGAATATGCCTGCACCTTCTGTTGCCCCTGTGGCAAAGACTGCTAGTCCTTCTAAGAAGAAGGAAACTCCCAACTCCAAGTCTAAAAGCACTTCTGCTAAGACTAAAAAGGAGAAGAGTCCAGTCACCCCTGAACAAGCACATCTTAAACCAGTTTCTGTTGATAATCCTGTTTCTACTAAATCACCTGGACCCAAGAACGTCTGGGTACCAAAGAAAGTTTAATCCATTTGTGAATGCAGGGCACAGGAAGGAAAAGTAAAGTTGTGTGGGTTCTTGATAGTGGTTGTTCAAGACACATGACTGGAGAAAAGTCCCTGCTCACAGATGTGGTAATGAGAACCGGCCCAATTGTAATCTTTGGAGATGACAGCAAAGGATTTACAACGGGATATGGTAAGCTGAAAGTTGGAAATGTCATCATTGAAGATATCTCTCTGGTAGAAGGACTCAGGCACAACTTACTGAGTATCAGTCAGTTCTGTGACAAAGGATACGACGTAATCTTTCAGAAGGAAGTTTGCTTAATCCAGAACCGGAAGAACAAGGATCTTACACTCCGTGGTGTAAGAAAATCAAGTTTGTTTATAGCCGACATAGACTCAGCAAGTAAGGGGGAGGTCAAGTGTTTCTACACCAAGGCCTCTGCTGATGATAGTTGGTTATGGCATCGGAAGCTCTCACACTTGAACTTTAAGACTATGAACTCTTTAGTCAAAAGGGAACTTGTGAGAGGATTGCCACAGAAAGAATTCTGTCAAGAAGGACTCTGTGATGCATGTGAAAAAGGGAAGTCAAAGAAAGCATCACACAGGAGCAAAGGCATGACTGATATTGGTTCACCCCTTCAACTGATTCATATGGATCTGTTTGGACCAGTCAACATTCCTTCTATATCAAGGAAAAGATATGCTCTTGTGATCGTCGATGACTACTCAAAATACACATGGGTATTATTCTTACATTCAAAGGATGAAGCAGCACTCGTCATCATTGATCATATCAAGAAGATTGAAAAGGAAGCAAATCTGCCAGTAAGGGCAATCAGATCAGATAATGGAACAGAATTTCGTAATGCTGTTCTTAATGACTTCTGTACTGATAAGGGTATTTCTCGTCAGTATTCAGCTCCAAGGACTCCACAACAAAATGGTGTCGTAGAAAGGAAGAACAGAACCTTGATTGAAGCAGCAAGGACTATGATTAGTCAATCAAGACTTCCAATCTATTTCTGGGCTGAAGCTGTAAGCACTGCTTGCTACACTCAAAATCGTACCCTGATTAACAAGGATTTGGATAAGTCTCCTTATGAAGTAATGGCCAACAGAAAACCATCACTGAGTTACTTTCATGTGTTTGGTGCAAAATGCTTTGTGTTAAAAGAAGAGCATTTGGGAAAGTTTGATGCCAAAGCTGAAGAAGGCATATTTCTGGGTTATTCTTTGGAGTCTAAGGCCTACAGGGTTTATCTGATTAATGACGACAAGCTGATTGAAAGCATCAATGTAAGATTTGATGATACCAAACTCCCAAGTCTCCAAAAGGAAAATGAATCTGATTCTCTGGAGTTTGAGAATTTAGAAGACATCTATTTAGGAGAAGATCAACCTGAAGCTGATATAAGGGAACCTAATACAAATGAAGGAAATGCTGATCCTGAACCATCTGGAGGAAGTATTGGCAACAATACAAATGATCATCATGGTCACAGTGGTCAGAGTGGAGGATCATCAAATAGAATTAGCATCAGCTCAGGGGGAGTAAGTCAAAGTGGATCTACTAGTCATCACACTCAACACAACTATGATTTTGGTGAATCATCAAGATTGAATCTGCCAAGACAAAGGGTATGGAGTAGAGACCATCCTGTTGAACAAATCATTGGTGATCCAGACACAGGAGTGCAGACTAGAAGAGCAACTCAGAATGAATGCAACTTTGCTGGATTCTTGTCTCAGACAGAACCAAAGAAAGTTGAAGAGGCTCTAAGTGATCCAGATTGGGTATCTGCAATGCAGGAAGAACTCAATCAATTCGAAAGGCAGAAAGTTTGGAAGCTGGTGCCAAGACCTAAAGGAAAATCTATAGTTGGCACTAGATGGGTTTTTAGAAACAAACTGGATGAAGATGGTATTGTTACGAGGAATAAGGCAAGACTGGTTGCAAAGGGTTATTCACAAGAAGAAGGAATTGATTATGATGAAACCTATGCTCCAGTTGCTAGGCTTGAAGCAATCAGGATGTTCTTAGCATTTGCTGCACACTCCAACTTCAAAGTATATCAGATGGATGTGAAAAGTGCATTCCTGAATGGTGATCTGGAAGAGGAAGTCTATGTTGAACAACCCCCTGGGTTTCAAGACAAAGAATTTGAAGACTTCGTATACTTTCTCTTCAAAGCACTCTATGGCCTGAAGCAAGCCCCTCGAACTTGGTATGACACTCTTTCCAAGTTCTTACTTGAAAATGGTTTCACCAGAGGTATCATCGATAAAACTCTTTTCCGTAAAAAGCATAAGGATGATATAATTCTTGTACAAGTATATGTCGATGACATTATATTTGGTTCTACTAATGATCTTTTGTGCGAGAGATTTGCTAAGTTAATGCAGAGCAAGTATGAGATGAGCATGATGGGAGAATTGTCCTTCTTCCTAGGACTTCAAGTCATTCAGAAGCCTGACGGTATTTTTTTCAGCCAATCTAAATACATCAAGGATCCTCTGAAGAAATATGGAATGGAAGAAGCATCTCCTGCCAAAACTCCTATGCCAACTGCTGTCAAACTTGATCAGGACAAATCTGGTAAGTCAGTTGACATCACGAAGTATCGAGGTATGATTGGCTCTCTCTTATACTTAACTGCTAGTAGACCAGATATCATGTTCGCAACTTGTTTATGTGCTAGATTCCAGGCTGATCCTAAAGAGTCACATCTTATAGCTGTTAAGCGTATTTTTAGGTATCTTAAGGGAACCCCCAATCTAGGGATTTGGTACCCTAAAGATACAGGTTTTAATCTGATTGGCTATACAGATTCTGACTTTGCAGGATGTAAGATCGATAGGAAAAGTACTTCAGGAAGCTGTCAGTTTCTTGGACGAAGGTTGGTGTCATGGTATAGCAAGAAGCAACACTCCGTGTCTACGTCTACAGCGGAAGCTGAATACATAGCTGCTGGAAGTTGCTGTGCTCAAATCTTGTGGATGAGGAATCAACTACAAGATTATGGACTCATGTTGGATAAAATTCCGATTTTGTGTGATAACACGAGTGCCATTGCCATTGCCAACAATCCTGTTCAACACTCCAGGACAAAGCATATTGATATCAGGTATCATTTCCTTCGCGAGCATGTCATGAATGGAACAGTAGAGTTACACTTTGTACCTACTGATCAACAAATTGCAGACATCTTCACTAAACCACTAGATGAATCCACTTTCTCTAGACTGGTTGGTGAACTTGGGATGTTAAATATGTCTAATTAATTAGACAAGAAATAACTGCAATTTGTTCATAAGTTCACAAGTTTTAAAATGTACATATTTTCAGGACTTGTGAATTTACAAAGTGCATCCAGTATTTTACATAATAATCTGATAATTAGTTTTAATTGTTTGCCATGAGTTGTATGATTTACATGATTTTATGTGATTAATTGTTAAGTGGTAGATATTTAGAATTAATTTTCTTGAATTATTTAAGTACTTATATTCAATTAATGAATATTAGTGTTTATTTAATTCACATTTTAATTATATTTGATTAATGGATTTGAAGCAATTCAAATTATTTTAAATAGACCATTAATTGAATTTTTAATTAAAATAATTACAGCACAATTCATTAAACATTTGTTAACTAAATTTTAATTTAGTTAAAATTTATTTAATCTAATTGTGATATCAATTTGTTAGATTATTTTGAATTTAATCAAAATTCGTTTAACAAAATTGATATAAATTTGGGAGAGTTTTCCCAAAATTTGTCTAAGTACTGAAATGGTAAGTGGTAGTCGAGCGCAACATTTGACTTGGTCAAATGTTGCGCCCGTGATGAGTCTGTATGTCTATTTATTCAGTCGAGCGCAACATTTGACCAAAAAGTCAAATGTTGCGCCCCCAGTCTACTTGTATGTATAGATGTATTAGCTTCTAAGATTTTTGTTAAGTCAAGGGAAGTTGCGCCTCATACAGTACATGTATGAGGGGCAAACTTGTAAATTCATATGTTGCGCCTACCGCTTTTCATGTATTCAGCATGGAGGGCAACTTGGTAAATAACCAAGTTGCGCCTCGTCTCTCTGTATACATACACTGACTTAGCATTTTCTTTCTTTTAATCATCCATCTTCTACACACACGAATTCATATACATACAGATTTTTGAAACCCTCTCGCCACTGTCATCTTCAAATCTACATATCACCACCTTAATCTTGCCCATTTTTGATTCTAAGACCTGTTTTAGAATCATCTCGTCAAGCTCTTTCTATACATACCAGAATCTTTACGATCCATTGAGATTTTTTCGTAAGGGTTTTTCGAAGTCTTTAGAACTTCTAGAACTGATTTGGTCGTGATTTTAGTGTCCATAATTTGCAAAGCCGATCCCATTATTCTTAGAATTTCAAGAGGAACAACATACTTGAATTTCATCGAAATCTAAAATTCTTGGAATTAGGGTTTTACGGAGCGTTATTATTTAATTATTTTCGTGACATAAGTTGAAATTTGTTCGTTATTATTCGTGAAACGAAATTTATAATCATTTTTAATTCTAATTAAAAATGGCTGCAAATTTTGAGATTCCGAAAACAAATATCACTATTGTTGAAAATAATAATTTAATTACGCAAGCGAATTATCGACGCTGGGTTCGTTATATGTCTGAATTCTCGTATGCTAGATTTGCTATGACCGAATCTGTTTATCTTAACAAATCTCTTCTACGAGATTTCTTGTCTTCTATTTCTGTTGTGAATGCAGGACAGGTACTTGGTATTACTTGTCAAATTCAGGGACGAACACTATCAATTACTGAAAACACCCTGAACACTGCTCTGCAACTTCCAACAGAGAATTTTGAAGCTGTTCCAGACCGGGCTGAAAGGACAAACTTCTTCTTTGCTATTCATTGCCAGAGGGAGAATGGTGATCTTCCAGGGAAAATGTATGTGAAGCACTTACCTCGAGAATGGAATTTCTTCTTTAATTCCATCTCTCATGTATTTGCACCAAAAACTGGAGGGTTCCATGGGATTACCATCTTCAATCAAGAAATTGGAATTGCAATAGCTCAATCTGGGACATCTAATAATGGGAGCTTTTCAGGACTCCTTAAGGAAGAACAGGAATGTACTTCTTAATCCTCGGTTCTTCCAGATTGTTCTAAACCAACTGCTGACTCCTGCTGAAAGGGCTGTTTATCCCAATATAGACAATGTTATATGCTCTTTCATGACTACAAGGGTCATTTCTATGCTGGAAAACCATCAGAACTACACCAACAATGAGGATGTGGTTCTTCCAGAGGCAATGCAAGAATTCTAAAACAACCAGAACTTGCCTCCACCACACATTCAAAATGTTGCTGATCCAGTGGTTCAGGAAGAGGAGGCTCCTGAAACACAAGCTGAAGAAGTCACTGAGTCATCTCATCAAGATAATATCCCTGAGACTCAAACTTCTCAAATAGAAGAGGAAGTGATAGTGGAAGATGCACAGACATCCTCAGATGACAATGCTCAATCTGAAGGAGAGGATTCATTACAAGACAATTCCACTGATTCTGAAGATGAAGTGGATAGCCCTGCTCAAACCACTGCAGCTGCACCTTCTAATGATGTGATGGTGGATGGTGATGAGCTTTTCTCTAACACTTACAATCCACTGCTACAGTCAGGTATCCATTCTGATTCTGACAACTTATCATTTAGTGCACCTGATTGGGTTCAGAATCTTTTGGATTCTAATCAGCTTTCATCACTTCTCACAAGTGCCAATGAATTTGAAATCCCACAAGTTCATAACCAAGGCACCACTCCACAAACACTTGTAGCAGAAACTTCTCAACCCCTCAGCCAACCACTTCATATTTCTGAGAGAGAGGGTGAAAGTGCCTTAAGTGCACCACATAAGGAGATTGTTTCTGAAACTGCAGCTCTGTCTCCTAGTCAGGAAAGGAGAATAGAACCTGAGACAACTGCAGACATGTCTATTTCTTCACCACCTCAGCCACATGATATTACAATGCACAGTGAGGTTGCACACACAGTTGAAGAATTGACGGTTGCCAACACTTTGTCGTCCATGTCAGGGATAGACACTGTTGTTTCTGATCCTAATCAGGGTCAAGTGCCTTCACAGGCTTCTGGGGGAAACTTGGATGAATTGCCACATTCTGCATCCTTGTCTACCCCCCTGGGAGGAACATTCCCAGATCCCTTAAGGGACTCTTCACCTCTCGAAGGTGAACGGCAATCTGTTTCTGAGCCCTTCATTTCAGGAAGTGTGCCAGTTATAGAGGACTTGTCACAAAGTCATTCGCCGTCAAAGGCAGTTGTGGGAAACCAGGGTGCTTCGCCTATTCAAGGATCACATCCTTCGAGCCCTGTGTCTACCCACCCTGAGATTCCAACTCAGGATCCATCAAAGGACTCACTACATTCAAGTAGTTGGCAACTTGTTTCTAATGACTCAGATTCATCTGACGAGGAAACTGAGGACGAAGGCTCACGAACCTTCATTGCACCTTCTGTGACCTCTCTAGAAGAGGCTAAGAAGATTTCTCTTGCAGGTACATCCACAGAAGCTGGAACTTCTTTGAGTGAGAGGGAAACACTTACAGAACATGTTATACAGAAACCCTCTGCCTCACTGAGTGCTCTAGTCTTGAGTGAAATGAGAGAAACACCTGCAGAACGAACTAGTGAGAACCCAACAACCCAACCTACAATTGAATCTGCTATTCCAACTGTATCTGTGACAGAATTTGAAGCTCTGAAGTTCAAAGTTCAACATCTAGAAGCTGAGAATCTTGTTCTACGGGAAGAGTTAGTGGAAATCAAATCAACAATGGAACAAAGGTTGGCTGCTCTTGAAGCTAAATTGCTGGCATCTCAACTTTCCAGAGAGGATTACTCAACTGAGGGGGAGAGAGCTGCAGAAAAAGCAAAGGGAAAAAGGGTGATCACAGGGGTGTCTGAAGAACTGATTGATTCTGCTCTTAAACATCAATTCAGTTACAGTCATGATGAATACATCCCTGAGTTTGTGGATGACAGAGTAATAAGGATGGTTGGTGCTGAGAATGAAGATCTTGAAGAAGGAGAAATCCCAGACAATGAAGTCTTTGCTGATGAACTTGCATATCACAATGACATCTTCCCTCCTCAAGAATTTGAAATTACAAATCCACAAGACATTGCTGAGGTTTCTAAGGATTATGCTGAGCAAAGGAGAGCAAGGGAGAAGTTAGAAAATCAAAGACGAATTCGAAGGGAAAGGAGACTTGCCAACTTACATAAAGATGGAGCTGAATGGGATATTTCTAGATCTGTGTTTGATTTTCCAGAGGTCACTCAAGAAAACAATGATGACGAAGTGAAAGATATCTTTGACTCCTTCAGGAACAATTACAAGGATTTACATGATTATCACGAGGTGTTAAATGATATCATTTCTACTGTGTCTGTTGCTGTGCTTCCCAGAAGAGGATGGATGGTAAACATGTCATTTGAGCTACAAAGAGAAGGCCATGGACTCAAGCATGTGTCAAGTCAGTTTCTCAGAGATCTATCTTTAACTGAGCTGTTTGTGGTAAGAAATAAGATCATCTCAACCGGCAGAAAGCATAATGAAGTATTCAGAGATATGGTGGAAGAATGGATCACTGATATTGGAGTTGAAATTCATGACAAACCTTCAGTTATCAAGTATTTCAAGGATGGTATGATTCAGAGTATTGGACTCACTGATGAAGCATTATCAACATACAATCCTCGTATACTGAAATATCTGGAAACTCAAGTCAGGGAGAAGTGCTCAAGGACTAGCAAAGGAAGACTAACTGCTGAACTGCTATATGCCTATCGTCTGAACTTTGCTGCTCTGAGAGACTTAGACTTATCAGCAATCAATCGTCAACCACCATATCCACTGCCTCCACTCAATCCTGAAATTCCTGAAAATCCAAAAGCTCCTGTTGTAACCTACAATCCTACTTCTGTGATATTCAAGAAGAAGAAAGACTCTGAGGCCATTGCTATACCACTGACAGAAATTGGAAAATTCTCCTCCAAAAGAATTATTCGTGCTGTTGCTGCTGTCAAGTTATCAGTTGTGAAAGAAGACAAGAGTGTGCTCAAAGATTTGATTGATCTTCTAGAAATAAGAAAAGCTGTAGAGACTGTCCATAACACTTCAAGGGTTCGTGCTCATCCATCAAGAATCATCATGAAAATTGAAGGAATGGAGATGAATGTCACCTTTAAGAAGTTGAAGAAAATGGTTCATGTCCAGACATTAGAGAAGATGAAGAAGAATCTAGAGCAACCTCCACCTGAGAACACACTGGAGCAAGTGGCACTGAGTACCATCACTGCTAGGATTGAAGAAATTGAGAGCAAGCTCACTCAGAAGAAAGAGGAGGAAGCTGCAAAAAGAAAAGCAGAGCAAAAGCTGATTAATGCAAGAGCCAAGAAACCAAGGAGAGATTAGTTCAGGCTAGAGGAACAATGGCTGCTTGTATTTACTTTTGATTTCTGGAAATTGTAAGATATAATCCAGACTGTACTTAGTATTATTTCCTGTTTAAAATAGTATGCTTTTTCATTGTGTCAGTTGAGTTATCCTCTTAAAGGATTTGCTTGTCGAACTCTAACAATCAAATAGGGGGAGATTGTAAAGCATAATGTAACGTAAATGTAATTACGATAACTCAACACAACAAAAGACATGAAACAATACGTAAGTATAATACAGGAATCTACAGGTTGGAGATTCGATACGAACAGACAAAGACAATCAAGATATCTGAGACGAGCATCCGTCCACTGGAAGAAATTCATTAACATGTTCAAGCCTCAGTGAAGAATAAAGTTCAAAATGTTTCTGCTATCAAGATTGCCTGAAGATCAAGTATCAAAGACCAGAAGATTCCAGTATATTTAATTTGATTATTTATAATCAAATTTATCGAAGCAACATCTAACCCGGAATGACTGATCAAGTATATTATCAAGCAAAGGATTCAAAGGATTATTTCAGTTCGAGTCGTTCGTGAACCAGACCAGTGCACAGGACGTCAGGACGTACGAAAGTATTCAGTGGATTCGATCAACGAATTAATTGATCAAGTCAATCGACCTGCTCCAGAATATATTGCCAAAGAACTTTAATTAGATATATATATATATATATATATATTAGTTGTGAATTATTTGAATTTATATAATTCAAGTAATTAATTTAACACAATTAATTGTATATATATGTATATTTAATTCTTGTGCAAAATGAGGAGGCTTGTGAATTCTGTCTAAGTCACAGACAGTATACACACTCTATGTGGCGCAAGGTTTGACCATCTAGTCAAAACCTGCGCTTACATTACTCAGTGTATTTGTTGAAAATTTGTCTAAGTGCTTTACAGTGGAAGTCATCACTGCAATGAGCGCAACCTTTGACTAAGTCAAAGGTTGCGACTCCCATTCACTTCACTATAGCAACTACTGCAAATATGCTAAGTCACATCTTCTGTGACACTGTGGAAGCCTTTGAGAGCGCAACCTTTGACTATAAGTCAAAGTTTGCGCCTCACTCTCACCTTGGGGCAAAGCGCAAGTTCCTTGAATATTGTTTAAGTACACTACAGTGAAGCAATGGTGAGGCGCAAGGATTGACCAAGACTGGCGCAACCTTTGACCTCCAATTACAGTGTACTTGGCGCAACTTTGCTATTTGAGGAGTTAGATTTATTTTGATAAATCGAATCCGTCCAGGACGAACTCAAGTCGTCCAGGACGAACTCGTTAACCATGGTTAGTTGTTGGAAAGCCTATAAATAGAGGTTGATGTTTTCATTTGAAAACAACTACACACTTTGTAAGTGCACACACTATACACATTCTCGAGAGTTGAATTAGAATATCGTTTTTATCGAGAGTTTGTAATAGAGTGATTGTAGTCTCTGCAGCCGACACTTGTGTTGGAATTTGTAGCACCCGAGGATTATTTCTAATACAAGAATATTCCCCGACTTGCTGGAGTTATTTATTTACGATTGATTTAACATGGACTGAAACAAGATTATCCGCAATTAAATTAAATCGAAGAAATTGGTACGACGTATTCAACCCCCCCCTTCTACGTCTGGTTGGACCTAACATAAACCTAAACAGGTTAACATAGGCTTAATGACTCAGAAACAGCTTAAGCATAAGCTCAAGGAAGTCAAACAAGAAAACATTATTAAGGAACCTAGGAAAAATAGAAATGGAAAAGTAGGTATAAACAAAAGTAATAACTATATGCCTATTCCTAATGCTCCTAGGAAAACTTGTCATAACTGTGGAAATCCTAACCATCTTGCTTCTTTTTGCAGGAAGAATAAAGACATAAATACTATGTCTCCCAAATCAGAAGTTAAGACTAGGAATGTTAGATTTAGACCAGATAATCCTTGTTTTCATTGTGGTAGTTTGTAGCATTCCACTTACACTTGTAAGGAATGCTGAATCAGAAAAAAAAAGGAATACCATAGCTTATATTATGATTATTATGAATTGAAACCTTCCTTGAAGAAAAAGATTGATTCTACAAGTTCAAACTCTGATAAAAAGTCTGTTAACATAAACTCTGATTTAAACTCTGATAAATCTTCCGCTGCTAGTGTTAACAAACTTAACAAGAACAAAGGATCCAAGCAAGTCTGGGTCCTTAAAATTAACCATTAATGGGTTGTGTGATTGCAGGGCAACCGGAAGAACATCCTAGTTCTGGACAGTGGATGCTCGGGACATATGACAGAAAATAAAGGCCTGCTATTAGAATTTGTGGAGAAGGCTGGCCCAAATATTTCTTATGGAGATGGCAACATAGGGAAAACTTTGGGATATGGCAACATCAATCTTGGAAATGTCATCATTCAATCTGTAGCTCTGGTCTCAGGACTAAAGCACAACTTGCTAAGCATAAGTCAAATCTGTGACAGAGGATATCATGTCAATTTCTTTGAAGGACACTGTGAAGTGGTTAGCAAAAGCACTGGGAAAGTTGTTCTGAAGGGATACAGACATGGAAATATCTATGAAGCCAAACTTTCTTTAAACTCTGATAACTCTGCAATCTGTTTACTGGGCAGAGCTAGTGTTGAAGATAGCTGGAATTGGCACAAGAAGCTATCTCACTTGAACTTCAACAACATAAATGAATTAGTGAAGAAAGATCTTGTAAGAGGACTGCCCAAATCAGTATTTACACCATATGGTCTCTGTGACTCTTGTCAAAAAGCAAAACAGAGGAAATCCTCATTCAAAAGTAAAACTGAGTCCTCAATTCTTGAGCCTTATCATCTGCTTCTTGTTGATCTTTTTGGCCCAGTAAATATCATGTCCATTGCAAAGAAAAGATATACTCTGGTTATTGTTGATGAATTTACCAGATATACATGGGTATATTTTCTACATAGCAAGGATGAGACATCTTCTCTTCTGATTGATCATGTCAAGCAACTGGATAAAATCTCAAAAGATGCAGTAAAGATCATCAGGAGTGATAAAGGCACTGAGTTCAAGAATTCCAAAATGGAAGAGTTCTGTAAATCAAATGGAATTAATCAAGAATTCTCAGCACCTGGAACACCTCAGCAGAATGGTGTAGTAGAAAGAAAGAACAGAACTCTGATAGAAGCTGCAAGAACCATGCTGGAGGAAGCAAAATTGCCAACTTACTTTTGGGCTGAAGCTGTGCAGACTGCTTGCTTCACACAGAATGCAACTCTAATAAATAAGCATTGGAAAACACCATTTGAGATGGTTAAAGGGAGGAAGCCAAATTTGAAATATTTTCATATATTTGGCTGCAAGTGTTTTGTTCTAAAAAGTCATCCTGAACAGTTGACCAAGTTTGACTTAAAAGCTGACGAAGGAATCTTTGTTGCCTATCCTCTGTCAACTAAAGCCTTCAGAGTATATAATCTGAGAAGAAGAGTAGTCATGGAATCTATTCATGTATCTTTTGATGATAAGAAGATAACTGGACTGGAAGATTTTGATGAACATGACCAACTGAGATTTGAAGATGAAGAAGCATTCTTTGATTCAACAAACTCTGATTCTGAAATTATATCAGAGACTGTCACTCCAAATCATCAACCTCAAGCACATATTGAGGGGGAGCACTTTGACAATGAACATCTGGAAGAAAATGATGAGCACTTAACAGACAACACAAACTCTGATGCAGGTTCATCAAACTCTGATAGATCTATATCTGAAAATAATGAGAGTACGTCTTTAGGGGGAGTATCAGAAACTCACAATGCTCATGAAGATAGCATGAATCATGGGGGAGAAGCATCAGAGAATCAGAATGATAATGGAAATAGCATGGATTATGGGGGAGGATCCAGTTCCAGAAGTCAACTGCCACATGCAAGAAAATGGACAAAGTCTCATACACCAGATCTGATAATTGGGAATCCAGATGCAGGAGTACAAACTAGAATTGCAACAACAAATGAATGCCTGTTTCATTCATTTCTATCTCAGACAGAACCTAAGAAAGTAGAGGAGGCTCTTCAGGATGCTGATTGGGTGACAACAATGCAAGAAGAGCTAAATGAATTTGAGAGAAATAAAGTCTGGACATTAGTACCAAGACCAAAGAACAGATCAATAGTTGGTAATAAATGGGTGTTCAGAAACAAGACTAACAGTGAGGACATAATTACCAGAAATAAAGCAACACTGGTAGCCAAAGGGTATTCTCAACAAGAACGAATTGACTATGATGAGACGTTTGCTCCAGTTGCAAGGTTAGAAGCAATCAGAATCTTTTTGGCCTATGTTGCTCATAAGAAATTCAAGGTCTTTCAGATGGATGTGAAAAGTGATTTTCTCAATGGGGAACTAGAGGAAGAAGTGTATGTTGAACAGCCTCCAGGTTTTGTAGACTCCAAATTTCCAGACTATGTCTACAGACTTGACAAGGCACTCTATGGACTAAAACAAGCTCCAAGAGCATGGTATGAAACTCTGGCTCAATTTCTTTTAGAAAATGGATTCACCAGAGGTACAATTGATAAAACTCTATTCTATCTCAACCATTGTAAAGACCTGCTTTTAGTTCAAGTTTATGTGGATGATATCATTTTTGGCTCTACTGATTCTAAACTATGTGAAAGATTTTTAAAGCTTATGCAGTCTAGATATCAGATGAGCATGATAGGAGAAATGAGCTATTTTCTGGGACTTCAAGTCAAGCAGACTGATGAGGGTATCTTTATTAATCAGTCCAAATATACCAGGAACCTGCTAAAGAGATTTGGCATGCAGGATAGTTCAGCTGCCACCACTCCCATGGCAACAGCCACTAAGTTAGATAAAGATACTAGAGCATCAGTAGATATTACTAACTACAGAGGCACGATAGGCTCACTTCTATATCTAACAGCCATTAGACCTGATATCATGTTTGCTACCTGTCTCTGTGCAAGATTTCAAGCAGACCCAAGAGAACCACATCTAGTAGCAGTTAAAAGAATTTTCAAATATCTCAAGGGAACAGTTGAGATGGGACTCTTGTATCCTAGAGAATCAGACTTTATACTAATTGGCTACTCTGATGCAGATTTTGCAGGATGCAAAATAGACAGGAAAAGCACAAGTGGGAGTTGTCAATTTCTGGGAGGCAGATTAGTTTCTTGGTTCAGTAAGAAACAAAAATCTATCTCAACATCCACTGCAGAGGCAGAGTATATTGCTGTAGGAAGCTGTTGTGCTCAGATTTTATGGATGAAAAATCAACTGCTGGACTATGGGTTATCTCTCACTCAAATTCCTATTTATTGTGATAACCAAAGTGCTATTGCCATGACAGGAAATCCAGTGCAGCACTCTGTGACCAGGCACATCAGCATCAGATATCATTTCATCAGAGAACATGTAATGGAAGGGACAGTGGAACTACATTTTGTCCCTACAGATCAGCAGTTGGCAAATATCTTTACCAAACCTTTGGCTGAAGCAACATTTACAAGACTTGTAAATGAACTAGGGATGATCTCTGGTCCTCTCTAAACTCTGCTTAGCTATCAACGAATATATCTGTTCTCATTAGTTGTCACGAACATGAATTATAACTGCTTCTGTTATTCTCTGACTTCAACTCTGATGATTATGCTCTGATGTGACAAACTCTGATACTTATACTCTGACCTGACAAACTCTGATTACATGAAACTTTCTCTGCTGAGTGACTTTCCTCTGAAGAATTTGTTGCAAATTCCTGAATTGAGTCATTAATAACTCTAAAGTCTGATATTTGTGACATTACAGATGTGGAAATCTCCTTGACATTCCTCATGATCTTAATCTGACACTTAGACTGCCTTACTTCTTAGATTAGTGTAGAATTTCTTTTATTCCCTTTATAAGCACAGAGTCAATTAAACCTTCAGTGTGGATTAAAAAAGTCTATGTCTTCTCTTCTACCAAAAAAAAAATTAAAATTTATTATCCTCAGGTACTCCTTTGAGATCTTAGATACTCTGTGTTGGGAACGACCCAAGTGCATTGCTGGTATTAAGTAAAATGAATCAGAAAAACATTATTTTTCTTGGGGACCTTTCACATTCTCTGATTACTGGAGAAATACTCTGAGCAGTAGGAAATTTATCAGATGAAGGTTATAACTCACTTACCCTGAGAAGTTTTCATTCTGAAGAGTATTTGTGACTTAGTCAAGAGAAGTGTATGTAAACTCTGATTTATACTGTGGTCGACTCTGTTGCCTATGAAGTTTTTAAATAATTTTCTGACAGACCGGTTCGTTCTAAAATTCTTGAGAATTTTGTCAATCTCTGTGTCAATCTTAGATTCATGTGTACACACACCTTACACTCCATATTTATGATTAACAGATTTTGTGACTACGAGTGATTTTTGATTAAATTCAAATAATTGTTTGTACACTCTGAGGATATATTGTCTTATTTCAAGACTCTTGATATGTCATCGCTCATCAGAATAAAATTCTGTGTATATCTTATGGTCTGTCGAATACTCTGATATTTATTTAAACTCTGGTTCAAATAAATCTTTGATCGACTTCGGAGTTTATTAAATAAATATTTGGTTCAGTAAATATCAGATATTATTGTCAAACGGTACAAAAATCTGTTTGTATTCTTTAGTGGAGTATAACACAGTACATTATTGTGTTTTCTCGGAAATGGTTATGCAAACACAAGTTTACACGCAACATTAATAATTACCGCTCCACTACCTTGTTTTCTTACCGTTAGCAGACTGCCACGTGTCCCACTACCTATTTGAAATCAGCTGATCGCGTGTATTCATATATATACTTGGTTAAAAGATTTTTATCTTTTACTTTTTACACGCATTTTTCACTGCTCTCTCTTTCTCTCTTCTCTCTATTCTCACTTACGCATTTCATCAAACACCTTACCCGCGTCTCCAAACTCTCACATTTTTTTTAGCAAAATGTCGACTACAGCCTTTGATCGTGATGGAGCCAAGTTCGTAACTAACAACTATGCAGCCATTTTGGATAATGATGACGCCCAAAATTCAAAGTCTGACTGAAGCAGTCAAAGGTTCAGGGTCAATTTCAAAAGAACTGGCCATAGTTGACTCTATGATGACAGCAACTGAAAAGCAGGAAGAAAATCTGATCTCTGAATCAGATAAACTAATTGAAGCTGGAGATCCAGAGTCTCAGAAGTTGTGTCAAACTTTGAAGTTCAGAGGAAAGGAAACAACCTTGTTCTACAAATCTCCATCTCTTCAAGCTATAGATGATGCTGTAGCAAGTAAAATTTTTGAAAAAGATAATCCAGGAGTGGATATTGAAGCTATCAGACAAGAAGAAGAAAGATTAGCAGCTGAGAAGAGGAAGATCAGCAAGCTAAAGTTTGATAAGGATAAACCAATCTCTGATTCCTTAAAGAAGCAATCAAGACCAAAGGAAAAGGTAATTGTGATTGGAGAAATCAACTACTCTGACATCAACAGGCCCAGAACTAGAACACAAGCTAAGTCTGAGATTGAGCCCAAGGATAAAGGGAAGAAACCAGTTGATGGTGTTCCTGATTCAAAGAAGAAGTCAATTGTAAAGATTGCATCAGAAGATTCATCCCAAAGATTGATACAGCTAAGCAAAGGTGCAAATATAATTTCTGATGTGTCTGGACCAGTTGAAGAAGAAGAAGAAGTTGGATTGACCAGAAGAAGGAAGAATGCAGAATCAGTAGTCAAGACAATCTCTGATTTAACCTTAACCTCTGACATTGTTCAAGTTAAGGTTCAAGAAGCAAAATAAAACTCTAAGCTTGTAGAAACTAAAGCTTCATGGCTGAAGACAAACTCTGGAAAATCTCAAGATCATAAGAAAAAGAAAAGTCTATTTGGAAGCCTTGGTACAAGTCTGTACAAGGAGAGTTCAATGCTGACTAGAATCACAACTCATGGAACCAGAGGAAAAGAGGCATATGATACAACTGGTTTGTGTCACTGGAAAGAAAAGTTGGAAACCAGCTCAGCAACCACCTTCATAGATCCATATCCTCTGACTGATAAAGTTGGTGACGCTGTTACATAGAAGGACCTTGACAAGATAGAATCAGTGCAAATTCTGATGGATACTCATGATGGTACAGGAGATAAAGAAAAGAAAGCAATATTTCTTAACACTAGCAGAGTATACAGAATTTCAGAGGTTGATTTATTACTGAAATCTCTAAGGGAACTTGAGCATATTCACTATATGTTTGAGATAAAGAATGAAGCATCCCAGAGATGGTCTGATCTGATGAAGAAGACTATTCTTGAAACGAGAAGATTCTATGGGATAAGTCCTGATGAAGAGTATATTCCCAAGATATCTCAAGATGATGGTTCTGAGATTCATATGCAGAATAACAGCTCGGTTATGGAAACAATTGCTAATACCAGAATCTTGGGATATAACAATGATGCAGACAGACCCAGAGTAATTCAACTGGAAGAAGCTATGATGAGAAGCAAGGTAAATGCCTTGAGGTCAGCTATATACCAAACTGGGGAAGACACTCAAGAACTCAGTACAGTCAAATCTCAGATGATACAAGTCTTGAAGTAGAAAGAAAAAGATCTGATAAATCAGTTTGTCAGAGAAAGCTATGGATATAGATTGATTGGATAGATAGTAGCTGCTGGTTCTGTAAGTTGTAATTAGTTTTGTGAATTAATCATTTCATGCATTTGTCCTTAGTAATTTTTGACATCATCAGCATATATATATATATATATATATATATATATATATATATATATATATATATAACTTGTTCATTCGGTCTAATGTACAAGTTGGGGGAGATTGTTACATATTTGATGATGTAACTGGTATCTAACTTGTTTAGTGTGCAGAATTGAATATCAGAGTTTATCCAGAAATCAGAGTTTGACGACTGCCAGCTGGATCAGAGTTTAGCGAAGATCAGAGTTTGCAGGCGGCTGATTTATAGGAGCAGATCTGGATAAACAAGGAAGATAAAGATCAAGGAAGATTGTTCAGATCAGGACAGCAAAAGGATAGCTACTGATTAGATTATTTTATGAAGCAGATAAATACACATCAATCAGTAGATATCATGTAATTGTGTATATATAAACACAGCTTAGGGTTAACTCTATAGGAGTTGAGAAATCAAGTATTATTCTTGTAACCCAGCAGCTCTTAGTGATAAATTATAAATCACTAAGAGAGTATTTGTAAGCTACTGTGAGTTGTGGAAATAAGAGTTTAGTTAAATTATTCTCTTATTTGAGTGTTTTATTATTGATTGTGTTCACTATATACATTAGTATAGTGATTTTATTCGGCCTAACGCCGTCGCAACTAGTAATATTATTTAATCGCGTAGCGAGATTTATTCATCAAATCTAAACAAGTACATTCTAACTATAATTGGAAGTCACGTAACAATAAACGAGTCAAATTCACATAATTTAGCAATTAAGACACGAAAATTTATATATCACCAAACTGAACTACTGTACTATATATAACTCAAATATTACAGGCGTTACACTTTCAAGTTCAATAGTGTTACTGAACATGCCATCAAATTGAGGCTATTCACATTTTCTCTAAGCACTACGCCATAAGTGCTCATATGCAACGTGGAAAGTATTGCAATAGACCGTTGGTTTTCTATCTTCTGCAACAGAGCTCAAATGGCGTTGCATTATAGGAGTTTGTAGTGTTGCATTATAGTAGTAGACATTGTTGGACCCACTTTTCTGACGTGACAGTGGGCCCCCAGAGCATGACGTGGCAGTGGGACCCACTGCTGGACCCAATTTTCTGACGTGGCAGTGGGCCCCTAGAGCTTGACGTGGCAGTGGGACCCACTACTAGACCCATTTTGCTGACATGGCAGTGGGGCCCATGTGCTGATGTGGCAGTGGAACCCACTGTTGGACCCATTATGGAGACGTGGCAGTGGATCCCACTACTGACATGGTAGTGGGACCCACTGCTGGACCCATTATGGTGACGTGGCAGTGGGTCCCACATCTGGTCCCATTCAGGTGACGTGGCAGTGGGCACTAGAGGCTGACGTGGCAGTGGGTCCTACTGACCCATTTTGATATAAAAATCTTTGAAAATTTTTGAAGGCCAAGGGAATTGAACCCATGACCTCTCACTTAACAAAACATGTTGCACACCACTCCACCATCTTTCATTTATGTTGTGTGTTGCATAACTAAAATATAATAGTCAAATGTGGTCAAAGTAGGTAGTCCCAATTAATCTGCGTTGTCCCGAACACGAATTCTAATTTGATAAAATTCGTTTTCGACGATCCAACCGTACGGATGTTGAAATCTATCAAATTTAGGAATAAGAAATTTTTTCAAAAATTCCCATATTTAGAAGGTGTGAGTTTATAATAGTAAAAGCAGTTCAAGAAGGTAGTCCAATTAAGCAGTGTTGTCCTGAAAGTGAATTCTATTTTTTTTAAATTTATTTTCGACGATCTAACCGTACGGATGTTAATATCTATCAAATTTAGGAATGAGAAATTTTTTTCAAACATTTCCACATTTAGAAGGTGTGAGTTTATAATAGTCAAAGCGGTCCAAGAAGGTAGTCTAATTAAGCAGTGTTGTCCCGAATACGAATTCCATTTTTTTTAAAATCATTTTCGACGATCCAACCGTACGGATGTTAATATCTATCAAATTTAGGAATAAGAAATTTTTTTCAAAAATTTTCATATTTAGAAGGTGTGAGTTTATAATAGTCAAAGCGGTCCAAGAAGGTAGTCCAATTAAGCAGTGTTGTCCTGAATTCGAATTTTATTTTTTTTAAATTCGTTTTTGAAGAATTCAATTTTTTTAGATTAATAGTATAAGATGTGAATTATTGTATTAATTTTTAATTTAATTAAAAGTAAGTATTTCTCACATATATCATTTAATTTAAATTAAAAATCTAAAATAAAATATATAAATTATAACGTCATATATTCCACGTCAGCTGCTGAAATGTTAATCGGGTAAAACTCCCCCCAAATGAATTTCGGACAAACAAACACTCATATTTCAAACAATCAGAAACTTCCTCCATTTCCTGAACCTCGCCACTGTCACCTCCATTTCCATCTCGCCTCTCTCACAATCCCGACCTTGCCGCTCTCATAGTCCTGACCTCGCCTCTCTCAACTTCCTCACCTCACAATCTCGACCTCCATTCTCAATCCACTACAGTCTCGACCTCAATATCAAATTAGGGTTTCGGTGTTCACGATTTGGGGATTTTGCTCAGTTCTCAGTTCTTCATCATAGTTCTCCATCACGGTGCTTGATTTGGGGATTTCGTGTTAGTGTAGGTGCCCTAGAGGCAATACATTGTTCTTTTAAACTTTTATGTTAGTTGTTCATTCAATAAATGTATTTATTATGATCTAAATTACTGCGATATTTTGTTAGCATAATAAACGTTCTTAGAATCATGATACACATTATATAGTTTAAGTACATGACTTGAACTTGAAATTATATAATATATCATATTCTTAAAGGTCCCTAGTCGAGTATTATTATATAGGACAATAATAATACATAGATAGACTAGTATGTTGTTTGACAAGATAACCACATTTCATTGGTTATAAGTATGGGGATACTAAAGTCAATACATAGGTACATGTGAGAGTACATGGTATATACTGGACAGAGCCACAGTGAGATTCTTCATGTTTAAAAATGTCATAAGAAAGACTCATAGTGATAATGGTGTAATGATCCTTTGACTTGAAATCATTATATTTCTATACGAGGATTAATATACTTTGACTACATTAAAAGTCACCTTTGACCGAGTGATGATAAAAGTGGACATCGGGTATATCATGAGTCGTATGAGAAATATGAATGATAGATAAAGGATTTAACCCTCCTATAAATAGGAGAGATATTATTGGCCTCTTGATTGAGTGAGACTATAAATGCATGGCCATGCTCAAATAATATGTATTTATTATGATCTAAATTACTGCAATTTTTTGTTAGCATAAAAAATATCCTTAGAATCATGATACACATTATATAGTTTAAGTACATGACTTGAACATGAGATTATATAATATATCATATTCTTAAAGGTCCATAGTTGAGTATTATTATATATGACAATAATAATACATAGATAAACTAGTATGTTGTTTGACAAGATAACCACATTTCATTGGTTATAAGTATGGGGATACTAAAGTCAATACATAGGTACATGTGAGAGTACATGGTACTGGACAGACCCACACTGAGATTCTTCATGTTTAATAAAGTCATAAGAAAGACTCACAGTGATAATGGTGTAACGATCCTTTGACTTCAAATCATTATATTTCTATACGAGGATTAATATACTTTGACTACATTAAAAGTCACCTTTGACTGGGTGATGATAAAAGTGGACATCAGGTATATCATGAGTCGTATGAGAAATATGAATGATAGATAAAGGATTTAACCCTCCTATAAATAGGAGAGATATTATTGGCCTCGTGATTGATTGAGTGAGACTATAAATGCATGGCCATGGTCAAATAATGATTTGTCTTGATAGTCTACTCATGGATCAAGTAAACCCGGATTAAATATTGAAGAGGATGACTAAATACATACCTCGAGTTTAATCTATAATATGTATGGTTAAAGGGATCATATTACACGAAAAACATTATTCACGAAAGTTTTTATCCAATCACAATTTAATTATTGTTTAATTGGGTAACAATGATGTATTACTAGATACCGCTCATTGTTTATAATTTTATTAGAGAATAAAATTATTGCAAATTAAATGATAGCCTATAGGGTCACACAAATAGAGCACAAAATGGAATAAGTTAATTTAAATTATTGATTTAAATTAACTGATGATTATTTGAATTTTATTATAATTAAGTGAGACTTAATTAAGATAATACAAATCCGAATTAAAGGGAATGCTTTTGCCCATAATAATTAAGTATGACTTAGTTATTAATTAAATAATAGAAATTCATTTTATTATTTAATCCTATACCTACTAGGGTTGGGCTTTGCTGTTACGGGCCTTCTCACCAGTCATCATAAATACATATTGATGGTGAAGGAGGGTCATAACGTTTTTGTGAGAAAAACCCTAGCAGCAAAGAGAGGCAAGGCAGCTCCGATCATCGAGAAGGAGGCTAGTACGTCCAATCCTTCGGTGCTCGTGTGGATACCATAGAGGTGTTTTCCGAGAGGTAGACACAAAGCGTGATAGCTAGGATCTCCGTTGAGTTCGTGAAAGTTTAGCTTTTGAAAGGTATGAATCGTTATCTCCATAATCTGCCCATAATTAAACATGGATCCTATTCTTGGGTTTCGAAATTTTCATTTTATTTACGTATATCCGCTGCGTTTTATGCCTCGCAACCCAATATTTCGGTGTTCTCAGCTCTCGATTTTGGGATTTGGGCATCTGCAATTAGGGTTTCGGTGTTCTCAATTTAGGGATTTCAACTTCTCGGTTGTGGGTTCAAGTTCTCCATTCTTCAGTTAGCTCTGGTAATTCCTCTTTTATATTTAAGATATAGATTTTGCATATAGGGGTTTTTGTGATTAAGATTTTGTTTTTTTTAGTTGCTATCTGCTTTTAATTTGTATTTTTAATTGATATTAGCTAGGTTGGGTGTTGCATGCATGTAATTCATGCTTTTAGTCTGAGAGAGGGAGGGAGGGAGGGAGGGAGGGGGAGAGAGAGAGTGACAGAGAGAGAGAGAGAAGGGAGGGAGAGAGTGACAGAGAGGGGGGACAGAGAGAGAGAGGAGGGAGAGAGTGACAGAGAGAGGGAGAGAGAGAGAGTAGATTGTTTGAAATTGTGTTAGATTGTTGAATTAGTAATTATATGGTATTAAATGATATGCTGAAAATAAAATTAGTTGAGGTTAAGTTGATTGATGAATACATGTTGATTCTTTGAGTTGGTGTTAATTTGTTTAACAAACTCTAGCTGTTTTATGTGTATGATTGTAGTTACTGTATTAGTTGCAGAATTGAGGTCCACGTTGACCTCTTGTGCTACTGGTCTGGTTAGTTACATGACTCGCATTAATTAGCTGCGTGTGATTTAAGTTTCCAGTAAGAAATGTTTGGTGTTACTGATTGATATAGTACTAAATGCTTTGGTACTTTTTACTTAATTCAGATCATGTTTATCGAATAGCTATCTACTCTTTAAATGGAGGCATTTAGTTCTTCATATCTATTTGCCATGTTATAAATTTATTTTGATTACTATTTTTGGATTGGTGTTAAATGTTGATTGGGAACATAGAGATGTTAAGTATGTTCATTCAATTGTGTTGAAATGGACAGAGTGTACTCGTTTTCATTTAATTAGTTAGGAGTTTTTCTCCAGATAAGTTATTTCATATAATGAGAGAGTGTACTCGTGTTTAGAGTGGCGGGTAGTTTCTTATGTGAACATAGTGCAAGTAGTTTTTTCTGCTGGAACAGTTGCTGCTATCAACAGTTTATATATTTATACTATTTTTATATACTAGTTTTTGTGACATTACTTATTAGAATTTGTTTTATGTCAACCAATGATTTTATATATTTATACTATGTTTCAGTAAAACTGCTGGATTGGGGTGAAGAGGGCCACATAACACAAGCTGAGATACAGGGCTGCATTCACACAAGAAGTTGTTGTTTGGCATAAGCTGAGATACAGGGCTGCTAATTCGGTGCTTTATAAGGTATATCACATGCCTCCAAATACAACTCTCTCTTTTCTTTGTCTCGATTAATTACTTGTTTAGTTGATGTGATTGTATGCTTAAGGAATATAATTTACATATATATATATATATATATATATATGTATATATATATATATATATATATATATATATATATATATATATATGTCTTTAGAGAAAGCATGCATATGTACATGATCTTAATGATATATGTGATTGTAAAACTAAATTTTTATGTGTCTTTTTTTTAGTTTTTCTCAGAATTATAATAAACAAAAGATTTAATATATTATACTAAATGCTTAATACAGATAACTGATAAGTTTAATATAGAGATTATGTTTAATATATTCAAACATTACAGGTTGGCTCTTATTCCTTTTTCGGAATCATTAGTGGTACCTAGGTTGGTTGTTAGTAAAGTAGAAGTGGGTATGGATGATCAATACACCATTTGGATAAGTCTCCCGAGATACAGTGTAGAATATGTAAATGGAATAAAATCATTTCTACAAAATGCTTTTCCGATTTATAGGAAAGGGGATGAGATGAAGTGCCCCTGCAGAAATTGTATAGATCGTAAATGGCATCGTCAAAATGTAATTTATGATCATTTAATATGCAGTGGGCCTTCCCCTGGACACATCAAATGGATTTGTCAAGTTTCACAAACAAAAGTAGGACCTAGTGCAATTGATATGGACTGTGAAATAGGGATCGATTTTGGGGACAACTTAGATGCAATGTTTAATTGTATCGGGAAGAAGTTCGAAAACCTAGGAGAGTGCGAAGAAGGGCCTAATGCAGAGGCTAAAAGGTTTTATGACCGTGTAAAAGAGGGCAAACAACCATTGTATCCTGGTTGCACTAATTTTTCACGCTTAAGTTTTTTGATAAGGCTTTATTGTTTGAAATGTGATAACGGAATTAGTGAGTCTGCCTTCGGGGAATTACTAAAGCTGATAAAAGAAGCTTTCCCAGAGGCCCACCTACCTTTATCGTTCAATGCTGCGAAGTCTACAATTAGGGATTTAGGTTTGGATTATCAAAAAATACATGCATGTCCTAATGGTTGCATGTTATATTGGGCCAAAAATAAGGATAAAGATGCGTGTCAGATTAGTGGGGCTTCGAGGTGGGTTTTACAAGAGAAGGAAGGCAACGCTGCTAATAATGAGCCGGAGAAGTTAGTTCATAAAGTTCCGGCATCTGTTATGCGGTACTTTCAACTAAAATCAAGACTGCAAAGAATATTTATGTGTAGTGAAACCTCCAAACTGATGACATGGCATGCATGAAGTCGAAAGGATGATGGGAAATTAAGACATTCGGCAGATGCGAAGGCGTGGAAGACGATGGATGCTCGTTATCCTGATTTTGCTTCCGAAAAACGTAATATCAGGCTAGGGGTAGCACCTGATGGTTTTTGAAAGGCATATGTTAAGCCTATTTGTATTTAAGAGTATTAACTCAACTCTGATAAGAAAGAAAGTAAATAGCAAGATCTATTGAAGGAATCCGTATGAAGAACGTCAAGTGATTTATTAAAATCATATGTTTGAAGAATTTCAGGATGCTGCTGCACACCACTGAAAGAAGTTCATTAATATGTTCAAGCCTCAGTGTACAAATAATATTTTGTAGCACGTCCAGAAGTCCAGAAGGTATAAAGTTTTAAACTTTATTTATTCAGAAGATTCCAAACTATTTCTACTTATGAAGAAGAACTACGAAGACAAAGACTCGACGAACAAGCCACTTCTCAAATGTTTAATTGATAAAGAACATTTGATTCAGCTAGATACAGATGAACCAGACAGTACATTTGTGTGTCAGCTACTCAGATTAAATATTTTGCATCAACAATTGGTGGTCGTTCAATCAAGACAAAGAATCAGATCTTTTAAAGGAAGTCAGAAGACCTGCTGCTGAAGATTTGCTCAATATAATTATTCTTTTAATTTATTCACATCTCAAAATAATTATATAAGTTATGTAATTTATTTATTAAATTAATTCACACTCGAATTAATTTAATTTATGAATTTATATAATTAATATAATTAAGTGGATAATTATTGGATTAATTATATAAGGAAAATACATTTTTATATGGTTTTTGGGCACGGTATGTCAATCTAATTGATTGTCATACCGCACCATGACTTGTGCCTATGTCAGACGGCATGACACAACATTTGGATTGTCATACCGAATGATTAAGGCATGACAATGGTGATTGTCATACCGAAATCACAAGGTATGACAATCCCTTGTTTTGTCATACCGTTTGTCATGCCACTCTACCTTAGCCACCAAGTTACAATTGTCATACCTTCCCACTGATTGTCATACCGTTTGTCATACGGTTGTCATACCTATTCTTGCAGAGCATGACAATGCTTGTAATTGTCATACCTTCCCTTGGTTTGTCATTCTGATTGTCATACCTTCCCTTGGTTTGTCATTCTGATTGTCATACCTTCTCTTAGATTGTCATACCTTCTCACTTGTGCCATGACAATGCTTCTAATTGTCATACCTTTTGATATAAATGTCATAGCACTTGTTTAAATTGTCATAGAGCTTCCTAGAGTTGTGTTGCCTAGCTTTGTCATATTAGTTCAAAGGTTTGCCTATAAATATGGCTTCAACCTCTTCATTTGTAGTAGTTCAAAGCCTTGTAAACTTTCAAGTTGTTAGTAACTTGCTATTCGTTATATCCACAGTTTTCTGTGCTTTGATCACTCGGTTGTTTTATTCCGCTAAGTTAGAATACTTCCTGTCAAATTTATTCTACGAACTAGTGGACATTAAAACGAACCATATTAATTATATAATGACTTAAAAATTGTTATATTAATTAATTAAAATCTGATTAACAAGTTAAACTCCAATCAGATTATTCCGCCGCGATTATTTTGTGACGATTGTATTCAACCCCCCCTTCTACAATCGTATCTAGACCTAACAATTGGCATCAGAGCAGTTGATACAATTATTCCGTATCAGATCCTATACACATTCTGTAACGTCCAAATATTTTTTATTCGAATTAATTTTATTCCAAAAATTAATTTTGATTTAAAATATTTTTCTTTCAAAAATCCTAATCTTATCCAAACACTATTCACATCAAATCTAAATATTTTTTAATTCGAATTAATTTTTTTAAAAAAAAATTAATTTTGATTTAAAATATTTTTATTTCAAAAATACATTTCTCATCCAAACACTATTCACATTAAATCCTTAAAAATGAGTACGCAAAAGATCAGTAGCATTAAAATCCCACCGTTCAGCAAAGAACACTTTGGCCTATGGAAGAGGCACATGTTCCTATTCCTCCGCACTGCGAACAGAAAATACATCGGGATCCCGAACAAAGGTGTTACTACTCTGATGAATGTCATATTAGCACACGAATAAGATGGTGTGTTAATACCTCATCAGACATTTCCAAAAGATCCTTCTGAGTATACAAATGAAGAGAATGAATAGATGAACTTAGATGATACTCTTCAACTGATCTTAGTTGAATCCCTAGATCCTGTTATGTACAATGCTGTTGTTAATTGTACGAACGCGAAGCAAATCTGGGATCGTTAGAGATTATCAACGAAGGCGCAGAAGAAGTAAGAGAAAACAAGAAAGAGATACTGATGGCTCAGTATGAACAGTTTGGTTCCAATCCGGAGAAGGGATTTCAGAGGTGTTTATCAGACTTAATAATTTGATAAATAATTTAAATCTGAATGGGAAATACTACGACAAGAAAGAGGTCAACATGAAATTTCTCTTAACCCTTCCTGAACATATGGAACACAGAATCACTGCTATCAGGGAAAGTAGAGATCTGAGTGAGATTTCTTTGGAGAAACTCTACGGAGTTTTGAAAACTTATGAACTCGAGCAAGTTCAAAGTAAGGAGAGATATGGCTGGGGTAAAACACTGAACCATTCAAGAGCTCTAGTTGTTGAATCACCTACACCGGGAGAAAAGAAGGATGTTGTTGTTCCTTCTAAGGTCATTCAGGAATTTGTTGTACCTGAGATGGGTCAGACTGCTTCTTCCAGTGGTGATGAAGAGTTCTATACAATGGAAGAGCTAGAACAGTTGGAAGATCAATCTCTATCACTGTTTGCCAAGAAATTTGGAAACATGAGATTCAAGAAGAACCCTTCCTACAAATACAAACCTACTGTTAGTAAGTTTCAGAAGGGAGGTTATTCATCTTCTACAAGCAAAAGAGGATACAAGACTGGGATGGTGGATCGAAGCAAGTTTAAATGTTTCAACTGTGGTGAACCGGGACACTTTGCAACTGAATGCAAGCAGCCCAAGGTTCAAGGAAAGAGAAAGGATTCGTACGACGAGCTGAAGCAGAAGTATGATGCCTTAGTGAGAAAGCATCAGGGTACTTCTGGAGGTCAAAGCTTCAAAAACAAGTCTTATGTGGCAGAAGGGAAAAGCTGGGATGATACAGATAGTGATGAAGAAGAGCAGATTGGGAATGTTGCTCTCGTGGCTAATGCTGGATCATCTTCACCTCCTCCTGTTGGAAGCTTTCAGGTAGATCCTACATGCCCTAAACTTTTTATGCAATTAGGACTTGAAAGAGATGATGCTATTAAAAAGTTCAAAGCTGCCAATCTTAAAATTGATGCTTTAGTCTTAGATGTTCATGCTTATAAGATGAATGAGATGAAAGTATTAAAACCTAAAATTGAACAACTGACTATGGATTTAGGATTACAATGTGCTAAAGTCATAGTTCTAGAGAAAGGTGAGATTGCTTTAAGACTTCAGCTAGACGAAGAGAAAGTGAAATGTAAAGCCTTTAAGGATGCCTCCACTATAGTCAAAGAACTTAATGATAAACAAGAGATCAAGAGAACTGTTGGAATAGGTTTTGACTATAACAAATCTGTAGGTAAGGCTAGTAACATTACTCTCTTTAAGAAGAGCGCTAAGGAGAGAGGAATTCCTTTTGTTTTGAAAGATTCCCCTCAACCTTTGTTTAAATCCTCAGAAGCTGAACCTCTATTAGAGACTCCTGTTGTCATTAGATATGAACTCAAACAGGAAGACCTTAAAATGAAAGAGAGTAATGAGAAGAGAGATGAGATCCTGACATCACTGAAACCAATAAAAGTGAAAGGCAATGTTAGGTTGCCTAAAGCTGGTTTAGGTGTCAACTCTGAGAGAACTAACTTCAACAAGCCTAATAATTTTGTGAACAGTAAGAACAGAAATAATAGATGTCATTCTACTGAGAACTTTAAATCTGTTAACAATGTTAGAGTAGAATCTATTGATGTTCCTACTACTGTGACTGATATTCCTGTTGCTCCTGTTTTTGATGCATGTCATAAATCTTGTGGTGTTGATAACTGTATGCTTTGTGCTTTCAATACTATGTCTGCTTATTTTAGAAATTTGCATGCTAAAAATGAAAACACATCACCTAGACAACACACAAACAATAAGCATGCTAGATCAAAGACTGCTAGTCCTCCTCGTGTTAGGAAGGAGACTTATGTTCCAAAGCCTAAAACCAAGGTTTATAAGGCTGTTGTTAAGGAAGTAAGTTCAGTCAAGAGTGAGCCAAGTATCAGTCCAAGAGGCTCTGTTGTATTACCTGATAGAAATCAATTCTTTAAGTTTGCTGGACCCAATCAAGTGTGGGTCCCAAAGAAGGTTTAATCAAGATGTCTTTTGCAGGGTGCCAGTTGAGTTGTTCGAGTTACTTGGGTGCTTGACAGTGGAGCGTCAATGCACATGACTGGCAATAGATCCCTGCTGGAAGACATAAGAGGAGCTGGCCCAAAAGTCAGTTTTGCTGATAATAGCAAAGGTCGTACTGTGGGATATGGCAAGTATAAAATTGGAAGGATTATCATAGAAGATATTGCTATAGTTGAAGGACTTCAACCTAATCTCCTGAGTGTCAGTCAGTTCTGTGACAAGGGATATTATGTTCATTTTGAAAAAGAGATATGTATCATTAAACATATTAAGGATAAGCGTCCTTCACTATGTGGCATAAGGAAAGGTAATATATTCATAGCTGATTTGTCTTCAGGACCAGGAAACGAAGTTCACTGTTTCTACGCCAAAGCGTCTGCTGAAGATAGTTGGTTATGGCATAAGAAGCTCTCACATCTCAACTTCAAAACCATGAACTCTCTAGTCAAGAGAGATCTAGTGAGAGGTTTGCCTTCCCTGGAATTCTCAACTGATGATCTCTGTGAAGCTTGTCAGAAAGGAAAAGCAAAGAGAGCATCTCACAAAGGCAAGACCATCAATACCATTACAAATCCACTTCATTTACTGCATATGGATTTGTTTGGTCCCGTGAATGTTGCATCAATTGATGGAGGAAGATACGCCTTAGTCATTGTGGATGACTTCTCGAAATTTACTTGGGTTTACTTTCTCGCTTTTAAGGATGAAACCCCGTTGACAGTAATTGATCATATAAAGTTGGTTGAATTGGATATGGGTGTGCCAGTGAAAGCTGTAAGGTCAGATAATGGCACGGAATTCAAGAATCAAACTCTAATCAACTTTTACTCTGAAAAGGGAATTAGAAGGCAGTATTCAGCACCAAGGACTCCTCAGCAGAATGGAGTCGTCGAAAGAAAGAATCGTACATTGATTGAAGCTGCAAGGACTATGATTGCTGAAGCAAAGCTTCCACTGTACTTTTGGGCTGAAGCTGTGTCTACTGCCTGCTATACCCAGAATCGAACTTTGATCAACAAGGATCATATGAAAACTCCATTTCAGCTGTATAAAGACAAGAAACCATATGTCAAACATCTTCATGTCTTTGGAGCCAAGTGCTATGTTCTCAAGGATGGAGAAGAGAACTTGAATAAATTTGAGCCAAAGGTATCTGAAGCAATTTTTGTTGGTTATACAATTAGTGCTTATAGAGTTTTTGTAATTGATACTTTATCAGTGAAAGTTAGTGTCAATATTACATTTGATGACACTAAGCTACCAAGTCTACAATCTGCTGATCCATCTGAGTCTCTGAAGTTTGACAACTATCCAGATTCAGATGATGATGTGCCACCTGAGGTTGCAACAGGTGATGACAATAATAATTGTGATGATCCAGACAATGGTGGAGGAAATGGTGGAAACACTAGAGATTCCACTGATGCTAGTGGTGGATCATCAAGTCAACCTGGCAACAACTCAGGGGGAGCTGGTGGATCAACTAGTCATACACTTCAGCTTAATGATAATACTGCTGAATCATCAAGGACACAACTTCCAAGGGAAAGGATTTGGAGCAGAGATCATCCCTTTGATTTAATTATATGTGATCCTGATGCTGGTGTAAGGACTAGAAGTGCTACGACAAATGAATGTCTATTCTCTGGTTTTCTATCACAATTAGAACCAAAGAAAATAGATGAAGCACTTGCTGATCTTGATTGGGTTCTTGCCATGCAAGAAGAACTCAATCAATTTGAGAGACAAGAAGTCTGGGCCCTAGTTCCAAGGCCAAAAGGAAAGTCTATAATTGGAGCTAGATGGGTCTCCGTAGCAAGTTAGATGGTGATGGCATTGTTGTAAGAAACAAAGCCAGACTGGTCGCAAAAGGTTATTCTCAAGAAGAAGGAATTGATTACGATGAAACCTATGGTCCAGTTGCTTGTCTTGAAGCCATCAGAATATTTCTTGCATTTGCTGCACACTCCAACTTCAAGGTTTATCAGATGGATGTGAAAAGTGCATTTCTGAATGGAAAGCTAGAAGAGGAAGTATATCTGGAACAGCCCCCTGGTTTTGAAAATCCAGAGTTTGCTGATTTTGTGTACTTCCTATTCAAAGTTGTCTATGGGCTCAAGCAGTCACCAAGGACATGGTATGACACCCTCTCTGAGTTTTTAATTGAAAATAATTTCACTAGAGGTGTCATAGACAAAACTTTCTTTTACAAATTGCATGATAATAATATGATATTTGTTCAAATATATGTTGATGATATTATATTTGGTTCTACTAACGATAACTTGTGCAAGAGGTTTGCTAAGTTAATGCAGAGTAATTATGAGATGAGTATGATGGGTGAGCTGTCCTACTTCCTTGGTCTTCAAGTAAGTCAAAAGGAAGATGGAATATTCATTTGCCAATCCAAATATGTTAGAGATCTTCTTCGAAAGTACAATCTAGAAGACTCTTCACCGGCAAAGACACCCATGGCCACTGCCACAAAGCTTGACCAGGATAAATCTGGTAAGAAAGTTGATATCACAAGCTTTCGAGGTATGATTGGCTCCTTACTTTATCTTACTGCAAGTAGACCAGATATCATGTTTGCAACATGTTTGTGTGCTAGGTTCCAAGCTGATCCTAAGGAATCACATCTTATAGCCGTCAAAAGAATCTTTAGATATCTTAAGGGTACACCTGGTTTAGGTATTTGGTATCCTAAGAATACTGGTTTTGACTTAACCGGCTCTACAGATTCTGATTATGCAGGTTGCAGGATTGATAGAAAGAGTACGTCTGGAAGCTGTCAATTTCTAGGACGTCGGTTGGTTTCCTGGTACAGCAAGAAGCAACACTCAGTGTCTACTTCTACTGCTGAAGCTGAGTATATTGTTGCTGGCAGTTGCTGTGCTCAGATTCTCTGGATCAGGAATCAATTAAATGATTATGGTTTGATGTTAACAAAATTCCAATATTTTGTGACAACGCCAGTGCCATAGCCATTTCAAACAATCCAGTGCAACACTCCCGGACCAAGCACATAGATATCAGGTATCATTTTATTCGAGAACATGTCATGAATGGTACCGTGGTGTTACATTTTGTACCCACGGCTGATCAAATTGCAGACATCTTCACTAAACCACTTGATGAATCCACTTTCTCTAAGCTGGTTTGTGAGCTAGGGATGTTAAATATGCCATGATTCTCTTTGTATATGTTATAGCCGTTTTTTGTTAGCAAGGTAAGGGACAAGGCGCGCCCTCCCCGGGTTATTTCCGGAAGGCGCGGCCTGTTGTCTTAAGGGTACAAAGATAAAGAGAAACGAAGTATAAGAGAGTATTTAGTGGGAGGGCGCGTCCACCCTATCAGGACGCGTCCCTTGCCATAAAAGAGGTATAATTATGAATGAGTAATGAGAGAGGGAGGATGAGTGAGTCTCCGTGACGACCCTTCCGGGGGATATGAAGACCAGTTACCAAGCTCATTTGGTAGTTATCAGGCTCATCTGATAGTTCCCGGGCTCATCCGGGCATGATCTACATTCCTCAATCCTGTTATCTGCCGAGTTAACCCTCGTGTGGGGGCTTGAGGTGATCATGACTCTTGAAGGCCCTCCGGGGTAACATGATGGCCGATCATATGTCTGGATCCTGTATTATGGTGAGTTACCCCTCATCGGGGGATTGAGACGATCGTGTAATTTGGCTCCTTGTCTACCTTGTTTGAAGACGAAGACCTCACCGGGAGGTGAGGACGTGTCCCTACACCTCGAGGGGTTAGTCATGGCTCTCCCAGATAACTTCTCCAAAAGAGTCGTGGTAGATGCTATCTCTCGTAGTGGAGATATCGTCGAATCCGTGATCTACTTGGATTAGGAGTCTGAGGTAGTCATCCTTAAGACTAATTCTAGCAGGAGTAGGACTCTCCGGGATAAGCCATCGGCTTATCTTCGACTTTATCGCCAAGAGGCCTAGTCCTGATCAAACTAGGACTCCTGGTTCAATAGAACTACGTACGGCTTGATCCCCTATGTAAAGGGGTACGTAGGCACATTGAGGGGATATAGCGAGAGTTGTGAGAACGAGAGCAGAAATATATTCCCTTGATCTCAGCCATCCTCAAACACTCAAAACCACCGCCCACGGCGGATTTCCGTCATATAATCACCGTGAAACACCTGATTCCGGCAACGAACCTCACGTTTGTTGATTCACCAAATTCCTCTATCAACAGTATATATTATATATTTGTTTTATATATTATTATATATTTTTGTGAATTTTCTGTGTAATTATATATATTTTTATAAGATTTTATATAATTGTTTGTAAATTATCTGATAATTTTCTGTGTAATTATGCATGTTCATATATGTCTCTGTAATTTTTCTAAGTGCTGCACACTCCCCTGTATTATTTTTCAAGCACTTAGATAATTATTTGTGTCTATTTTGTATTTTTCAAAATTAATTAAGCATAAATATTAGATTTTAAGTTAATTCATTTTAATGAATTAAAGTTAAATTCATAAATATTTATATTTAATTAAAGTTGAATTTTACAAAATATTTGTGTAATATATTATATATTAATTGTATTAGGTTTTTGATTTTAAGTGTAAAAAGGTTTTATTTCAAAGAAAAATCAAAAATCATATAATATTTATATTTATATATTTTTTTTAAAAAACGCGGCATGACATTGTTCAGAATGTCATACCGTGTACAGTTTTTTTTAATCTGTTCGGCATGACAATGTCTCATTTGTCATAGAGATGTTTTGAGGTGTGTTCAGCACGTTGTATGACAAACTCGGCATGACAATCCAATCAATTGTCGTACCGAGTTCCTTCACCTATCACACGCCTTTTTCAAAACCTCGGTATGACAATGTAATAGATTGTCATACCGAAGTTCAAACTCTCCCATGACAATACCCTTGATTGTCATACTCGCCATTTTCTTATACATATTCAACTACCGAGTATATACATACACTCCACGCGATTTCTTCATCGATTTTTCAAGTTTTCTCGATACAAAACTTGCTGGTTACTTGATTCAAGCATCTCATTGCTTGCTGGTTACTATTCTAATCACGTTTTAAGACGAAGTGCTGCCTATTTTTGTTCAAACCCAGTTCACCGAGTCGAACGAGTTGGGTTGTTTGTGACCGAGTTCACGCGAGTCAGTACCGAGTTCGTGATTCCTGGACTTTGGATTGTCTGCTTTGATCGATTTGTGGTTGATTTGGTGCAAAAGATTTCGAAACCCTCTCCTTGGATTTCGAATTTTTTTAGGGTTTTAAAGCTTTTGGGACTCGTTTGGCTACTTAAGGTTATTTGGAGCTTAATTGGAGTTTTGTGGAACTAATTGGCCATTTACAATTTAATTAATTTTTAATTCGAGTTTAATCAATTAATTCGAATTATTAATTAATTGGTTAATTGTTAATTAATTATTAATTGAAATTCGAGAGAGATTTGAGAATTTACATTTTATTTGAAAAATTCTCGTTTAATTCAATTTTTAATTATAAAAATGGCTGGCCTGTTTGTTATCGGTGAGACGAACTACAACGGATATTTGGACCTTGATACCAGCTTGGAGAGATTCAGACCTTGGGTGAGATTCCTGAATAGTCAAAGTTTAGTCAGCACGGCCATCAATGCACATGCTGATTTACAGATTCGACCACTTCAAGAATTCTACTCCTCTGCCATAAACACTACTCTCCTGGACAGCTACAGGGTTTCTGAAATATTACAGGAGGCCGGAGCATTACCATTTCAGTTGATGACGTCAACAGAATCCTTGGATTTCCACGTAACAACTTTGCTGAGATTCCGACAGATGCTGAAATCACTCAATTCTTTCAGACCATTCTTTACCAAGGAGAAATTCATCTGCCAAGGATGCTGAAAGGGAACTTGAAACCTGAGTGGGATTTATTTTTCGATACACTGGCAAAGGTGTTTTCCCCAACCACTCGAAGTAACTTCAACATCATATCATCCCTTCTTCAAGTCATTGGATTCTGCATTGTTCACAATGGACCAATCAACTTTGGCAAGTTGCTTCTTCAGTCGATTCTAAAGAAGTTGGGACCACTCAGCAGTCGATCAGTTGCACAGAATGCCAGGGTTGTCTGTTTTTACCCTCGGTTCCTAATGCTGTTTTTGAATGATAAGTTGACAGACGCTGAGAAGAATTCATACTTCAACTCTCCAATTACATCAACTCAGCGTGTCTGTACGAAGTTGATGAAAGCTCTGACCAACAAAAGAAAGCACGAGAATATTCCACTCATTGTGACTCCATACCTGATGGAGCAGTCAATGCTCAGCCACAACAACTTGACCAATTCCAAGTGGCACAACCTCAACAGCAACAACAACAACAAGATGAACCGGAATAGCAACAACCACAACCTGAACCACTTCAAATACAACAACCAGACCAATATCAATCACCACACCAATCACCATACCAATCACTACATCATTCCCCTCTACATCAAACACATTCATTTGAAGACGAGCCTCAGGAATACAACTTCTTCGAAACTCAACCGTCTTCATCTGAACCACTTCCACAACAACAAGACACTCACAATATACCACAAACACAATCAACCTCTCAACCCCTACCTGCTGACTCAACATCCAATCCAGAGTTGCAGTCCTTTCGAAAGGACCTACAGGTAGCTCAGGTACTTTCTGACTTCTCATCTAACTTTAATGCTGATATGCCATATTATGTTTGTGACCTTGATTTTGTTTTCCAGACTACCAGCAATGAACCTGACAACACACAGGTTCATAACCAAGCTGATGACTTCATTCCACCAACTCTTTCTTCTGCAAACACAACACTCAACACTACTACTCAACCAATTCGTAAGATTGCCAGAAAGAGGAGTACAAGCAGTTTGTCGAGTCAACCCGCAGCTCTGTCTTCCATCAAGAAGCCAAGGTTGGAAGCCCTGGAGACATCTGCAGCCTCATCCTTGCCTTCCCAAAAAGGCTTGGACTTGGAAAAGGCAATGAAACAGAGTCTCTGGACTCATTCTCTCAACAGAATGATGCCATTGAAGTTGACCGCCCTGCCACGGTACCCTGTACAGAGTCAAGCACTGTGCTAGCACTCACGCTAGTGCAAGACCAAATAGATACACAGGTTACTATGTTTACTGATTGCACAGATTTTCAAAACCAAGATAATATGTATGAAAACTATGCTGATCACACTTTCTTTTATGATCAGGAATTACTTGGCAGCGTGAAAGTAAATCTGCCCTCACAGGCATCCGGAGGACAATTTGTTCCTCCACTACCTTTGATCCCATCTCAAGGGACATTGGTAGTTTATACAGGTACAGCTGGAAGAGTGAATACAATGAGTGAAGAAAGGTAACCACCGAGCGATACACATGCACGTGAGGCTAGTGAAACAGCTTTGAGTGTACGTGAGGTGAGTGCACACACTAACACGGCTCTGTTAGAGGAACAAATGGCTAAGCTGAAAGCTGAATTAGCCCGGATGATTGCTGAGAATGAAAAGTTGAAGGGTGCACAATTGGTGACCCTAGAGAAGAAAGCTGATGAAAGGCCATCCAGTTCTTCCAGGGATGAGCTTAAGGAAGAAATTCATGAGTTGACTGTCGAGTTGAGATCTAACCATGCTCCTTATATGGCAAAATTTGATGCTATCGACAGTAAACTGGATCAACTCCTCCGAAATTCAAAGTCATATGCTGATACCTCCCGAGAGGATCCCTCAACTAAGGGGGAGAATAGAGGAAATAGAGGAGACAAAGGAAATAGCTCGAATCAAAGTAATAAAGGCAATACTTCTGAATCTGCTTCTGACAATTCTGGAAGGTCAAAAGGCAAAGAACCGTTAAATTAATGTGATAATGTCTTCAATTTTGACAATTATGATGATTATCCGAAAGACATGGATGATGATGACGTCTTCGATGCTACCTATCATCAAGCAGAAGAAGGTAAATTTGACGAGAGCTATTTGTTTCAGGATGAAGAACCTGTTGATCCTGAACATGAAGAGAATGTCCCGAAGTTTAAAGCTGAGAATGAAGCTAGGAAGCGTAAGCTTCGTGATTACCAGAAACTTCTAGAGGACACGTTGATAACAGAAGAACATATCAAGATCGAGAAGCAGAAAATCTATGATGCTGCGGTCAAGCAGAAGAATCTTGATATAAGGAGAAAGGAAGGACAAAGCTGGGATATTGCAAGGAGGATATTCAATGGACCTCAAAGGGAGCCTTTCAATGACAAAAAGTTCTTATCTTTGATCTACGATCTTCGAGAGGTAAACCCTGACGAGGATATCTTTATGCATGCCCTTGCTTTGGAAATTGATTACTTGACTGTTGGAGTCAATAATTTGCTAGAATAGTGGGAGCTGATTGTATATACACTGAGAAATGGTTCATTCAGGTTATCTGTTGAATTTCTTAAATCATTTTCTGTATATGAGCTCTGGGTACTTCGCAACAAGGTTAAGCGTTGCTCCAACCTGAATGAACTCCTTCGCGACAAACTGCTGGATTGTGCTGTCTTCAACAGTCCACAGGTTGTTAAGAATCCATATTGTGTAAAGTTCGTTCACAAGGAAGTCTTCTGCACTATCAATCTTAATGAAGAAGCCTTGCCTAAGTATCCCGCCAAACGACTGGCTCTAGCAACCACTCTACTTCGAACCAAGGGCTTCGCTTCTAAAGCCAAGTCTGATGCTCATGATGTGATCTTATCCTACTGCACCCGAAGAAATGTTTCTCAATACTTTCGAAGGATGAAGGGTGTTGTTACTAAAACTCAGCCATCAGACTTCTGTGAAGACCCTGTGGAAATGGAAGTGTTACATCAACTGGCTCTGGCAAGAGAACGTAAGAAGCGTGGTGAATCCACTACATCAGCAATGCCAACAGAGAAGAACCGTCAACTCCTATTCTTCACGATTCTGATATCGAAGAAGGAGAAGTTGATCTTTAGATTTAATAAGGAATTTGTAATATATGTGCAGTAAGAACATCCTTTTGTAATCTAATGTAATCTTTTGAATTCTGGTGAATGTTTAATTAAATACCAGAAACTTTTTGCTATTTACAATTCATGTTTAATCCTTTGTCTTATCAGTTAGTTGAGTTATCCTCTCGATAATTTGCATGTTATGTTAAGCCTATTTGTATTTACGAGTATTAACTCAACTCTGATAAGAAAGAAAGTAAATAGCAAGCTCTATTGAAGGAATCCGTACGAAGAACGTCAAGTGATTTATTAAAATCATATGTTTGAAGAATTTCAGGATGCTGCTGCACACCACTGAAAGAAGTTCATTAATATGTTCAAGCCTCAGTGTACAAATAATATTTTGTAGCACGTCCAGAAGTCCATAAGGTATAAAGTTTTAATACTTTATTTATTCAGAAGATTCCAAACTATTTCTACTTATGAATAAGAACTACGAAGACAAAGACTCGACGAACAAGCCACTTCTCAAATGTTTAATTGATAAAGAATATTTGATTCAGCTAGATACAGATGAACCAGACAGTACATTTGTGTGTCAGCTACTCAGATTAAATATTCTGCATCAACAATAGGTGGTCGTTCAATTAAGACAAAGAATCAGATCTTTTAAAGGAAGTCAGAAGACCTGCTGCTGAAGATATGCTCAATATAATTATTCTTTTAATTTATTCACTTCTCAAAATAATTATATAAGTTATGTAATTTATTAAATTAATTCACACTCGAATTAATTTAATTTATGAATTTATATAATTAATATAATTAAGTGGATAATTATTGGATTAATTATATAAGAAAAATACAATTTTATATGGTTTTTGGGCACGGTATGACAATCTAATTGATTGTCATACCGCACCATGACTTGTGCCTATGTCAGACGGCATGACAAACCATTTGGATTGTCATACCGAATGATTAAGGCATGACAATGGTGATTGTCATACCGAAATCACAAGGTATGACAATCCCTTGTTTTGTCATACCGTTTGTCATGCCACTCTACCTTAGCCATCAAGTTACAATTGTCATACCTTCCCACTGATTGTCATACCGTTTGTCATACGGTTGTCATACCTATTCTTGGAGAGCATGACAATGCTTGTAATTGTCATACCTTCCTTTGGTTTGTCATTCTGATTGTCATACCTTCCCATGGTTTGTCATTCTGATTGTCATACCTTCTCTTAGATTGTCATACCTTCTCACTTGTGCCATGACAATGCTTCTAATTGTCATACCTTTTGATATATATGTCATAGCACTTGTTTAAATTGTCATAGAGCTTCCTAGAGTTGTCTTGCCTAGCTTTGTCATATTAGTTCAAAGGTTTGCCTATAAATATGGCTTCAACCTCTTCATTTGTAGTAGTTCAAAGCCTTATAAACTTTCAAGTTGTTAGTAACTTGCTATTCGTTATATCCACAGTTTTCTGTGCTTTGATCACTCGGTTGTTTTATTCCGCTAAGTTAGAATACTTCCTGTCAAATTTATTCTACGAACTAGTGGACATTAAAACGAACCATATTAATTATATAACGACTTAAAAATTGTTATATTAATTAATTAAAATCTGATTAACAAGTTAAACTCCAATCAGATTATTCCGCCGCGATTATTTTGTGACGATTGTAGTCAACCCCCCTTCTACAATCGTATCTGGACCTAACAGTTTTAACCCATACAGATCAATGAATTTAAGCCACAGTACTTGGCCAATCATACTAGTGAACTACAACTTGCCCCCTGGTTATGCATGAAACCAGAGAACCTGATTCTTTCCACATTAATATCGGGTCCAGAATCTCCATCGAATAATATTGATATGTATATGCAGCCTTTGGTTGCTGAGCTAAAAGAATTATGGGATTCTGGTATTGAACCTTTTGATGCCTTGACTAATAAGAACTTCAATTTACGTGCAATGGTGTTGTGGACCATTAGTGATTTTTCGGGTTATTCCATGTTGTCAGGGTGGAGCACGAAGGGGTACTTAGCGTGTCCAGTATGCCATTACGAGACTTCTTCTGAATATTTAAAACATAGCAGAAAAATATCACTACAAGAAAAACGCAATCAGACAACACTCATCAGACAACGCTCGGTCGAAAAAGTGTTGCATGAAAACGACAGACAACTGTTAATTCTCAGCATTCAGAAAGTATTGTCTGAACCATGATTCTTACAAGAGTTATAAAACTGTTGTCTGGAAAATCAAAACAGACAAGTGTTTTTCTAACAGTGGTGTTGTCTAAACCCAACGCTCAAACGACGGTTTATGTTGTATTGAGTGGCAATCATTCAGACAATAGTTTTTAACCCGTTGTCTAATTTTTTTTGTCAGAGAACTGTTTTCAGTATTGGTGTTGTGTTTAGGTGAACGATTACACAATGGTTTTAGTTAGTATTGTGAGAATCAAAAGGAGACAATGGTTCGGGAAACCGTTGTTGTAATCAGACAAGTGTTTTATGTATGGTGTTGTTGAAGATGAGTTCAAATAACGTTCTACCTTGGTCATCTAGACAAGTTTTAAGTTATAAAACCATTGTGTCACTACTACTCATGCAACAGATGTGTGTTAAAAAACCGTTGTCTATTAAACACTAGAGGACAAAAAAGACCTTTCTATAATAAGACAAAATTATGATTATGACTAGTTTTGTTATAAAAAGCATATAAATAAGCATAAAGAATTTTTAAAAAAATTGTACATAACTAATATTGATATATACTAACATCCGTACGGTCAGATCACTGAAAAAAATATTTAAAAATTAATACGGAGCAAATCGTATAGATTACAAAAGTTCTATTCAGTACGTCCTATATTGTAAGCATAAAAGACATACTAATACTCACGTTCGAGTCGTAAAATTATCTTCTTATTACAAATGAATAATACACATTCACGTATATGCATAATGTAATATATTTCTTAAGACAAATAGTACAAAAATTAGAATTGATCAAGGAAATGAGAATTTTTAACTCTTGAAAAGGAAAATTAAGCATACAACAGTTTTCGTCCCATAAATTGTTGTCTATGTTACTTACATACAACGGGTTTTCAACAAACCGTTGTGTGAGTCTATTTTAGACAATATTGGCTCTCTTACAAATGCATTATGACGTAACCGTTGTGTCACTTCTACTCATGCAACACATGTGTGTTAAAAAACCGTTGTCTATTAAACACTAGAGGACAAAAATGACCTTTTTATAATAACACAAAATTATGATTATGACTTGTTTTGTTATAAGAAGCATATAAATAAGCATAAAGAATTTTGAAAAAAATTGTACATAACTAATATTGATATATACTGACATCCGTACGGTCAAATCATCGAAAAAAATATTTAAAAATTAATACGGAGCAAATCTTATAGATTACAAAAGTTCTATTCAGTACGTCCTATATTGTAAGCATAAAAGACATACTAATACTCACGTTCGAGTCGTAAAATTATCTTCTTATTACAAATGAATAATACACATTCACGTATATGCATAATATAATATATTTCTTAAGACAAATAGTACAAAAATTAGAATTGATGAAGGAAATGAGAATTTTTAACTCTTGAAAAGGTAAATTAAGCATACAACGGTTTCCATAAAATTAAGTCTTGAAATGGAATATTACTTATAAAAATGACCTTTTTATAATAAGACAAAATTATGATTATGACTTGTTTTGTTATAAAAAGCATATATATAAACATAAAAAATTTTAAAAAAAATATACATGACTAATATTGATATATATTAACATTAGTACGGTCAGATAACCGAAAAAATATTTAAAAATTAATACGTAGCAAATGTATCGATAACAAAAGTTCTATTAAATATGTTCTATATTGTAAGCACAAAAGAACTACTAATACTCAGGTTCGAGCCACAAAATTTTCTTCTTTATTACAAATGAATAATACACATTCACGTATATGCATAATATAATATATTTATTATGACAAATAGTATAAGAATTAAAATTGATCAAGAAAATGAGAATTAACATAACATAAATATATTAATTTTTACTAGTTTAGTAACAAAAATACTCCTTTTTCTACATTTTTGGTAAAAACCCGAACACGGTTAATTTTTTATTTTTTCAATATTTTTACACATCAATAAAATAAGTATATATTACGTACCATCGATACAGTTTGATCATAAAAAAAAAGTCTTAAAATATATTACAAATAATGGGGCTCAAGTCCCATTCTTGGAAGTGGTACGTTTAGTAAATTTTTGTTAAAAAGTTTTATAAGACTAATTTTATATTATTTTAAATATTTTAACACATCATTTAAATAAATATATACTAACATCCATACATTTTTATCGTAAAAAAAATAATTTTATATCTTTCATGTATAAAATTTTAATACAAACATATTATAATTAATACCTCACCAATCTATTTAACAATATAAAATGAAATATTTTTATCTCTCTTTTGCTATTTTTACTCTGGCCCTTCCAATTTTGGTTACCCGCCCATCCAAAATTTTCATTTCCCCCCTTTACTTCTCAACCAAAATTTTAATTCCCTCTTCCTCTTATCCAAATCCTTTCGGAGAAAACTCATAACTCTCTTCCTGTTTTTCAATATCAAAACTCTATCTCTTGTAAAGCTCCCTGTGGTGTGTTTTCTCTTGAAAGGCCAGAAAAGCACAAACACCTCCGTCGATTGTAAACACCTCTGATTTACACCTGCTATAGGTAGATACAAACTCTCTTCACAAGCTCTCTATATTTTCAACTCATTTATATTTTCTATTCGTTATGAATCAAACTTATTTGTATTTCTTTTGATATTGCAATTAATTAGGGTTCAACTTTGGGGCTTTCATCTTCCAGGTAATCTCTAACCTATTTGGGTTTATATTACGAGTTCTGCTTTGTGTTATAAGATCTTGACCCTGTGTTTTGTTTTTGAAAAATTTAGGGCTTTGCTTTGTACGTGTGTGAATTTAGATTTGATTTTGAGCTTTGCTTTTCAAGGTGTAGAATCTTCAAGCAATTTTTTGGCATTGCTAGATTAGAAATGTTCTTGTTCAAGCAATTAATGTTTGATTTAGGGCTTATCTGGTTGTATTTGGATTTGTTTTTGGACTTTTCATTGGTATTGTAGATGTTGTATTATATGTATGGAATGTACATAAAATCTAACATTGAAGATAACAACTAGCCTTAAGAATATTCTCGATGGCAGGCACAATGAGTGTCTCTGCTGCAAGTGGATCCAAACACCTGGCAAATTCTTTTAATAGTATAAAAGCCCACTCCCCTTCTGAATCTGATAAGGATGTCGCTATAAGTACTAGGCAATAATGTGTGATAAATGCATCCCTATTTGTGCTTATATGATTTGTTTTAATTTTATCGAGTCATAACCATTCAGGATGTTGCATAAAAGGCATATGCACAGGTATGTTTAATTTGTAAGATACTTGTGTGAATTATTGGGGTTATGATGTATGTTGTCAAATTATAATTCATTAGTTTTGTTTTGTGTTTGTATTTGTATCAGAGTGCTTCATGCATATGAAAACTTCAAATTAGGATGCTACAACAGGAATTACAAGATGAAGATTAGAGAATGCACAAATTTCAGGATAAAACAGCCTTAATAGATCAGGTAGTTTGAATATAACGCAGTTGCTGGTATAGTATTAGATTAAGGGGAGTCACCACTTTAGATAAATAACAGAGGTCGTAGAATATTGCATACAACTAATTAATGGTGGCCTTTGCTTTTTGCAGTTCCCGTCTTTATAAAAGGTTATTTCATAGATATAGTCATGTGGCATGATCAGATTCTGACCTGCTTGACCAATAAGCACTGGCTAGCATCTATATCATCCGATGGTACAAACAAGGTTCGAATCAGTCCCTATCTTGAGTCTGAATATTCATGTGGCATGATCAGATTCTGACCTGCATGAAAACAATTCCTCACCATTTGAAAGAATGTGACAAGGTAGGAGTGCCTTCATTGGGTGATCAACACTCTGCCATATTATATTTAGAACCTATGTATACATGGAATTGGTTCAACTATGTTAGGACCAACTTCATATGATCATGTGACATTTATTTTAGGGCCTACAACTTCTGCCTTTTCTATTATCTACTAACACTATTATAAATCTAATGTTTATGTCTCTTTCTGAAAATAATACAGAAAGCTTGAATGCATTAAGAATGTAGATAACAACAGCTTGAAGTCTGCCATGGATCACATTTTAGAAGCTCGGCAAAAAGGAGAGCCACGCTGCAAATGCCAAAGACATGAAATTTATCATAGAGATGGTTATTCATGCACTTTTTACCTTAAAAATTTGAAGTACTCGTAGAGACATGATATTTATATGTATGCAATTTTAGATAGAAGTTGCAGATAAATTTCAATTTTTTGTATTGATATATTTATTGATTCATTATTTGGTTGAGGGTATTATTTATACTCATATTTTGTGTATATAAACAATTGTCTAAGATAGAGAAACACAATACATTAAAAATAAAAACCCACTTTCTTTCTCGGTACAGACAATGGAAACATAATGAAAAACTTTTGTCTATGACTTATTCACACAACATTTTAAAGAACTGAAGACCATTGTCCAACATTAGTCACACAACAGGTTAGGCACCAATATATCATTGTCCAACATGCTCAACCACAATAGGAACAAGATGTTCAAGGTTGACTGCAATATACTATGACAACATGATTTTAGTTCAAAAATATTGTCTATAAGACATTGAAACAACAGCCACTACTTAGAAGACCCTTGTACAAAGCCACAAAAAACAAGCATTTGTCAAATCAAACCGTCGTGCAAAGAAATTTACATCGAGTGTTTTCTTTACACAAAAAGTTGTGTAAATACATTATTACAACGGTTCCTAGTTTACAAAACACATTGTTAAAAGGTCGAAAGAACAAGAGTTTCTCGTGTAAACAAACCGTTGTCTTCTTCGACTAACAACAAGAGTATGTTTATAAGAAAGGCTTGATATAGAGGTTTTGTTACAAGACTTTCTTTCCAAACTGTTGTGGTTTCTAGGTGTCAGACAACACGAACTTATAACACGATTGTAGTGTGAGGCAACTCCCACAACACATTTCGTACCGTTGTCTGATATGCGTAACAGACGGCGGCTCGATAGTCAACGGACAAACAGGAGCTTAGACTACGGGCAAAAACCGTTGTCTGATTCGTTTTTTCTTGTAGTGTATGTTATATGTACCATAGGAAGTTTCTTGATCCTACACACAAGTGGAGGTTTAATAAGAAAAGATTTAATGGCCAAATTGAAACTGGACAGCCTCCTTCAATTTTATCCGGGTTGGATATTTTAACGGTGTTGAAGGATTATGAAAATAAATTTGGGGAGGCTGAGACAAAGGGTAGAAAAAGTGACTGTCCTTTTAATAAGAAATCAATATTTTTTGATTTGTCGTATTGGCGTTATAATCCCCTTCGACATAACCTTGATGCAATGCATAATGATAAAAACCTTTGCGACAACATATTAGGTACATTGCTTAATATTAGTGGCAAATCAAAGGATTATATAAATGCCCGCTTAGATTTACAGGAATTAGGTATAAGAAAGGACTTGCATCCTGTTAAATCTAGTGACGGGAAGCATCTTGAAATTAAGGCAGCAATTTTTGATATGTCTAACAAGGAGAAAGAAACTTTCTGCTCAGTATTAAAGCATGCCAAACTACCTCATGGTTGTGCTTCTAATATTAGCTGATATGTACACACAAATTTAAGAAAGATATCAGGGTATAAAAGCCATGATGCACATTTTATACTTCATTATCTCTTACAATTTGCTGTGAAAAAAACGCTAAGAGCAGAAGTTGCCTTGCTATTGATTAGACTGAGTGCATTTCTTAGGGGATTATGGAACAAGGTTCTTGACTTGGATGAACTTCCGAGGTTTGAAAAAGAAATTGTGGAGATACTATGTCAATTTGAGATGATTTTTCCACATTCTTTTTTTGATGTAATGGTACACTTGCCTATCCATTTATCCAGAGAAGTCAGATTAGGTGGACCACTACACGATCGCAACATGTTTCCAATTGAGCGTTATCTTGGTAAGTTGAAAAAATATGTTCGCAATAGAAGTAGACCGGAAGGTTCAATTGCAGAGGATTATCTAGCAGAAGAGTGTCTGACTTTTTGTTCGAGATTTTTGGGTGAAGGAGGAATAGAAAACAACATGTATTCATCTTGCCCAGCAGCTGTTGAGTATCACATTGGCACCAAAAAAACAAAGATGGAAAAATCTTTAAATTAGGAGAAAGCTATTGGAAGGCATGCCATCGATATGTTTTGTTTAATTCTGGTAATGAGGAAGTAGAGAATCTAATCAAGTAAGCTTCTTATATTACCCATATTTCATTCTACTTTTTCCTATAATGTTTCAATATTTGTCTTGCGTATCAGCTTTTTTGAACTTAGCGTTTATTTAGGGAGCATAGAGCTTTACTAGACAGTTATGGCACTTCAAAAAAAATTAAAAGGGAATGAGCACACACTGAAGAATTCTGGAAATGGTTAACCGAACAGATTCTAACAAAAGATGTGATTTCAACAGATTTGGAGGTGTTTTCATTAGGTCCTAACAGAAGAGCTAGGAAATTCAGTGGCTACGTTATAAATGGATATAGATTTCATACGAAATCTAGGGATTCCCAATGTGTCACACAAAAGAGCGGTGTTTTTTTAACAGCTGAAACAACTAGTGATAATAATAACACCAATTGGAAAAATATTATGCTATAATAGTGGTGATATTCGACGGTTGAAAGTATGTAAACTGGAAAAATACGGCAGATTTTGTAGGTTCAAAAACTCTATATATTAATCACTTTGTATATTTTCAAATTTAGAGATAAAATGATAATAATGATACAATTGCATGATTACAGAGAAATAGAGTTGCCAAGGCAAATAAGACAGGGGTGGGACGCAGGACTCGTGCACAAGCAAAAGCACAAGAGCCTGCTGACATTGAAAGAGAATCGACACATGAAAGGCACATGTTTAGCCTATTTGTATTTAAGAGTATCAACTCAACTCTGATAAGAAAGAAAGTAAAATAGCAAGCTCTATTGAAGGAATCCGTACGAAGAACGTCAAGTGATTTATTAAAATCATATGTCTGAAGAATTTCAGGATGCTGCTGCATACCACTGAAAGAAGTTCATTAATATGTTCAAGCCTCAGTGTACAAATAATATTTTGTAGCACGTCCAGAAGTCCAGAAGGTATAAAGTTTTAATACTTTATTTATTCAGAAGATTCCAATATATTTCTACTTATGAAGAAGAACTACAAAGACAAAGACTCAATGAACAAGCCACTTCTCAAATGTTTAATTGATAAAGAATATTTGATTCAGCTAGATACAGATGAACCAGACAGTACATTTGTGTGTCAGCAACTCCGATTAAATATTCTGCATCAACAATAGGTGGTCGTTCAATCAAGACAAAGAATCAGATCTTTTAAAAGAGTCAGAAGACCTGCTGCTGAAGAAAGTGCTCAATATAATTATTCTTTTAATTTATTCACATCTCAAAATAATTATATAAGTTATGTAATTTATTTATTAAATTGATTCACTCTTGAATTAATTTAATTTATGAATTTATATGATTAATATAATTAAGTGAATAATTATTGGATTAATTATATAAAAGAATATACAATTTATATTGTTTTTGGGCACGGTATGACAATCATATACATTGTCATACCGCACCTGTTGAGTGCTTACAACCGAAGGTATGACAATACCTTGGTTTGTCATACTGGTTGAATAAGGCATGACAATCACCTGCATTGTCATACCGAATTCAAGTGGTATGACAATCCAATGGTTTGTCATACCGAATTCAAGTAGTATGACATTTCTATGCATTGTCATACCGTTTCATACCTTAGCCACCAAGTCACATGTCATGCTGCATTGTCATACCGAATTTTATTTGGTATGACAATCCTTCAGATTGTCATACCGACCCAATTGTAGCATGACAATAGCTTAGATTGTCATACTGATCCTTGTAATTGTCATAGCACTTTGTATGATTGTCATAGCACTTTGTAGCATTGTCATGCCTAGCTTTGTCATACTAGTTCAAAGGTTTGCCTATAAATATGGCCATAACCTCTTCATTTGTTCTTGTTCATTGCCTTGTAAACTTTCAAGTTGCTTGTAACTTGCTATCGTTATATCCACAGTTTTCTGTGCTTTGATCACTCGGTTGTTTTATTCCGCTAAGTTAGAATACATCCTGTCGAATTTATTCTACGAACTTTAGTGGACATTAAAATGAACCATATTAATTATATAACGACATAAAAATTGTTATATTAATTAATTTAAATCTGATTAACAAGTGATACTCCAATCAGATTATTCCGCCGCGATTATTTTGTGACGATTGTATTCAACCCCCCCTTCTACAATCGTATCTGGACCTAACAATTGGTATCAGAGCGGTTGATACCATTTTTCCGTATCAGATCCTATACACACTCTATAACGTTCAAATATTTTTTATTCGAATTAATTTTATTCCAAAAATTAATTCTGATTTAAAATATTTTTCTTTCAAAAATCCAAATCTCATCCAAACACTATTCACTTCAAATCCTTAAACATGAGTACAGAAAATCAGTAGCATCAAAATCCCACCGTTGAGCAAGGAACACTTTAGCCTATGGAAGAGGCACATGTTATTATTCCTCCGCACCCCCAACAGAAAATATATCGGGATATTAAACAAAGGTGTTTCTATTCCGATGAAAGTCATATTAGCACACGAAGAAGAAGGTGTGTTAATACCTCATCAGACCATTCCGAAAGAACTTCATGAGTACACAGATGAAGAGGGTGAACAGATGAACTTAGATGACGCTCTTCAACTGATTTTGGTAGAATCTCTAGATCCAGTAATGTACCATGCTGTTGTTAATTGTACGAACGCCAAGCAAATCTGGGATACGTTAGAGATTATCAATGAAGGCTCAGATGAAGTCAGAGAAAACAAGAAAGAGATACTGATGGCTCCGTATGAACAGTTTGGTTCCAATCCCGGAGAAGGGATTTCAGAAGTGTTTATCAGACTTAATAATCTGATTAATAATCTAAATTTAAATGGGAAATACTACGACAAGAAAGAGGTCAACATGAAATTTCTCTTAACACTTCCTGAACATCTGGAACACAGAATCACTGCCATCGGGGAAAGCAGAGATCTGAATGAGATATCTCTGGAGAGACTCTACGGAGTGTTGAAAACTTATGAACTTGAACAAGTTCAAAGTAAACAGAGATATGGCTGGGGTAAAACAAAAAACCATTCAAGAGCTCTAGTTGTTGAGTCACCTGTACCGGAAGAAAAGAAGGATGTTGTTGTTCCTTCTAAGACTACTCAGGAATTTGTTGTACCTGAGATGGGTCAGACTGCTTCTTCCAGTGGTGACGAAGAGTTCTATACAATGGAAGAGATTGAACAGTTAGAAGATCAATCTCTATCACTGTTTGCCAAGAAGTTTGGAAACATGAGATTCAGGAAGAACCCCTCCTACTGTAGGAACAATCGGATCTTGGCCCTGCGTTTTATGATACTTATTAATAGTTCGAACAGAATATTAACCTTAATCGCTACGGCGCAAGCGATTCAAATCCACGTCTTCTACTGTATTCCTTGATTCTCCTTGGACGAAGTGTGGCCTTCGATCTCCCAAGGTGTGCCTCTCCTTAAAGCTCCGAAAACCCAAAACCCTAGCTGTCTCCTTGAGAAAAACGTCTGCCTCTCTCTGACTCTAGGATTAATTCGTTTTGGTGTGTCTTTCAGCTTTAGGAGAACGAGAATATATATAGGCTACAGCAGGGATCATGGATCATTAGGTCAGGCCTTCCAATGACATTCCGGGCCAGGCCCAATGTCATTAAATATTAATTCTATCCACTAAAGAACTAATATTTGCACTACCTTTCCTAATTCCGTAAATTAATTATTTAATTCGGCTCCCAAATTAATTGCTTATAAATTCCCCATGTTTAAGATATCGCATGTCCATTAATTAAATTAATTTCTGACAATTAATTTAATCAATATCTTTTATCCTTGATCATCCACTCAACCTTATAATTATGCAAGAACAAATCTGCCTGCAGGACTAAAGCATAATTATCTTTATGAGCTTTCAAGAGGACATCATCACCCGAATATATTTTTCGGACACGGTTTCCTTCTATAGTCAATATCCCACTCTGTATATAATGTCATTGCCCAATACATAAATTCGTAATTTAAAATAAATTACTTAATTTATGAGTCAAGGCATGTGCATTAAATACAAGTGTCAATCACTATATCCGGATTAAGAACTTAAGCATTAATAACATCATAGAATCTTAGTTCTTTATTGTCAGAATTAAAGAGACAATTATTCTACTATTTTGATCCCGTTCAATATACACAAAGTCAAGACAAACTATTTCCAAATAATACTTCAGCCGTTCCAGTGGTTTGTCTAACACCACTGCGACTGTGAACCTTTATTATATTATATAAGGAGTCTAACAATCTAATCTTCTGCTATCCCATTTGATACTAGATTGTCTACAATATATAATATACAGACAATGTGAAAACATGCATTTAATGTTATATACTTCAAACGAATATTTCAGTATAACCCTAACAATCTCCCACTTATACTCAAGAAATTCTTTGAGTATATCAGTGTCTATTACAAGCAATCCACTACCAACTATATATAACTATGTGACAAAGTATCTGACTCCTATCGCTTCCACGTGCTCCTGAAAAGCCTTAGCTGGTAAGCTCTTCGTGAAAGGATCTGCCCGGTTATCCTTGAAAGGCATATGTTAAGCCTATTTGTAATTAAGAGGAATCAACTCAACTCTGATAAGAAAGCAAGAAAATAGCAAGTACTGTTAACTGGAATCCGTTCGAAGAACGTCAAATGATTTATTGAAGATTTTATGTCAGAAGAATTTCAGGATGCTGCTGCAAACCACTGGAAGAAGTTCATTAATATGATCAAGCCTCAGTGTACAAATAATCTTTTGTAGCACGTCCAGAAGATCAGAAGGTATAAAGTTTAAATACTTTATTTATTCAGAAGATTCCATATTGTGTCAACAAATGAAGATGAACTAAGAAGACGAAGAATCGACGAACAAGCCACCGCCTAATTGTTTAATTGACAAGGAATATTTAATTCAGCTAGTTACAGATGAACCAGACAGTACATTTGTGTATCAGCTCATCCGGTTAAATATTCTGAGTCAAGAGAAGGTGGTCGTTCAATCAAGTCGAAGATCATAATTGTTTAAAGAAGACTGAAGACTCTGCTGAAGAAGAAAAAGGATAATTAATTTTCTAATTAATTATTTCACTTCTCAAAATAATTATATTGGATGTGTAATTTATTTATTAAATTAATTCTATCTCGAATTAATTTAATTTATGAATTTATGCATTTAAAATAATTAAGTGAATATTAATTGGTTAATTAATTAAAGGGAAAATGGATTGTCTACTTGAAATACACAAGGAAAGACAATCTATTTGATTGTCTAGTTGAAAAACAAGAAGGAAAGACAATCTAATTGATTGTCTAAGTGTTTAACTACTAGGAAAGACAATCCAAGGCATTGTCTTGCTAAAACAAGCAAGGTAAGACAATCCAATGGATTGTCTTGCTGTTTTTAAGCAAGGTAAGACAATCCAAAGGATTGTCTTACCGCCTGTTGCCTTCTCACAATGCGGCAAGACAATCTCCCAGATTGTCTTACCGCTTTTCTCCTCTTCCTTTACACGGCAAGACAATCTCTGAGATTGTCTTACCGCCTGTAGCAATTGTCTTGCCTTGGTAGCTTGCAAGACAATCCTTGTGATTGTCTTGCCGATTGTAGAACAGTAAGACAATCTCCCAGATTGTCTTACCGCACTTCTCAATTGTCTTACCGACCCCTAGATTGTCTTGCCCACGGATTTCATTGTCTTACTAGTTGTAGACAATTAATTTTATTGTCTTACAAGGTCTAAAATAGCAAGACAAAGTGCTAAATTGTCTTAGCAAGCTCTAGATTGTCTTTGCCACCATTGTCTTACTAGTTCAAGGGTTTTGCCTATAAATATGGCTCTCCCTCATTCATTTGTTCTTGTTCAAAGTATTGTAAAGCTTTCAAGTTGTGCTAAACTTGCTATTCGTTAAATCCACAGTTTACTGTGCTTTGATCATTCGGTTGTTTTGTTCCGCGGAGTTAGGATACTTTCTGTCAAATTTATTCTACGAACTAGTGGACATTAAAACGAACCATATTAATTATATAACGACTTAAAACATTGTTATATTAATTAATCTTAATCTGATTAACAAGTTACATTCCAATCAGATTTATTCCGCCGCGATTATTTTTAGTGACGATTGTATTCAACCCCCCCTTCTACAATCGTTCCAGGACCTAACAATCCTTTGATGCTATATCAGCCACAATGATATCTCCTCGCTTAACGAACTGTCGTATGAGGTGATACTTACGCTCTATGTGTTTCGCTGCCTTATGGGCCCGTGGTTCCTTTGTATTCGCCACAGCACCAGTGTTATCACAATAAATCGTGATTTGCTGTGGCAGATTAGGAACCACATCCAAATCCAGCAGGAAGTTTCGGAACCATATAGCCTCTTTGGCTGCCTCCGAGGCTGCCACATATTCGGCTTCCATGGTTGAGTCCGCGATGCATTTCTGCTTCACACTCCTCCATATTATGGCTCCACCTCCCAAAGTAAAAACACATCCCGAGGTGGACTTTCTCTTATCCTTATCTGTCTGGAAATCCGAATCGGTATACCCCAGAGGCACTAAATCAGAGGACTTGTAAACTAGCATATACTCCTTAGTCCTTCGCAGGTACTTGAGTATTGCTTTTACGGCACTCCAATGTTCTTGTCCTGGGTTTGACTGGTATCTGCTAACCATGCCCACGGCAAAGCAGATATCAGGCCTCGTACATAACATTGCATACATTAGGCTCCCACATGCCGAAGCATAAGGAACTGCCTTCATGTTCTCTATCTCCTTAGGTGTCGAAGGACACTGCCTCTTTGATAGAGTAACTCCATGTCTGAAGGGTAAATTACCCTTCTTGGAGTCCTGCATGTTAAAACGAGCTAATACGTCATCTATGTAGGGCTCCTGAGATAAAGCCAACATCCTTTTCTTGCGATCCCTTATAAGTTTGATCCCAAGGATGTATGCTGCTTCACCTAAGTCCTTCATTTCAAATTGTTTGAACAACCATGCCTTTATTGAAGACAACATCTTAACATTGTTTCCAATGAGTAAAATGTCAACAACATAAAGCACTAGAAAAACCACTGCATTTCCCTCACATCTCTTATACACGCATGCTTCGCTTGGACATTGATCAAATCCATATGACTGGACTGCCTGATCAAAGCGAATGTTCCAATACCTAGAAGCTTGTTTAAGTCCATAAATAGACCTCTTCAGCTTACATACAAGATGCTCTTGGCCTTCTTTAATGAATCCCTCTGGTTGCTGCATATAGATGGTTTCCTCAAGATTTCCAGTAAGGAAAGCTGTCTTGACATCCATTTGCCAAATCTCATAATCGAGATGAGCTGCTATAGATAAAAGAATACGGATTGACTTAAGCATGACTACCGGCGAAAAAGTTTCCTCATAATCGATACCTTCTTTCTGAGTATACCCTTTCGCAACAAGTCTTGCTTTCTAGGCTTTCACCTTTTTGTCTGATCCCCTCTTTTTCTTGTAGACCCACTTACATCCAATAGGTTTTACACCTTTGGGTGGTTCCACGAGCTCCCAGACCTGATTAGAATACATAGATTCCATCTCAGAATTCATTGCCTTTTGCCAAAGACTTGCATCTTTGTCTTGTATTGCCTCTTCGTATGTCCGGGGATCATCATCATGTTCACCAGAGACCAAGTCCGAAGACTCTCCCAAAAACACGAATCTTTCGGGCTGTCGAACAACCCTCCCACTACGACGAGGAACTGGTGCGGTATTAGTGACCGGTTGCACAGTCTGCTGTGGTTGTTCTACTTGTACTACAGGTTCATTATTCGTCCCTCCCACTAATTCCTCTAAAACTATACTACTCATGGGTTTGTGATTCATTATATAATCTTCCTCTAAGAATCTTGCATTGGTGCTAACAGTGACATCCCGATCCTTAGGACTATAAAATAAATAGCCTTTTGTTCCCATGGGGTAGCCTACAAACAGCTTTACTTCTGTACGAGATTCTAGCTTAGTCGCGTTCTTGTTCAGCACATGTGCTGGACAACCCCATATCCGAATGTGTCTCAGACTCGGTTTGTCCCCGGTCCACAATTCTAAAGGGGTTTTAGGAACCGACTTAGAAGGTACTAAGTTCAGAAGATAAGCTGTTGTTTCTAAGGCATGTCCCCAAAATGACTTGGGTAAATCCGAATAACTCATCATCGATCTAACACTCTCTAAAAGAGTCCGGTTCCTTCTCTCTGCTACACCGTTCTGCTGGGGTGTGCCTGGTGCAGTCAACTGGGATTCTATCCCATTTTCTGATAAATATTCCCTGAATTCCCCAAGCAAGTATTCGCCACCACGATCAGATCGTAGTGACTTGATACTTTTATTATATCGCTTCTCCGTTTTAGCTTTGTACTCTTTGAATTTCTCAAAGCACTCAGACTTACGGCGCAACAAATAAACGTACCCATATCTAGAATAATCATCAATAAAAGTGACGAAATACTCATAACCACCTCTTGCTTGGATATTCATAGGTCCACATAAATCAGAGTGAACCAATCCTAACACTTCTTTGGCTCTATTCCCCTTTGCCTTGAAAGGCCTTTTGGTCATTTTACCTTCCAAGCAGGATTCACAAACTGGAAATGGCTCCACTGCCAATGAGCCTAAAGGCCCGTCTACTACCAGTCTTTGAATCCTCCTCAAGTTAATATGACCTAATCTCAAGTGCCAAAGATATGTTTGGTTCAAACTAGAAGGTTCCTTTCTTTTATTAGAGGTAGAAGATGTGTTGTTCAATACCCTATGTTGTAGTTGCAGTGCGGGTTGACTAGGATTAATTATATACAAATTGTCTTGCAATGTACCAGAACATATAATCCGTTTATTCATCATAATAGAAACATTACGATCCAAACAAACATTATAACCATCCATAGCAAGTTTAGAAACGGAAATCAAATTCCTTCTAAAAGAAGGTACATAAAGACAATTGTTCAAAACCAAAATCCTATCTGAACCAAAAGATAAATGAATAACTCCTACTGCAACTACTGCTACTTTCGTAGCATCTCCCATGAACACGTATATCTCGCCATCTCTAAGCATTCTGGATTGCTGGAACCCCTGCATAGAGTACAAACATGATCAGTGGCTCCAGTATCTACACACCAAGTGCTCGTAGATATAACCGCTATAAATGTTTCTGTAACTAGAGAAAGAGACATACCAGTATTGTTTGTCTTCTTAGGAAGAGGACAATCCTTTTTCCAGTGACCCGACTGCTTGCACCGGTAGCACTTCCCCTTAGGCTTTTTCACACCACCTTGAACCCCCACTGTCTTCACAGCTTGCTGTGTCTGAGCCTTTTTCTTCTTCTTATTGCCTTTCGGCTTAGAGGAAGAACCTTTCTCAGCCACATTCACTTGAACACTCTGGCGAAATAATCCTTCAGCTGCCTGAAGTTCTGTCAGCAGTTCCGCAAGACTATACTGCCTCTTGTTTATATTGTAATTCAAGCGGAACTGCTCAAAACTCTTGGGCAAGCTCATAAGGACAATGTCAATCTGGGTTTCCCCGTCAAGCTCAGCACCAAGGATCTCTATCTCATTCAGATGTGACATCATCTTGAGAACATGATCCCTTACAGGTGTACCTTCAGCCATCTGAGTGTTCATTAAAGCCTTCATGGCTACTTGCCTAGCAGCCCTATTCTGATCTCCAAAAACTTCCTTGAGATTAAAGAGCATATCCGAAGCAGTGGCCATAGCCTGATGCTGATACTGCAAAACACCCGACATTGGTGCCAGAATGTAACATCGCGACATCTCATCAGCCTTTGTCCACCACTTATAATACTCTTTCTCCTCATCAGGAGCATCAGCAGCAGGCTGCTCAGGCCTGGGTTCATAAGTGCAAAACTTGTACTCCTCAGCAGTCAACACAATGTCCAAATTACGTTTCCATTCAATATAGTTAGGTCCGGTAAGTTTGTTATCCTTAAGTATGGTGAACAGTGGATTAAACCCCATTATATCCTGAGAATCATGCATGAAAAAATCACATTACACATAAAGAAGGGTGCATAAAAAATTAAGTCCTATTGGTTCCTCTAACAATTATTAAAATTAAATGCACTAACGTTTAAACACCATAAGTTTCTGGTACGTCACGATGGGTGACATGTATACCACCTAAATTTGTTTAGACGTTACTTCGGTCCTATTACTAAACAATAAGCCACGTTGGGGTGGTCTATATTATTTTTTCATAGCTAAGTGTATACCATCATCAAATCTTAAATTACCCGAAACCTATGGAACTTGGTACGCCACGATGGGCGGCATGTATACCTTCCAATATTTCTGGAATAGAATACTTCAATTCAATATTCGTGTCTGGTTCGATTTCTAGGCAGTGGAGGAGTCACATCGGTCTCACTTAATACCCATAAGCCTTCGAAATTGCCCCAAATCAGAGATAAAGAAAATTCGTATCTATTCGTATTAATTCAAGAAGTTTGTTTCAGTAATATCTATAACATTCTAGGCACCATAAATTACATGCCACGATGGGTGACGTATACATAATTTATATTCGCCTTATATGTTAAATTACATACAAACAATGATGGAGACCATGGGATTTAATACCATATTAACTCCCTCTCCCACTTAGAATTTACTTTGAGGATTTTAATCTAGATGCATCGCCCTATGTTATTTCTTCGAAGTCCACATGCATACTATCATGGTTATAGCAACATAAAGAACACATAACATGGCAGCATACTAGCATGATTAAAGCATTAATTAAAAACATCCCTATGTCCATGTCATTCTAGCATGCGAAGGGTTAGTATCACATGGCATAACAACACAAACAAGAAACACATAATAACAATAATCAAGAATCATAATAAAGCACATCCACTATTATGGCCCCGGAAAAAACAGCTTCGAATTCATCCTTCGACAGAATCCAGATTTGTCCAGAAAACTTCGAGAGCCCGTTTGGAGGCCTAATCGGCCTTAGAATGCCTCGAAAAGTTCCGAAAACAGCCTCGAAAACACCTCAACCGGGGTTCTCCCAAGTTGTCACTAGCTCCGTCTCGTTCTGCCGTCTCCGAAAAGTGCTCGTTCGCCCAAATCGGACACCGTATGCAAAAGTTATGACCAAAACAGTGCAGCACCCCCGAAACCCTAATCGCAGCAGCAGAAGATCCTTGTTTCTTGCATCCCCGTTGATCAAACAATTACACACAAATTGTACAGACGAACCAGCCTATTCTATTACATCAGATTCTAATCTAAAACAATTACAAATTGAATTACAAGATTAAAACTATCACGATCAACCCTCGTGATTTACAACAGCCATGATAAACCACGTGGAATCCAAACATAACAGAATAATTAAAACACGGCCATAATAGTGGACAACGACCTGCATCACAGAATCACTATATACATGCATATATAATCATGACATGGACTACATATCATAAATCGCAGAACCGCAACCTCGCTTTGATGCCATTGTAGGAACAATCGGATCTTGGCCCTGTGTTTTATGATACTTATTAATAGTTCGAACAGAATATTAACCTTAATCGCTACGGCGCAAGCGATTCAAATCCACGTCTTCTACTGTATTCCGTGATTCTCCTTGGACGAAGTGTCGCCTTCGATCTCCCAAGGTGTGCCTCTCCTTAAAGCTCCGAATAACCAAAACCCTAGCTGTCTCCTTGAGAAAAACGTCTGCCTCTCTCTGACTCTAGGATTAATTTGTTTTGGTGCGTCTTTCAGCTTTAGGAGAACGAGAATATATATAGGCTACAGCAGGGATCATGGATCATTAGGTCAGGCCTTCCAATGACATTCCGGGCCAGGCCCAATGTCATTAAATATTAATTCTATCCACTAAAGAACTAATATTTGCACTACCTTTCCTAATTCCGTAAATTAATTATTTAATTCGGCTCCCATATTAATTGCTTATAAATTCCCCATGTTTAAGATATCGCATGTCCATTAATTAAATTAATTTTTGACAATTAATTTAATCAATATCTTTTATCCTTGATCATCCACTCAACCTTATAATTATGCAAGAACAAATCTGCCTGCAGGACTAAAGCATAATTATCTTTATGAGCTTTCAAGAGGACATCATCACCCGAATATATTTTTCGGACATGGTTTCCTTCTATAGTCAATATCCCACTCTGTATATAATGTCATTGCCCAATACCTAAATTCGTAATTTAAAATAAATTACTTAATTTATGAGTCAAGGCATGTGCATTAAATACAAGTGTCAATCACTATATCCGGATTAAGAACTTAAGCATTAATAACATCATAGAATCTTAGTTCTTTATTGTCAGAATTAAAGAGACAATTATTCTACTATTTTGATCCCGTTCAATATACACAAAGTATATAAATATTATTCAATAGTCAAGACAAACTATTTCCAAATAATACTTCAGCCGTTCCAGTGGTTTGTCTAACACCACTGCGACTGTGAACCTTTATTATATTGTATAAGGAGTCTGACAATCTAATCTTCTGCTATCCCATTTGATACTAGATTGTCTACAATATATAATATACAGACAATGTGAAAACATGCATTGAAGATTCTCAAATAATTGTTATATACTTCAAACGAATATTTCAGTATAACCCTAACACCTACAAGTACAAACCTACTGTCAACAGGTTTCAAAAAGGAGGTTACTCATCTTCTACAAGCAAAGGAGGATACAAGACTGGGATGGTGGATAGAAGCAAGTTCAAATGCTTCAACTGTGGTGAACCTGGACACTTTGCAACTGAATGCAAACAGCCGAAGGTTCAAGGAAAGAGAAAAGATTCGTACGATGAGCTGAAGCAGAAGTATGATGCACTAGTGAGAAAGCATCAGGGTACTTCTGGAGGTCAAAGCTTCAAGAGCAAATCAAATCTGGCAGAAGGGAAAAGCTGGGATGATACAGATAGTGATGAAGAAGAGCAGATTGGAAATGTTGCTCTTATGGCTAATGCTGGATCATCTTCACCTCCTCCTTCTGGAAGCTTTCAGGGTGCCAGTGGAGTTGTTCGAGTTACTTGGGTGCTTGACAGTGGAGCGTCAATGCACATGACTGGCAATAGATCCCTGCTGGAAGACATAAGAGAAGGAGCTGGCCCAACAGTCAGTTTTGCTGATAATAGCAAAGGTCGTACTATGGGATATGGCAAGTACAAAATTGGAAGGATCATCATAGAAGATATTGCTATAGTTGGAGGACTTCAACAAAATCTCCTGAGTGTCAGTCAGTTTTGTGACAAAGGATATTATGTTCATTTTGAAAAAGAGATATGTATCATTAAACATATCAAGGATAAGCGTCCTTCACTATGTGGCATAAGGAAAGGCAATATATTCGTAGCTGATTTGTCTTCAGGACCAGGAAACGAAGTTCACTGTTTCTACGCCAAAGCGTCTGCTGAAGATAGTTGGTTATGGCATAAGAAACTCTCGCACCTCAACTTCAAAACCATGAACTCTCTAGTCAAGAGAGATCTAGTGAGAGGTTTGCCTTCCCTGGAATTCTCAACTGATGATCTCTGTGAAGCTTGTCAGAAAGGAAAAGCGAAGAGAGCATCTCACAAAGGCAAGACCATCAATACCATTACAAATCCACTTCATTTACTGCATATGGATTTGTTTGGCCCCGTGAATGTTGCATCAATTGATGGAGGAAGATATGCCTTAGTCATTGTGGATGACTTCTCGAAATTTAATTGGGTTTACTTCCTGGGCTCTAAGGATGAAACCCCGATGACAGTGATTGATCATATAAAGTTAGTTGCATTGGATAAAGGTGTGCCAGTCAAAGCTGTAAGGTCAGACAATGGCACGGAATTCAAGAATCAAACTCTAATCAACTTTTACTCTGAAAAGGGAATTAGAAGGCAGTATTCAGCACCAAGGACTCCTCAGCAGAATGGAGTCGTCGAAAGAAAGAATCGTACATTGATTGAAGCTGCAAGGACTATGATTGCTGAAGCAAAGCTTCCACTGTACTTTTGGGCTGAAGCTGTGTCTACTGCCTGCTATACCCAAAATAGAACTTTGATCAATAAGTGTAACGCCTGTAATATTTGACTAATATATATATTACAGTATTTCATTTTGGAGATATATTAAATTTTGTGTTTTAATTGCCAAACTATGTGAATTTGACTCGTTTATCGTTACATGACTTTCGTATGTCGTTAAAATGTACTTACATGACTTTTGGTGAATAATTCTCGCTACGCGATTAAATAATATTACTAGTTGCGGCGGTTTTGACTTTATATTAATAAATGTGATCGTTGTCGCTACCCGATTAAATAATAATAGAGATATATGCGATTTAGTGATATTTGATAAATTGTGAGTAGCCGATAAACTTTAACTTGTAAAATAGCGTTTGGCATATATATTCTTCTTGAGATTTTACGTGTATTATATTCGTGTTTTATATTTATGAGGAATGTGACTATTAGAGCTCTACTTGTTATATTTCTTTTAAAATTCATTCCTTGTCCAAAATTTGTGAAAACTATTTTATTAAACTTCTAAAATCTCATATTATTTGTGATATTAATTTCATGATTTATCGATTTGTACTTTAATTATCAAAACTCTTTCTTTTAATACTCTTTTAATCACACTTTTATTAATTATCAAAAGACTACATTACCCTTGCATGCAAACACCTCCCACATTGCTTCCAAGGACAAGCTAGTCATTCTACACTCCACTACCACTAGTTGGTCAAGTCAAAACACTAGAAAACAAAGTATCACATGCTTCCACACTCCACTTATACATATACACCAACAACAAACAAACCCACTCCTTTCATCTCTCTCTTCTCTCTCCCTCACCCTCCCTCTCGGCTGAATCTCTAAACCCTCCCCTCTCTCCACCATTTTCTTCCATTCTTCTTCATTCCAAGCTTTTGGAGGCCAAGACTTTCACTCTCTAAGCTTGCATCTTCACTTGAGGTTAGAAACTTGTAATGCATGTTGAATTGGAGCCGAAATGGGGCTTTGATCGTTATGGATTTAGAGTCACCATTTTGGAGGTTCCTATATGATGATCTTGATGTGTTTTGGTGAGGTTTTACATCTCATTTTAGCCAAAAAGCACTTGTTCGTCACCCTCGGCAATGAACTTAAAGAGAGCCGAAGGGAATGGTTCGGTTTTAGCATTTTTATTCGAAATGTATGATGTTTTGTATGTGTTTCAAGTGATTTTGATCTTCTACTATGAGTATGTTAAGTATTAGAGCTTGCATGTTGAGATTTGCTTAAGATATATGAATATTATAGTGGTACCATGACCCCTACATTCGAATGGATGCCATTTGTGGTAACTTGGAGTTTTTGTGTGATTTTGATTAATGCATGCCATGATTCTTGTGAGATATGGTTAGTTCTTATCATATATGATAGTTTAAAATGATGAATAATAGTTATTTGTGAGAATTACCATGTGTTATATTCGAATTTATGCATATATATATATATGCCCCTGAAATTCTGCTCTGTTTTACCTCTAGATATGCCTCGGTTTTGTGCTCTTAGATGGCTAAATTTTGTAATATCTTACTTTTTGTGACTAGTCAGTAGGTGTATGAATATTGTAGAATAGGATTGTGGCTTGTTTTGTTGGTTTGAGGAGTTTTGGAGGGTGTTAAGGTGGAAGGAGACACACACACACACCATGGCAGATTTTTGCACCCTAGAAACCATGAGAAATAGATGTGTCATGCTTAGGCCCTCATAGGCCCAAGTCTCCTGGAGTTGGGACTTGATGTATACAAGTCTCCAGTAGCCATAAAAGTCATAAAAACCATCATTTACATAGATGCACACACACATCTTTGAGTATAGGGCAGAACAGGGCACTTTAAGATTAATTGTGTCCTTGAGTGGTTAACACCTTGTCAATGATGAGGCCCTCATGGGGCCTTGATTTAGATGAGCTCAGGGAAGTATTAGAGCATCTCCAACGGCGTTGGTTATAATCGTTCGCTAAATTGGACCTGTAAGACATTATGTAAAATTTGCTGAACCTGTAAGACATTTTGCTACAATTGTACTGGCTATATTGGTTGGCTATAATTTAAAAATAGTATGTTATTAATATTTTAAATTGTTAAAATTGAATATATCAGTTCAAGATGGTAATAAATGATGTACAATCTTCCTACAGATTTTGTTACAGACCTCTAGAGGTTCGACAAATTTAGCCATCCATAGGAGGTTGGCTAAATTTATAGACAACAGCTCATCATGGTTGGAATTGAGTTTTTGGAGCTGTTGGCTAAATCTTTTTATTTTAAGTATGCCAACTCACCTTTTAGCCAAGGGCTTTAGATGGTTGGAGATGCTCTTAGGAAGCTATTTGAGTCATTGTATTGGTGTAGTGAGTGAGTTTAGTGAGTCTCAAGTTGGTAAGTTCATGGCAGTCCCCACAGCAGGGCAGGGTGCTCTGTGCCAACTTTGTTTAGAAGCCCAAGGAGGCCTGAGCAAGGCCTTAGTGTCATTCCAAGTGCACAACTTAGATTTAAGTCTTAAGTACCCAGTAGAGTCACAATTTCACCAAGGCACATAGTGGAAACACTTGTTTTTGCCAAAACCCCCAAGAGGTGCCAAACTGCCAAGGCAGAATGGTCACTTTGGTACACTAGTTTTTAAGGACCTGTATAGGAAAGGCCTTTGAGTCACACCACTTCATAATGTTAGCTTAGGATCATATTAACCTTTAGGAGTCAGTTTAGAGTGAATACCTTAAGTGGAGATGCCTCATTTCCACTAAGGGACACAAGTGTCACACATGGAGTCATACTTTAGAGTTCACTTAAGATGCATTGCATTTGAGTGTGTCATCAGTGAGGCCTTGACCTCATATTGAGTCCATGAGTTAGTTTTAAGTCAAATTAGATAGTGCAAGTTAGTTTAAGTCAATTCACTTAGTGTAGATGCATTATTTTACCAAGGCACCCAAGTGTCGCCAAGGTAAGCATACTAGTGAGTCACTTAGGTTGCACTTCACTTGTAAGTCTTGGGTAGTGGGGCACAAGTGTGCCTTACTATTAATTTGTTATTTGAGGTCAGTAGAGTATGGTTAGGAGGTATTGGTCTTAGACCTTATGTGCTACTTGATTAAATGCTTAATTGACTTAGGAATAATTAGAGATTATTAAGTAATATAAGTTAAGTAACTAAGTGCCATGCTTTACTTGTTATGTGCATTACTTGATGATTATGTTACTTGTTTTAATTAAGTTTAAGTGTATATTTAATATATATGTATATATATTTATTTATATATATGTATATACATTTATACGCGAAAGGGTAGTTAGTGACGAGGATACTATTAATTATAGGTGAAAGTAGGAGGCCAGGCAAGGAACCCCTAGAAGCATCTATACAAGAGTTCAGTAAGCTTTATCCAGGCAAGTGAAACTCTTCCTTTATACTTGCTTGATAATTGTATACCTTGTGAACGTTGAATTACTGTTTACTTAGAACTGAATTACCTCAACACCCCTCATGATCATGACTTTGGATACCAATAATACCCTTAATACTTGAATTACCTTTTTCATATAATATCACCCTACAACCACATGATTATACTCAAATAGTCCTTTGATGAATAGTGAGAACTTGATACCCCACATTAAACTGAATTATCTCATTTGGAACCCCGTTCTTAATAACATCCTTTACTTAGAAAGATCACTTGTATTTTGAAAACACCCTTGCTTATAACTTGTCTTTGATCAAGACCCCTTTTTGAAAATGATTTGATTTGAAATGACCTTAAAAGGAATTGGATAATAATTTTATATTAAGACTGAGGCGCCAGTCATTTATTGCAGCATCAGTAGCGGGGAGCCTGATGTCTGTTTATGGCCAATGTGTGCCGAGGATCCTCCCTGGTTGAATCACTTTATGTGGTTCGGAGCTTGGTGTGGGCTGATCACCCCTCAATGCTCGTAGCGCTGTGTGTTTCCAATTCCAATAAATTGATATCCCACATTGCACCTTTACTTGTGTTTATACCTTGTGATATCTGTTGTTGCTTTTGCACTTATTATCTTGCATATTGTGAACTGTTATATATACTGCTTTCACTTGCTGAGCTTTTTGCTCATATATAATGTTGTTATTATAACCCTTCAGTGAAACCCGAGAATGGCCCGATTCAAGCAGACCGCACGTAAATCCACCTCAGGCAACGGGATTGCTTACCGCCGTATGATGGAGCAGGTTGGGAACTCGTAGTTCCCTAGTTAATTTCTTTTAGTCTTTTGGGATTTAAAAACTGTAGTAATGACTTAGATTTAATTTGGGTTGTAATAACTTTAGTTGTTGTTCATACTCATTCCTGGTGATCCGGGGATTGTGGATTTAGATTTTAGTTCTAATATTTCATAACTCTATAATTCTAGTTTATTTATCGTTTATGCATGCTTTAGTCGGTTAATTATGTTGAGTCCGTCACAATAAGGATCATATGAAAACTCCATTTCATCTGTATGACAACAAGAAACCTTATGTCAAACATCTTCATGTCTTTGGAGCCAAGTGTTATGTTCTCAAGGATGGAGAAGAGAACTTGAACAAGTTTGAGCCAAAGGCATCTGAAGGAATTTTTGTTGGTTATACTAATAATGCTTATAGAGTTTTTGTAATTGATACTCTGTCAGTGAAAGTTAGTGTCAATGTTACATTTGATGACACTAAACTCCAACGTTTACAATCTGCTGATCCATCTGAATCTCTGAAGTTTGACAATTATCCAGATTCTGATTCAGATGATGATGTGCCACCTGAGGTTGCAACAGGTGATGACAACAATGATAATGATCCAGACAATGGTGGAGGAAATGGCAATAATGCTGGAGATTCCACTGATGCTAATGGTGGATCATCAAGTCAACCTAGCAACAACTCAGGGGGAGCTGGTGGATCAACTAGTCATACACTTCAGCTTACTGACAATACAGCTGAATCATCAAGGACACAACTTCCAAGGGAAAGGATTTGGACCAGAGATCATCCCTTTGATCTGATTATTGGTGATCCTGATGTTGGTGTAAGGACTAGAAGTGCTACGACAAATGAATGTCTATTCTCTGGATTTCTATCACAATTAGAACCAAAGAAAGTTGATGAAGCACTTGTTGATCCTGATTGGGTTCTTGCCATGCAAGAAGAACTCAATCAATTTGAGAGACAAGAAGTCTGGGCCCTGGTTCCAAGACCAAAAGGAAAGTCTACAATTGGAGCTAGATGGGTCTTCTGTAACAAGTTAGATGGTGATGGCATTGTTGTAAGAAACAAAGCCAGACTGGTTGCAAAAGGTTATTCTCAGGAAGAAGGAATTGATTACGATGAAACCTATGCTCCAGTTGCTCGTCTTGAAGCCATCAGAATATTTCTTGCATTTGCTGCACACTCCAGATGGATGTGAAAAGTGCATTTCTGAATGGAAATCTAGAAGAAGAAGTATATCTGGAACAGCCCCCTGGCTTTGAAAATCCAGAGTTTGCTAATTTTGTGTACTTCCGATTCAAAGCTGTCTATGGGCTCAAGCAGTCACCAAGGACATGGTATGACACCCTCTCTGAATTTTTAATTGAAAACAATTTTACTAGAGGTGTCATAGACAAAACTCTCTTTTACAAATTACATGATAATAATATGATATTTGTTCAAATATATATTGATGATATTATATTTGGTTCTACTAACGATAACTTGTGCAAGAGGTTTGCTAAGGTAATGCAGAGTAATTATGAGATGAGTATGATGGGTGAGCTGTCCTACTTCCTTGGTCTTCAAGTAAGCCAAAAGGAAGATGGAATATTCATTTGCCAATCAAAATATGTCAGAGATCTTCTGCGAAAGTACAATCTAGAAAACTCTTCTCCGGCAAAGACACCCATGGCCACTGCCACAAAGCTTCACCAGGATAAATCTGGTAAGAAAGTTGATATCTCAAGCTATCGAGGTATGATTGGCTCATTACTCTATCTCACTGCAAGTGGACCAGATATGATGTTTGCAACATGTTTATGTGCTAGGTTTCAGGCTGATCCTAAGGAATCACATCTTATAGCCGTCAAAAGAATCTTTAGATATCTTAAGGGTACACCTGGTTTAGGTATTTGGTACCCTCAGAATACTGGTTTTGACTTAACCGGCTATACAGATTCTGATTATGCAGGTTGCAGGATTGATAGAAAGAGTACGTCTGGAAGCTGTCAATTTCTAGGACGTCGGTTGGTTTCCTGGTACAGTAAGAAGCAACACTCAGTGTCCACTTCTACTGCTGAAGCTGAGTACATTGCTGCTGTCAGTTGCTGTGCTCAGATTCTCTGGATCAGGAATCTATTAAATGGTTATGGTATTAATGTTAACAAAATTCCAATATTTTGTGACAACACCAGTGCCATAGCCATTTCAAACAATCCAGTGCAACACTCCCGGACCAAGCACATAGATATCAGGTATCATTTTATTCGAGAACATGTCATGAATGAAACTGTGGTGTTACATTTTGTACCCACGGCTGATCAAATTGCTGACATCTTCACTAAACCACTTGATGAATCCACTTTCTCTAAGTTGGTTTGTGAGCTAGGGATGTTAAATATGCCATGATTCTCTTTGTATATATTACATATTTTCTTTATATATTATTATATATATTTGTGAATTTTCTGTGTAATTATATCTATTTTATTAGATTTTATATAATTGTTTGTAAATTATCTGATAATTTTCTGTATAATTATGCATGTTCATATATGTCTCTGTAATTTTCTAAGTGTTGCACACTCCCCTGTATTATTTTTCAAGCATTTAGATAATTATTTGTGTCTATTTTGTATTTTTCAAAATTAATTAAGCATAAATATTAGTTCTTAAGTTAATTCATTTTTTTTATGAATTAAAGTTAAATTCATAAATATTTATATTTAATTAAAGATTGGACTTTACAAAATATTTATGTAATTTATAATATATTCTATGTAGTAGATTTTTGATTTTAAGTGTAAAAAGTTTTGTTTTTAAAGAAAATCAAAAATCATATTATTTGTGTATATATTTCTGTTTTTCATTTTATTTAACTCAGCATGACAATCTAAAAGATTGTCATACCGAGTCTGTATACCGGTTTTAGTTTATTCGGTATGACAATTTGAAGTTTGTCATACAAGTCTCGTTTAAACTCGGTATGACAATCATAGCAATTGTCATACCGAGTTCTGACTTCACCTACCACAGCCGTTTTAAAACTCGGTATGACAATCGAAGCGATTGTCATACCGACTTTTAAAATCCGTATGACATACTTATACATTGTCATACTACTGTACCACTTCATCTTCATACACACTGCCGAGTATATACATACATTCCACGCGATTCCTTCATCGATTTTTCAAGTTTTTTCGATACAAAACTTGCTGGTTACTTATTTCAAGCTATAATTGCTTGCTAGTTACGTTGATTTTCACGTTTTAAGACGAATTGCTGCCGATTTTTTCTTCAAACCGAGTCCGACTGAGTCGAACGATTTAGCCCGTTTTTGACCGAGTTCACGCGAGTCAGTACCGAGTTCGTGAATACTGGACCTTGGATTGCCCGATTTGTAGTTGATTTGGTGCAAAAGTTTTTGAAACCCTAATTTGGATTTTGAATTTCTTGGGTTTTAAGTCAATTTTAGGACTTGTTTGGCTAAGGAAGATTATTTGGGACTTTGTTGAGTTTGGTGGAATTATAATTGGCCATTTACAATTTAATTAATTTTTAATTCGAGTTTAATCAATTAATTCGAATTATTAGTTAATTGTTTAATTGTTAATTAATTATTAATTGAAATTTGCGAGAAATTTGAGAATTAATATTTTATTTGAAAAATTCTCGTTTAATTCAATTTTTAATTATAAATATGGCTGGCCAATTTGTTATCGGTGAGACGAATTACAACGGATATTTGGACCCTGATTCCAGCTTGGAGAGATTCCGTCCTTGGGTGAGATTCCTGAATAGTCAAAGTTTAGTCAGCACGGCGATCACTACATCTGCTGACTTGCAAATTAGACCACTCCAGGACGTTTACTCCTCTGCCATCAACACTACACTGCTGGATAGCTACAGGGTTTCTGGAAACATTGCTGGTGGACGAAGCATCACTGTATCTGTTGATGATATCAATAGGATTCTTGGATTTCCTCGTAACAACTTTGCTGAGATTCCTACCGATGATGAAATAATCCAGTTCTTTCAGACAATTCATTATCAAGGAGAGATTCATCTTCCAAGGATGCTGAAAGGGAATCTTAAACCTGAGTGGGACTTGTTATTCGATACGCTGGCGAAAGTCTTTTCACTTACAACTCGAAGCAACTACAATATTATATCCTCCCTTCTTCAAATCATTGGATTCTGCATTGTTCACAATCGACCAATCAACTTTGGCAAGTTGCTTCTTCAGTCGTTTCTATAGAAGTTGGGACCACTCAGCAGTCGATCTGTTGCACAGAATGCCAGGGTAGTATGTTTTTACCCTCGGTTCCTAATGCTCTTTCTGAATGATAAGATGACAGACGCGGAGAAGAACTCATATTTCAATTCTCCAATTGCACCAACTCCGCGTGTCTGTACAAAACTGATGAAATCTCTGACCAATAAGAGAAAACATGAAAATGTTCCCCTTGTCGTGACTCCATACTTGTTGGAACAGTTCAATGCTCAGCCTCAACTGCATCAGTTTCAAGTGGCACAACAACAACAACAAGATCAACAGCAGCAACAGCAACAACCTCAACCACAACCAGATCAACTACAACCTCAACAACCAGAACCACACCAATCACCACATCATTCCCCTCTACATCAAACACATTCATTTGAAGACGAACCTCAGGAATATAACTTCTTCGAAGCTCAACCGTCTTCATCTGAACCTCTACCACAACAACAACACAACCAATATATACCACAAACACAATCAACCTCACAACCACTGCCTGCTGACTCAACCTCAAATCCAGAGTTGCAGTCCTTTCGACAGGACCTACAGGTAGCTCAGGTACTTTCTAACCTCTCATTTAATTTTGATATTGATATGTCTGATTATGTTTGTGACCTCGATTTTGTTTTCCAGACTACCAGCAATGAACCTGACAACACACAGGTTCATAACCAAGCTGATGACCTTATTCAAACAACTCCTTCTTCTACAAACACAACAATCAACACTACTACTCAACCTATTCTTAAGATTGCCAGGAAAAGGAGTACGAGCAGTTTGACGAGTCAACCCGCAGCTCTGTCTTCCATTAAAAAGCCAAGGTTGGAAGCCCTGGAGACATCTGCAGCCTCATCCTTGCCTTCCCAAAAAGGCTTGGACGTGGAACAGGCACTGAAACAGTCTCTGGACTCATTCTTTCCACAGAATGAAGCCATTGAAATTGATCGCCCTGCCATGGTACCCTGTACAGAGTCAAGCACTGCGCTAGCACTCACGCTAGTGCAAGACCAAACAGATACACAGGTTTCTATGTTTACTGATTGCACAGTTTTTCAAAACCAAGTTAATATGTATGAAAACTATGCTGATCGCACTTTCTTTTATGATCAGGAGGTACTTGGCAGCGTGCAAGTAAATCTGCCCTCACAGGCATCCGGAGGACAATTTGTTCCTCCACTACCTTTGAACCCATCTCAGGGGACATTGGTAGTTTATACAGGTTCAGCTGGAAGAGTGGATACAATGAGTGAAGAAAGGCAAACACCGAGCGATACACATGCACGTGAGGCTAGTGAAACAGCTATGAGTGTACGTGAGGTGAGTGCACACACTAACCCGGCTGTGTTTGAGGAACAAATGGCTAAGCTGAAAGCTGAATTAGCCCGGATGATTGCTGAGAATGAAAGGCTAAAGGCTGCACAGTTGGTGACCCTAGAGAAGAAAGCTGATGAAAGGCCATCCAGTTCTTCCAGGGATGAGCTTAAGGAAGAAATTCATGAGTTGACTGTCGAGATGAGATCTAACCATGCTCTTTATATGTCAAAATTTGATGATATCGACAGAAAACTGGATCAACTCCTACGGAACTCAAAGTCAGATGCTGATACCTCCAGAGAGGATCCCTCAACTAAGGAGGAGATAGAGAAGATGGAGGAGATGGAGACAAAGGTGACAGGGGAAATAGTTCAAATCAAAGCAATAAAGGGAATATTTCTGAATCTGCTCCTGACAATTCTGGAAAGTCAAAAGGCAAAGAGCCGTTACATCAATCTGAGAATGTCTTCAATTCTGATAATTATGATGATTTTCCACAAGACATGGATGATGATGACGTCTTCGATGCTACTTACCGTCAAGCAGAGGAAGAAGGCAAATTTGAGGAGATCTATTTATTCCAGGATGAAGAACCTGTTGATCCTGAACACGAAGAAAATGTCCGGAAGTTTAAAGCTGAGAATGAAGCTAGGAAGCGTAAGCTTCGTGATTACCATAAACTTCTAGAGGACAAGCTGATCACTGAGGATCAAATCAAGAAAGAGAAGCAGAAAATATATGATGCTGCGTGCAAGCAGAAGAATCTTGATATAAAAAGGAAAGTCGGAAAAAGCTGGGACATAGCAAAGAGGATTTTCAATGGACCTCAAAAGGAGCGTTTCAATGACAGAAAGTTTTTATCTCTGATCTACGATCTTCGAGAGGTAAACCCTGACGAGGATATCTTTATGCATGCCTTCGCTTTAGAAATTGATTACTTGACTGTTGGAGTCAATAACTTGCTAGAACAGTGGGAGCTGATTGTATATACACGGAGAAATGGTTCATTTAGGTTATCTGTTGAATTTCTTAAATCATTCTCTGTGTCTGAGCTCTGGGTACTTCGCAATAAGGTAAAGCGATGCTCCAACCTGAACGAACTTCTTCGTGACAAGCTGTTGGATTGTGCTGTATTCAATAGTCCACAAGTTGTCAAAAATCCATATAGTATAAAGTTCGTTCACAAGGAGCTCTTAAGCACTGTATATCTGAATGAAGAAGCTTTACCTAAGTATCCTGCTAAGCAATTGGCTCTAGCATCCACTCTACTTCGAACCAAGGGCTTCGCTTCTAAAGCCAAGTCTGATGCTGATAATGTGATCTTGTCTTACTGCACCCGAAGGAACATTTCTCAATACTTTCGAAGGATGAAGGGTGTTACTAAATCTCAGCCATCAGACTTCCAGGAAGACCCTGTGGAGATGGAAGTGTTACATCAACTGGCTCTGGCAAGGGAACGTAAGAAGCGTGGTGAGTCCACTACATCAGAAGTGCCAACCAGAGAAGAACCGTCAACTCCTATTCTTCACGATTCTGATATCGAAGAAGGAGAAGTTGATCTTTAGATTTAATAAGGAATTTGTAATATATGTTCAGTAAGAACATCCTTATGTAATCTAATGTACTTGTTTGAATTCTGGTCAATGTTTAATAAAATACCAGAAACTTTTTGCTATTTACAATAAATGTTTAATCCTTTGTCTTATCAGTTAGTTGAGTTATCCTCTCGATAATTTGCATGTTATGTTAACAAACAAATAGGGGGAGATTGAAAGGCACATGTTTAGCCTATTTGTATTTAAGAGTATCAACTCAACTCTGATAAAAAAGAAAGTAAAATAGCAAGCTCTATTGAAGGAATCCGTACGAAGAACGTCAAGTGATTTATTAAAATCATATGTCTGAATAATTTCAGGCTGCTGCTGCACACCACTGAAAGAAGTTCATTAATATGTTCAAGCCTCAGTGTACAAATAATATTTTGTAGCACGTCCAGAAGTCCAGAAGGTATAAAGTTTTAATACTTTATTTATTCAAAAGATTCCAATATATTTCTACTTATGAAGAAGAACTACAAAGACAAAGACTCGACGAACAAGCCACTTCTCAAATGTTTAATTGATAAAGAATATTTGATTCAGCTAGATACAGATGAACCAGACAGTACATTTGTGTGTCAGCTACTCCGATTAAATATTCTGCATCAACAATAGGTGGTCGTTCAATCAAGACAAAGAATCAGATCTTTTAAAAGAGTCAGAAGACCTGCTGCTGAAGAAAGTGCTCAAGATAATTATTCTTTTAATTTATTCACATCTCAAAATAATTATATAAGTTATGTAATTTATTTATTAAATTGATTCACTCTTGAATTAATTTAATTTATGAATTTATATGATTAATATAATTAAGTCAATAATTATTGGATTAATTATATAAAAGAATATACAATTTATATTGTTTTTGGGCACGGTATGACAATCATATACATTGTCATACCGCACCTGTTGATTGCTTACAACCGAAGGTATGACAATCACCTGCATTGTCATACTGGTTGAATAAGGCATGACAATCACCTGCATTGTCATACCGAATTCAAGTGGTATGACAATCCAATGGTTTGTCATACCGAATTCAAGTAGTATGACATTTCTATGCATTGTCATACCGTTTCATACCTTAGCCACCAAGTCACATGTCATGCTGCATTGTCATACCGAATTTTATTTGGTATGACAATCCTTCAGATTGTCATACCAACCCAATTGTAGCATGACAATAGCTTAAATTGTCATACTGATCCTTGTAATTGTCATAGCACTTTGTATGATTGTCATAGCACTTTGCAGCATTGTCATGCCTAGCTTTGTCATACTAGTTCAAAGGTTTGCCTATAAATATGGCCATAACCTCTTCATTTGTTCTTGTTCATTGCCTTGTAAACTTTCAAGTTGCTTGTAACTTGCTATCATTATATCCACAGTTTTCTGTGCTTTGATCACTCGGTTGTTTTATTCCGCTAAGTTAGAATACATCCTGTCGAATTTATTCTACGAACTTTAGTGGACATTAAAACGAACCATATTAATTATATAACGACTTAAAAATTGTTATATTAATTAATTTAAATCTGATTAACAAGTTATACTCCAATCAGATTATTCCGCCGCGATTATTTTGTGACGATTGTATTCAACCCCCCCCCCCCTTCTACAATCGTATCTGGACCTAACAACACATGTCGCCACTCCAGTCAGGAACAAAGGGAAGAAAGACACAGTTGAGAAGGAAGTGACAAGTTCTTATCGTGCACCTACTGTAAAACCAACTTGTTCCAAATTGTTGAACAAGGCAGTCAATGGAGTACCTCCCGGTTCGATAAATGCTTGTCTAGCACTGCGGGAACAACAAAAATTGAGTGCTCCACCTCAATTACAAGAGGATGATGTTCCTCAACTTAATGTGGACCAAACTACAGATGAGGAGGAAGTTGTTAAAGGTACTTTGTACATGCATGATACTATGTTAGTTATATAAGCTGCTATATAAATATAAAATAATATATTCCTCTCACAGTAATTAAGAAATTGACTTTAGGTTCCATTTTTACCCTATTTTATTAGCCTAGGAATCTAGATTTATTGATCTACCTTGTGTTTCCATTTATAATGCAATCTTTGTTTTTTGTTTCCTATTTCACTATGAGCCGTAGTGAATTAGTTTCGTTTTAATTTGTTCTGTGCATGGAATATGATATACTAGCTCCTAGAGAACCTAGGGGACCTACAAAAATGATTAAAGTTCATGCAAGGACGGCTGAAAATAAAGTTGTCATTACGTTGAATGAAGATCATCAACCTGTTTCGGATAATCAGAAAATTCTCACAGAGCTCAGTAATTTTGTGGGAACACTAGCAAGGGATAACGTGTCACTTACTTATGTAAATTGGCATGTAGTTCCTGACAGCCTGAAGAAGCAATTGTGGGAACAAACTCTGGTACACACAATTGCATTAGTTCATACTTTTGCATTATATTGTAACAGTATAATTAACTGATTTTATGTTTGATATTTACATTTTTAGGCTAAGTATGTTATCCCTGAACAAGGTAGAAAATGGGTGTACAACACACTCAATGCTGCTTGGAGGCTTCACAAAAGTCGTTTTAAGACCAAGTACTATACCAGCCTTGAAACTGACGCAGAGAGGTTGGAAAAAAGGCTCCAAGAAATTTCACTAGAGGACTTTAAACTGCTCCTGGCATACTGGGGAGATGATGAAGTTAAGATATTATATCTACCATGTTGGATGCTAATTTAATTACATTTAATTAGCATGCTATTTAAAAAATTATGTAATCTGCATAATTTATGTTCTGCCTGATTTACAAGGATAACTACAAGATTAATGTAAATTTTATTATTTTCCTCTTTTAATTTCTAGAAACTGGCAAGGAACAATACTGTCCGTCGTAGTTTTTTAACTGAGACACACACTATGGGTCCAAAAACACTGGCACAAGTTCTGGAGGAGATGGTATATATCCTTATCTTATAATATACTGTGAAAGTGAATTTCGGATAACAATACATGTCCATTAATTGACCATTTTCGGATGCAATTCATGGCCATTAACTCCTATTGAATTCCTTATCTTATATTAACTTCTATTAAATTGATTTCCTTTTCTTCAATAATTGCAGAAAAAACAAAGCCCCGACCTTGCCTCGCCAACAGATGCGGAAGTGTTTCTGGAAACCCGTAAGCGAAAACCAGGGCAAGAGTACAAGTCAAATACTGAAAAAGTGGGGAAAATAATTGTAAGGACATTTCAAGTAGTATTAAATCTATCTTCATAATTCATTTCATAATCTGGTGTATCAATTTCTTGTAGACCGAGATCAAGAAACTAGTTAATTCTGGACAAGAAGTTGAAGCAAATTTAATGGTTAGCGGCGACAAGGAACATTCACGTGATTGGCTAGTAGGATGAGCCGGTACAAATCAAACTGGTCAATGCTCTGGTTCGGCAGCAATTCCTACGGAACAATATGTGCAGGAGTTGACCACAAAGATCAAGCATGACTTAGAAATTGATCTGGAAGCCAAAGTTAACCGCAAAGTGCAGGAAAATTTAACTTGGGTACTGAAAAAACTAGGGGATGCAAATCCTGATCTAAAATTAAATATCGGGGACTTTTGTGCTACGGTGTCCAGTGATCAAGATGACAACGGCACTCCTGTGACTCAAGGAGGGGCCACGTCATAGTCCTATTATTCTGCTATTGTTTAGAAGTAGTAAGAGTTCGTTATTTTGAACTTAATCTATGTAGTATGGCAGATTTTTTACTGTCTTAAGCCATTGAAAGATTTAGTACTTAGCTATTTTGTTGGTTATTGGGATTGGTAGTTAGTTGGATTTTGTGATTGTTGGTTTGGTAAAAGATTATGACAGGGTTGCTTTGTTGGTTGATGGCCTGTTAATTAGGAAGGGATTTATGATTGTCCAAAACTGCTATTGCAAAATTTTTATAAAAAGTGTTGCATTTTACTTTGTCCAGTGTTGCAATTTTTAATTTATTTAGTGTTTCATATATCATTTATCAGTGTTGCCAATATAAACAACATAGTGTTGTATATTATAATATTTAGTGTTGCAAAAGCTAGTGGGACCCACTAAATATTCGGATCATGTGGAACCCAACCATGACGTGGCAAGTGACTCATCAATGACATGGCAAGTGACTCATCAATGACGTGGCCGATGGACCCAGCTTACGTGCCAGGTGACGTGTCAGGAGGGACCCAGCTTACGTGGCAGATATAGTGGGACCCACCTCTGTTGTGTGTCCATCTTTACGGGCAACACCAATAAGTGTTGCCTTTATGAAACTGTGGTGTTGCATTATAGGTATAATGCAATATATATTCGTGGTTCAATAGATAGCCATAAGCATTGCCTTATAGGTCAACGGCAAGGCTCGCATATGCAACGCTCAGGAAGTGTTGCATATCTCGATTTCGTGACTAAGGCAACACCATTTGGGGTATAAGGCAACACTGTTGAGCGTTGCATATGAGCACTTAATAAAGCTAAGGGATGGTTTGTTTTCTTCTTTCAGGTATGCTACTCGAAGCTCTAGATGCTTGAAGCAAGTTTTGTTTTCTTCCATTGTATGAATAAGTTTGTAACTTGGATATCAATTCCAACTAATCAGTAAGTAGATTGAGTAGAAGGAATACTTTTGAAGTAATGAAACTCCACCTAACAAGTTCTTGTTGAATTTCTGCAAAGCGCACACACACAGATTTATTTTGTGATTGCAAGGCAAGCATACACAAACTCTCAATTATATATATACTTTTTATAACACAAGTAAGGAAGATAATTTGATTGTATAGTCTTACTATTAAAAATTACCATCCTTGGATAAATAAGTATCATTAGACTAGAAAACCTTGATTCAAGGTGAAAAGGCATTTTTATTAGCTTTTGTGTGTCAATTTAAAAATATAGCAATAGGAATAACAAATCTCCCTCTTTTGTTCTCTGGTCCCCCTCACTCCCTTGCATCCGCCACGAAGCTCCGTCGGCCTTGCCGACGCGAGTTCTGGCCAACAGCTCTTCACCCCTTTTCCATCAAAACCTAACTCCAATTAACTTACCAACAACGAATCCAATTCTGATTAACCCATATCAGTTATTAATAAAAACATAAATATGCATATAAACCCTTGCTTTATATTTTATTAGAGAGAGACACGGTTTTGTTCTATATAAAAATCTTGGATTAACATAATCCATCCATACAAAACATCACAAATCGCGGATCAAGTGGTGAACGAGGGAAAATGGTTATTTGAGGAGGCCGCTCAACGATTCAGCACTTGATAGGCAACTAATAAAAACGGTGATGTTAATGTATCAAACGGTGGTCCTCTAATCATTCGACCCATCTACATGTCAAGATTTCGACATTGAAAATAGAGGTGTATTCTACCCAATTCTTAAGTATATGTTTATGTGATTAGTTGTTTTTGTTAGTGTATATTATTTCATATGTTTTTAAAAGTGTTGTCGCTGGAACCCAGATTTTCTTATTATTTTTATATGGGAAAATAGATTTTTTTACCACCCAACTTATTATTTGTTTAGAAACCTACCACTGAACTATAATCTTTTTCTTTTTTGCCACTAATGTTAGGTTCGGATTTTTTTTTTGTCACTAACGTTAGGTTCGGATCTGATTATTAACACTATGTTATTCTTTTTAGAGTTAATTGCATTTGGCACCCCTTTGATTTCAGCATGTTGCACATTGCACCTAATAGTTTTGGAATAAACACTATGCAGCCCCATACTTTTTAACTCTTTTTAGCTCATAGACACTTTGCACCCTTTCCGTTATCTTCTACCGTTACCGTTAACTTTTGAAGGGCATTTTGGAAAATTTTATTATATTTAATTAAAATCAGACCTTTATTTAAATTTTCCGACCATTTAAACGATATTTTTCGGAAATCTATTTTTCGGTAGTCTGCAATATAATAGTTATCTGTGTCTATATCTTTATATGTAGTACTCCATATGTGTCCTAGGTAGTTTATCTTAGAGGACGAGAGTACAGATTTTTTTACTCAGAAAGGAAATCTCATAATTAACTTATGGAACTGTATTTATAAAAAGTGGGAACCTTAAAATACGTGACAAGTAGTGGTAAAGAACTATAAAGTGAAGTGATACTATATATTTGTGGAGTCTTAAAATAATTCATAAAACTAAATTTTTTAGGTTCTTAAAATGCCTGTTAAACTCTCGTACTTCAAGGTAAAGCAGCTAAGGGACATATAGATGACTGTATATAATGTTATATACACATATCATATCACCATAATATTGCAGACTACCACTATGTTTTTATAATGCTAAAAAAAACATATTGTTAATAATCAAATCAAACCATAACGTTAGTGACAAAAAAAAATCCAACGTTTTTTAAAGAAAAAAAAACCAACATTAAATTTTATTCTAAAAAAATATAATAAAATAATTTTTGAAATTTTTTGGAGTCTCAAAATGCGTGTCCAACTCTTGTCCTCCAAGGTAAACTACCTAGGACACTACATAAAGATATAGACACATATCAGATCCCCGCCATTATATTACATACTAACACTAAATTTTAATAATACTAAAAAAATAACATAGTGTTAATAATCAGATCCGAACCTAACGTTAGTGACAAAAAAAAGTCCGAACCTAACATTAGTGACAAAAAAGAAAAAAATTATAGTTCGGTGGTAGGTTTCTAAACAAATAATAAGTTGGGTGGCAAAAAAATCTATTTTCCCTTTTTATATTTGTGCATGATAATCAATTATTGGAGGTGGTGTTCTATGATTTAGTTTTGTTTAATCTAGAAGATGAGAAAGTTGGTGAGTTTTAGTCAAAATTTTAATAGTATATTATGTGCATGATATGTTGTATTTTGACAATTATTTTTCGAGTTACAAGCCTGTTTGCAATTGTGGTTTTAAGCTTTTAGGGGTTAGAGTTTGTATATGGTTCTTGTTAGTGACAATGAAGAGATTTTGGTGATTCTATGTTGGTGATGATGAGATGGTATTTTCATTTAGTGTGATTTTGAATAGAATATTATTGATTAATTTTCTTGCATGATTTTAAGTTTTGTTTTTTACAACTAGTAAATTTCTTGCAACTTTAATTCTATTGAATTGACTTTAATAGTAGTAAATGATGATTTAGTTTTAGTTATATTATATGACTAGTTGACTTGCTTGATTGTTGTTATTTTTGAATTTTATTTTGCTTCTCAAGTTATTGCTTATAAATATATGCTCTAAATGTTTTAATCCTCATTGATTAGAGTTTAATGCAATTTATTATCTGCTGTATAATTACTTGCAATCTTGAATATGGATTTTATTTGTACCATTTATGGGTGGCCATGATTGGTGGCGTAGAATTTGGCCTTCTATACGGCAATTTGGTGCCATTTTGTTGGCTCGTATATCATATTTAATTTGTTTCTTAAAATTTTAGATATTATTTTGAAAATTAGAGTTTATATTTTAGCATTTATATTTTTAATACCTATAGTATTAATTATCTTCTTAGTATTTATTTAGCTTGTTATATATCTAGCCAAAGGGTCTCCCTTTGGTTAGATATATACTTTCTGTTTTCTTTCTATTTTTCATCTTTTTTAACTAATTATTTTATTTATCTTTCACACACTATACCATCTTTTGAAAAACTGTTTTATTTTAATAGTTAAACTTATTATTTTCCTGTCATTAATGAATCTATTTATTTGAGCGATGAGGTGGAAGTAACGTGGAGTTGGAGCTTGAGACATTTTATTTCGGACATTAAATTTTATTGTCTAAACTTTCGGAGACATTTTCATGTTTTTCGGTTAGATAATAAGCTTTTTGAATGAAGAAAACTCCTCGGCATATTGGTGTATTCTCGATACGAGCAAGTGCATTTCTGTCAAAAAAAAGATTTATTTTGTGATTGCAGATTTAATATTTCAAATCGATTTATTTGTACTTCGATTTATTGAAATATTCGAAATATATTACCTGTTTATATACCAAATATGACGGGAATCATTGCATAGTATCGAAATAAGTCATGGGATTTTAAATCTATTTATCAGCATTTCGGTTTTTAACTTTATCCGAATAAAAATTCTCGAATAAACAAAAAATTATCATATTAATTCATAATTTTTAAATCGATCTATCTGAGTTTGAATTTGGTTTTATAAATATGTTAAAGTCGGGAATTTGGTTTTAAGAATTCAAGAAATTCTTAAATTAATTCGATCTATCAGCATTTCGAATAATAAATTTCAAGTATATATATTAAGTTCGAAAAATTGAACTTAAATTTTATAAGAAACTCGAATAAGTTCTGATCAAACTCTCAAAGTTGATCTATTCGATTAACTTGTATCTCCGAACAACACTTGGCTACTATTACTTAATTATGGCCTAGTTGATTGACTCAAATTGATCTCATATATGGATCAAGAATATTTATATATCTCTACAATGAAACAAAGATAGTTAACCAAAAAGGGAAGAAGAGTTTTCTAATACCTTCCTAAATTATTGTAAAGAGAAGAACCTTTATATTGTGGTTTGAATAAAAAAAGGAAGAAGAATATTATACCGCCTTAACTTCAAACTAAAAGGGAAAAAGAAGTTATTATATCTCCCTATATCAAACAAAAGGGGAAGAGAATATCTTTTCTCAAAATGAAAATACGGATATCTTTTTGGCCTTTTGTTAAACAAAAGGGGAAGAAAAGTTATATAATGTAACAATGGATATCATCAATTTTTAAGAGATATAACAATTGGTATCAAAATGATGAAAGTTATATAACCATCAAAATTTCAAATTTTAAAAAATTTCCCTAAGGCCAAAAATAGACAATATATATTAATTTGCTCTAACAAATGTTTGAGTTTTGCACTGACTAGCAAGGATTACTAATGCTTCTAGGATTTTAGTGTGAGAAAAAAATTATTTTTCAAAACTCATGCATACACTGAGGGGAAGCACACACTTTTAAAATTTAAACTTTATGTTTGGTTGACAAATACCAAAAAGGGGAAAATTGAAAAGATATCTTCTATATATATTTATTTATATATTTGTTTTGAAATTTGTGACAAATATTAAATCTAAATTCACTTGGTAATCCTCCCAATAGATCATTAATTTAATTGATTAATCAAAGGTGGATAGTTATTTGTGGCAAGTATTTTTAAAATACTTTTTTAAAAATACATCCGTTTTCAAAAAGAATTTTTATTACGCAATAGACATGCTGAGGAGTTTCGATATTTCTCCATTGACTCTTTCTTCCTATTGCAACATCAAATTACATGAGCTTGGATGAAGTATCATCTACATATGATATTCCTTAAATATCTCATGTAACATTATTTTTAAAATATATTTAAAGTAATTTATTCCATATTTAAACAATTCATTATCTTTCGGAATAAATTATTTAAAACTTTCAAAAATCATAGATCCTTCATTTTTAAAAGGTCTTATTTTCTTCAAGAAGGATTTATATTCTCCATATTAATATTTATCTCAAAAATATTAATATCAAATTCAATATTTTTCAAAGAAAAATATCTTCGATACGTAGAAAGCACTTTTAACTTATCAAAATAATGATTTATCATGAACAATATTTTTTCAAGTATTTTGAGATAAAAACTTTCCCCATCCTCTAAAATATCGGTTTTTCAAATAACGGTAGTCATTAAGAAAATTTATTTAAATACGCTAAAATATTTCCCCATCCTCAAAAGTATTTTATATTTAAGAGAATATATTTTAATTATTTGATCAAGTCTTAACTTTGGTCAAAAACTGAAAGGCATATGTACAACCTATTTATATTTAAAGAGATACAACTCAACTCAGATAAGAAATCTCAAGTAAATAGCAAGTTATGGGAATCCGTACGAAGAACGTCAAATGATTTTTGGGAATTATATGTCAGAAGAATTCCAAGATGCTTCTGCACACCACTGAAAGAAGTTAATTAATACGTTGAAGCCTCAGTGCACAAATAATCTTTTGTGGCACGTCGAGGAGTTCAGAAGGTATAAAGTTTATATACTTTATTTATTTAGAAGACTCTATTTTATGAAGAAGAAGTTACAAGATGAAGACTCGACGAACAAGCCAAATCTCTATTGTTTATTTGACGAAGAATATTTGATTTAACTAGATATAGATGAACGAGACAGTACATCTGTGTATCAGTTACTCAGATTAATTATTCGACGTCAAGCAAAAGTGGTAGTTCAGTCGATTGACAAATCAAGACGAAGATATTAAAGTTTCAAGAGGACAGGATGCTTTTCTGCTGAAGGTTGGGTGATTAAATATTTTATAGATTATAATTTTACTTCTCAAATAATTATATTAATTGTGTATCTTATATATTAGGTTAATTCACTTTCGAATTAATATATAATTTATGAAGTTATACGATTAACTTAATTAAGTGAATTATTTTCTATTTAATATATAATAAAATATTCCTTTTATCTCCTAAACCACTCGGCAAGACAAACTAAATGTTTGTCTTATCGAGCAGTTGCATTGGCTGCATAAACACACCAGTAAGACAAACCTCCAGTTTGTCTTACCGAAAGCTCAAAAGAATCAGCAAGACAAACTAATTGTTTGTCTTGCCGAATGTGTGTGTGTGTTGTTGATAAGTGGATCTTATATCCACTTGGAAGCCTTCATTTTGACTTAAATTGATGATCGGGCCTCAGGCTTTTGATGTGAAAAAAAAATGGCGAAGCTATCGGATGCACGAGGAGAAAGTTATGGACACGGACGCGCCGGCAGCGCGGGGCTGTCCAAGTGGCGCGTTCGCGCCACAGTAGCGCGCCCGCCCCACTCTGGACCGAAAAAAAGGCCCGTTTCGCCTATTTTGATCCGTTTGATGGCCCGTTCACTGACGGACTTAAAAAAAGCATGGGGAACCAAAAAGATAATCTAGAAACATTCTAAGGAGCATGTGACGGCTACGGAGAAGATCTAGTTTCATAGTTTTCATCTTTGTAATTCTTCGAAGTAGGCATAGCTTTGGATGCTCGTTTCGGATTTGTTTCGCAACTTTTGTTCTATTACTTTGATATTGTTTAGACTATTCAGTACCATGTTTACTCTTATTCCCATGATGATGAATAGTTCGATTATGAACTAATCTTTATCGTGGGATTCTAGCGGATTTATATATGGATTTCAGTAGTTGATTTGCCTTAATTATTTGTGTGATGAATGTTTGATTTCTTCATATTGGTTGTGCTTATTCTAGTTGGCTGCGTAGCTAACATCTAGGTTGTGTGTTAATCTTTATTGAAGCGAAAGTGGATATATTTATTTACAACTTGCCATGCGAACATAGGTTTATGTATTCGATACACATCATTGTTATGTGATTTTAACCATCTTGCATCGCCCTATGTAATCTTGATAGATAACTTGTTCTTAAGCCATTATGTTTACAAATCTTATAGACATATAGGGTCTAAACATACTTGGTATATTTATCGAAAGATAGCGTGTATCAGTTTCGTGTTATCTGATTAGTTATCAACCATCACATATCGATAAAGGCATAACTCTGAATGAAGTAGATAATGAAGTTAGAATCCCATGTTTTAATTCAGATAAGTAAATCAATTTAATTA